>NW_008352891.1:14680190-14680796 GCF_000622305.1 Nannospalax galili | reverse complement strand
AAAAATGAGAAAGCCTAAGCAAGTGATGAACATCTGTTTAGGTTTGTTATGATATATAGAGGATAAGACAAAAATAATATACACATAATCTAAAAATTTCTAAGGCTGTAGTTTAGTCAACTAGTTTAAGGAACAAAATATATATCTAGTCAAGGATTATCTGAGAACATTTGTTTTTTTACACAAGCTTTATCTACATAGCACATGGTAATTAAAAGTACCAGCCTTGTGGAACTAACCTTATTGGATGTTTAACAGCCATAGTTTGAGGCCTGTACTACTGTGGTCAGAGGGACTTAAAAGACAGTTTTTGTCCCTTGCCCTCCAATGTTGACTAAGTTCCAGGGGACTCTGGAACATCTCTCAAAATGTTCTGTAACTGTGGTGAGTCACCTGTCCTTTTGTTCACAGAGGCCATGGAGACCCCACCAGATGGACTTGAACCAGTGTCCAGTCCACAAAGAGGAGGGTCAACTCAGAGGAAACATCTCATTCATGCTTCCAAGTGAAGCCAGACATGGTCAAGCAGGACCTTTGACTCATTGTCACATAAAAGATAAAAGAAAGGAGCCATGGGCTCTTCCCAAGCCCATGTGACACCCGAGA
>NW_008352891.1:14671630-14679889 GCF_000622305.1 Nannospalax galili | reverse complement strand
TCTAAAATGATGGATAAATTTGTTTTCTCCCCCTATCTAGAAGCCTTTGAGAGGGAACTGACACTGATTCTAACCACTCCAACACCTATCAAAATATGTGAAAGCAAATCCTGAATCCTTCACTCTAGAGAAAGAAAAATGAGGAGGAACCCAATAGAGGGATGATTTGGAAGCCCTTGTCAAGAAATTTCAATGGACTCATATAAATATTTGAAAATTGCCCTGTTCTGATTTTTTTTCTAGTTTCCTGTCTAGAATTTGTGATGCTAATTGGTCTTGCCTTTACTTCTCCTTCACATCTCCTATTCATGATTCAAGGACTTTCTTCTTTCTTAGAGACAAGAGTTATGCAATTTGGGAGTCTTTTAGATAGACTCACTGAAGGGGTACTCTAATTGCCTCACCCTGCGTCCCTGTTCAGCATGGAAGAAGCCAGAGCTGTCTGCATCCAGATTCCCTATCGGCAATTTGGGTAACCTCTTCAAAGGATGGTGTAGTAAGAATAGGAGGTAGGAATTGGCTAGGCAGTTAGGATAAAAAGACCCCAAAGAAAAGTAGCCTGTTTCTTTGTTAAAACTCACAGTGTCCTTGGTCCTCTTAGCAACATACTCCGTTCCAAAGGCCAAAAATGTCAAAAATATTTGGGAGCTTTTATCTAATCCTTAAAAGATTTTAGGGTTACCTCTTCGCGGAGGGGATGTTAGAGTAGCCAAAACCCCATGAAAAATAAATCTGAAAGAAGAAAGAGTACATGAAGTTATCAGTAAAACACGAGGGGGAGATGTGGGAGGAGTTGGAGGGGAGGGAGTGGGCATGGGTTTGATCAAAACACCTTACATGCATGTATGAAATTCTCAATAAATTATTTATTAAAAAACAAAGAACAAAAAAAGAAGTTGCAGGCGTGATCCACAAGGAGGAAACCTGGAAAGTCACCCAGATCCTACAACTTACATGTCCTGTCCTCCAGGCTCTGCAGGCTGTTTTGAGGATCCATCCATCTTTCTAGGCCCATTCATAGTCCTTTGCAGAGCTATATGGCTCTGGCTTTCCTCTAGTTGGAGTTAATTTGACAAGGGAGCAAGTTCATGTTCCCCTTGGAAATACTGTAATGACTTTGCTCCCTGGCCTCTGGAAAGAGCCCTAGACAGTGTGTGGTTCCTCAAGTGAGGGCTTGTCCCTGGTGAGGCATATTGAGAGGCAAGTTGTTTACTGTTTACTGTTTATTATTTATTTTAGAAGATGGTTCAGTGAGACAAGTCATGAGGATGTGAGACACTGGATAGATGAAAAACTATGCGGAAGAAACACTTTATGAAGGGCATGTTTATTTTAGCAATTAGAATACTGTTGTTCTTAGGTTGATGCATATTATTTTCAAAGCAAGAAGTTTAGTTCATTGGTACATATGAATTTTTAAATATAATTTAGTCTTGGACAATATCCATCACTATTCAAGAGAAGAGAAATCACTCTTTGGATTCAAGCACACATAGACAAAAGTTTCCTGTTTTCCACTGGGTGTGGAGACCCTCTGCTCCGTGTCAGCGCCCATCCTCATCCCAAGCCCTGCAGATCCTTGAGCTATGTGGTCAGCAGCAGACTTGCTTCAGAACCACAGGAGAGTGAAGTCAGCGTGGGAGCAGGGCCTCTCCTACGCTTTATATAATTCTGATACTGTCTTTTCACATGACTCTTCTTTATATGAATTCTTCGTTTTACTGTAAAATCAGCAACCGTCCATTTTTACTGTTAAACCTAGTTGGTAAAAGCTGTATACTATTTCCATGGTGCAAGTTACATCTGGAGACAGAAAAAAAAAAATCTCACATTGCTGCTTTTCCATTCCAGCTGACAGAGCTGCAGTAGCACTGCCCAGTCCCGTCTCTGTCAGTGCCCACTTCCGGGTGAGCACCCAGGGTGTGACTATCTGCTACCTAGCAGCACTTCAGGACCATGTAAGCCAGGGCTAGGGCACAGCATATCTAGTAAACAGGTCTGTAGTTAATTCTATGAGCGGTAAGTTCCCGAGGGACCTAACTGGTTGTTCATAAGGGATGACTAGGATCAGGTATGGACCCTCATGGCTGGAACATGGCACAGATCACCATGAAAGACAGGAGACAACAGCCTGAGAACAAGGGGAGGACAAGAGCTCCTCATGGGGACAGGATTACCAAACACCACCTACTCACAAACATCCGCTTACTCAGCAGAAATAGACAAAATATCACTTTCAATTTCAATGAATGTGACTTTGGTAGTTTTGTCACGTAAAATTCTTCATTTTCATAAATTTTTATGTTACAGTCCAGGTTGAAAACATGACATTGGAATTGAAAACTTTTAAGAAACAACAAAGATTTTTCTGGTCACTTGTTAAAAACAACAGCAAAAAAAAATCTGTATTTAGTAAAATGCAAAAACAGTTGAAAAGTAAATGAGACTGACAGAGTCACAAGAGCATAGGAAGGAGAAGGCAAGCTATATACAGGCGCAGCTGGGGGCCTGTCACAGACTGGCCTCCAGAGAAAACGGAGGCAGGAGAGCAGCCCCACCTCTGCATCCGGCGGGGGTGGGCAGGAAGGTGCTTCCCTCTCAGTCAGCATCCAAAAGGCTTGGTAAAGGGTTGCTTGCTGACCAGGGCCCTCCACAAAAGACTGTCTTGGAAATCAGTTCTACTGTGGCTGACAGAAATTTACTTTAAGAATTTACACTTAATTGTGAATGACTGATAACAGCTGTTTATTAGCGAGCTGCCTGCTAAATTCTCTCCACATGGAGCTGGAAACTGAATTGGCAGACGGCAACCTCTGCACCCTCTAGCAAGCTGCACCATCCCTTGCATGCATGCATTTCCTGATGACCCAAGTGCACTGTCTCCTTCCTACTTTGCATAGTCCCCGCTTTGCTTCCATCTGGAGATTCCCTCCAGGGTCCACATGCTTGTGCTTGGCCCAGAGCCTCCTGTTGTGCTGCAGGAATGGCAGTCTACCCTGGTGCTGACTGGATTCCTGTAGGCACGATGGCTGTGGTGGAGCAAGGCCAAGTACTGGCCTTGTGCTTCCTACACATGGACAGGCCTTTGCAACCAGATCAGTGGTTATGGATGTCAGCAGCATCACTTGAGGCACCAGCACACTTACGCACATGCAGGCAATACACTCATACACATAAAATAAAAATAATAAATAAAATATTAAAAAATTAGAAACAGCTTAAAAATAGGTCTCAGTGCATATCCTGAAGTGCTGACAGTGTCTGCTTCCTCCTGTCTTTTTTCAGTTTACTTTGGTTTGAGTCCATATGTATTCCTTTGCTCTTTGACTTATGTTTATCTTCTTATGTCAGATTGACTTCAGGTTGATATGTGTGAGATCTTGTTCCATTCTGATCTTCCTGATTCTGAGTCCACTCTTAGCTGCTATAATTTAAGGGTGGGTTTTTATCATATTAATATGTTATCTAGGAAAACCTGATATTGTAGTTTACATCTGGAGTGTCCTCCCAAAGGCCATATGCTGAAGGCCTGTGGTGCTATGCATATTGGGAGCTCACAGAACTTTGTTTGGTGGGGTTTAGTTGGAGGTATATTATTATTTTGTTGTTTTGTTTCAGACAGCGTCTCCCTGTAGCCCCAGCATGTCTGGAACAAGATATGTAGACCAGGTTGGCCTATATATCACAGAGACCCACTTGCCAAGCACTGGGATTAAATGTGTGCACCACCATGCCTAGAGGGTGCATTCTTTAGACACTGAAACCTCAAGGGATGGAATGGGGGTGGAAATAGGGATGCGGATGGGACGGAGATGCAGATGAAGACAGGGAAAGATGCCCTTATTTTTTCCTCCATATAGATGGAGGAGAAAGAAGGACCTTCCAAATGTCTCAACCCATTAGCAAAGCTGGATCATCAGCATCCTGTCATATTACGGATCATATTCAAACTTCTTCCTGTTGGGAAGGAGGGAAAGAGGCAGGGCAAGAGAGTGCTGGGGTGGGGGAAGAGTGGGAGGAGGCTTCCTCCTCCCTGGGGCCAGGCTGTTGGTGGGAAAGGTGCATTTCCTCCCGGTCAGGAAGTGAGATCACTGACTGTAAGACTAGGGCACATCCCTTCTCAGAGTTACTGTAAAGCTCTGTGGACAGGAGCTCTGGTAAACCAAACCACAGGGATGGGGATGTGTTGGGAAATAGCAAGAAGAAATGCATTCCTTCCCATCCTTTCACAGTCTAATTACCACTACAAACTTTCTAGAAAAGGGATCAGAGATAGCCTCTGGATCCTCGGAATGAACAAGCACTCAGGAGTGCAGATCCAGTGCCCGCTCTGTCCTGTATTACATTTGCATTGCTCTGAGCAGCCCTAGGTGATTGACTCATGCCTCCCTCTGAAGAGCCCAGATTCTCTTTTAATTATTGCCCACAAGGCAGCTCTAATGTGCTGCTCCCTGCAAGGTGCTTAAATGAAGCTGATCCCCACTTGGTGAATTATTGATAGGTACTAGGCTCAGTGAAATTGGGAGACTACAGCTCAGGTTAACAGATATTTTCTCTGTTTATCCAACTTTTCAATAAAGTGTCAGTATGCAGCTTTGAGATAGGAGGTGTGGGCACATCATTGCAAAGCCAGTCCCCATTCTGTATCTTGGGTGCCACTGCATGGCCCATTACTCTATTGCTTCATCCTGGTGTAAAATTTAGATGCTTATTTCTATGTTTTTCAAGTCAGTCCCAACTGAAAGTAAAGCTTGCAATTAGTTTTAGAAGGAAATGTGCCTTCATGGGGATAAAGTTTACACATAAGTCTTTGTTCTGGTGTGACTATGTGTAATTTTGGATTCTTACATTGATCTTGTCACATAACCAGAATTTAGTACAGTATTGCTACCTTTCACAATCAGGTGCTGCAAAATACAGGTGGATGACCTTTACCCTCAGGTTTTCTGGTTTGCATTGGTGTCCAGTTCCATGGGTTACAGACAGAATGATTTGTTTTCCCTTTGATGAAGGTGAAAGTTATGTACAGCCTGCTGTACTATTTAAATAGCAAAAGACTTGCTCTTCTGAACAACAGTGACTTTTACTGTGGAGGGGGTTCAGCAAACAGCAAAGACCCACCTAGCTTACACACGGGGATTGTCCAGGTCCTGCTGTGGCCTCTCCCTGTGGTCGTCTTGGTTTGGGACAGAATGGTGACAACACATCAATTAGCATTTTGTCTTGGATAATTCCAACTTTTAAAATCTGGTGTATAGTTGTTGCATAGCTAAAAGTGTAGTTTCAAAATTACTTGATCCTGGACACTTATCTAGTCATTAGTCTACCCATTCACCACAGTTTTCTCACCTGTCATTTGGCAGGAGTCTGGGGGAGGGAAGACAAAGCTGCTGTTGGCTCAGGACTTGGCTCTATCTGCTGTTGAGTCTACAGGGCCCTCACTCATGCGTGGACCCATCTGTCTTGCTCACTTACCTCTCTGTTGTGCTTGGCATATATTTAATCATTAATGAATATTTGCTCAATTAATGAGTATTTGAGTGGCTTCAGATTTAATAGCAGTCTTTCCAGTGGAGCCAGCAACCGCTCTGGTGAGCCACAGATAAGCTGAGCCAAGTGGACTGGCTGGCTGGTCATGTTAAGACTTCTGCGTGTTATTGTGAGAAGGTCTGTCTGTACTTTTAGTGAAGAAAGAAACTTCAAGTCTCCATTCTGTGACACCAAAAACTATCCATAGGATGTCCACAGACAAGTGCTGGCAGGCTTTGGCCCTCACCGTTGTGGTCCTAAGTCTTAGGGTCACTACATGCTATGTGACTGCTTCAGAGGCCCAGGTATCAAGCACAGGCCCCTGCAATGGAGAAGCCAGTGGAGGCCATTCATGGCTAGGAAATCTGTCCCCTTTAGAAATTTCTTCTAATTGTATTTTTGTTAATATTTACATTTATGAATTTTTTTGGTTTTCTTAAAGAATGATAGGATCTGACAGTGGCAAGTTAAAAATCACCGAATATTGCTACCTTGAGTCCTTTAAGGATTGAAAGTATTTATATTACATTTCTTTCCGCCCCACATATGCACTTGATTATATATTATATTTCACTAATTTCAAGTGTTACTGTTTTTAGCAAAAATGTTTAGTCCATCTGGTTCCAGAGGAAGATAGAAGATTACATGGCTCATCTGTCCCTGTGTCTCCCTCCTAATATGGTTAACAACCCAGGAAGTAGCAAAGGTCTTGGAAGGACTAGGCAGTGAGATGATATGGAGGCTAGGCCTTCAAGCACTGAGGAATGGGCTCATGGGACAAGACAGGCCCTCTGTACACACTGGCCAAATATTTGCCCTTCAAGTTAGAAACTCATGAGTGTTGTCATTAAAGAGTGTTTCAAAAAGGACACTTGACATAGACCTTTGAAGTCTTCTATAAACATATTTAAAATCCTGGAGAAGATACATTATACCTCTTGTCCAGCAGTCAAATGGTCTCGTGGGGGGCATGGTGGAGGCAGAGGGTTCTGACACCATCCCTTCCAGTGAAACCACAGTCTCTACCAGGACTACTGGACACCATTAATACACACTGAGGATGACTCACTGTGGATCAAAGCAAGAGGAGATGCCAGAAATAGAAGGAAACAATGAGTGTGCTGCAGAGTGGAGGAGCTACTGCTGCTGCTGTCTGCAGAGCAGGGAGAAGGAACTGGGGAGCCATGCTGTGGTCCAGAGAGAGGTAAAGGAAAGTGTCATGACAAACATTGGAGCTTAACTGGCACAGAAACTGAATGGGTGTAAGACCCACTTAAATGGGTGTAGATATAAGATTTCCCTTACAGACTGTGGATTCTATGCATTTAGGTTTCTAAGATGATTCTTGAACATCCCTGTCCATGAGGCTCTGTCACAGGCAAGAGCCGAAGGAGATGGTCTGACAAACTCACAGAGGTCTATGTTCACACTAGAAGAAAAATGGAAAGGTGTCTGCTTGATGTGGTTCTTCAAAATTGCTTTTAAAGGAAAATTCTTTTCATTCAGAGATCTGGAGGTTAGAATAAACTGAATAAATGATTAGGGAAATTGCAAAAAGTAAAAATTTAATTAGAATATGGTAAAGAGGAAAAGGACCCAGTACCCACCTGGTATGGGCCCTGGAAGAAAGAAGAAAGGTCATGCCTTTGTGCTCCGTTCCCACCCAGGCAACAGCTTCTCATGAGCAGTGACTGTGTCTGAGAGAACATGCATACTGCAAAACAGAACAAATAAAAAGGAGCAGAGGGGCTGGAGAGAAGGCTCAGGAGTTGAGAGCACAGGCAGCTTTTCTAGAGGACCTGAGTTTGGTTCACAGCACCCACATGGTGGCTAACAACTGTCTTTTACTCCAGTTCTAGTGGATTCTATGCCATCTTTTGGCCTTTGTGGACACTGCAGGTACATAGTGCACTTACATGTATGCAAGCAAAATGCTCATACACATAAAATAAAAATAGAGGGCCTGCAGAGATGGCTCAGTGGTTAAGAGCACTTGCTAATCTTGCAGAGGACCTGAGTTTGATTCCCAACACCTACATGGCAGTTAACAATCATATCTAACTCTAGTTCCAGGGGATCCAACGCCCTCTTCTGACCTCCACGGACATTGAATGGCATGGGCACATTTATATACATGTAGGCAATGCACTCGTACGTATAAAAAATAAAAATAAAATAAATAAAATTTTAAAAAATTTTAAGAGGGGGGGAGCAAAACATGACAAAACAAGGTGCCGGTTTTAGAGCTTGCAGAATTTTAGATGTAAATCTGAAAGCTCATAATTTTCTGTTAGGGAATAAGTCAATTATTTAACTGAGAGAAAACATTTAAAAAGCTTAGTATATCTAATTTGGCCAGAGGGATATAAAAGACAGTTTTTGTTCCTAGCCCTCCTAGGTCAACTATGAGCATCTCTTAAAATGTCCTGTAATTGTGGTGGGTCACCTGTCCTCTTGATCAAGGAGGCTGAGGAGACCCCCATCAGATGAACTTGAACCAGTGTCCAGTCTACAAAGAGGATGGTCAACACAGAGGAGCCATTTCCTCCATGCTTCCAAGCGAAGCCAACCATGTTCGAGCAGGACCTTTGACTTATCTTCACATAGGTGGACCTGGTAAAAGAAAGGAGCAAGGGGCTCCTCCTGAGCCCATGTGACCCCCAAAGAACAGATCCTCAAACAACCTAAGAGTAAAAATAAATTGGTTTATCTGTGCCAACTGTATGGAAT
>NW_008352891.1:14627972-14670528 GCF_000622305.1 Nannospalax galili | reverse complement strand
AAGAATTTTTCTATATGAAACTGTGTATTTTAATAATGAAATGGAGATCTTTTGTAAAGGTTAAAACCTCATTTACTTTTATGTCTTATAGGGTTTATACTGAATGCAATATTGTATAACTGCAATAATTCAACTGTAAACCTAAAAATTTACAGCCAATTTTGAAAGAGATGCATCTTATCTCAGGAAATTGTTATTGAATATGTCAATGCTGTTGTAATTAAATGCTTCTTCTAAGTATGTGGTTATTAAATAAATAGTTAACTGGGAAAAAAAGCTTAGTATATAAAACCAGAAGTACTGGGGAATAGAACATAGGTGATCAGATGTCCTGTCAGCTCTGCACCTGAAAATCCATCTTGACTTGTTTAGATGGAGCAGAGCTGGGATTATGTCTCTGTGTCTCCTGCAAGGCTGGAATACTGGACAGGGCCCTATGGAGAAAGAACAGTGCCCCACAGGTCCGTTCATGACAACTTTAGCCTTGTCTGGAAAGCTTTTGTGTGTGTGTGTGTGTGTGTGTGTGTGTGTGTGTGTGCATGTGTGTGTGTGTGCGTGTGCGTGTGTGTGCGTGTACGTGTGCGTGCGTGCGTGCGTGTGTGTGTGTGTGTGTGTGTGTGTGTAGGTAAGAGGTCAATGTTGAGTGTTTTCTTCAATTGATCTCCACCTTAATTTTAAAGATTTCTTCTTATTTTTCATTTACGTGTGTGTGTGTGTGTGTGTGTGTGTGTGTGTGTGTGTGTGTGTATGTACATGCAGGTGCCCACAGGAGCCAGAGGCATTAGATCCCCTGGAGCTAGAATTACAGGCAATTGTGAACCACCTGATGTGGGTGCTGGTAACTAAACTGGGGTCCTCTGAAAGAGCAGTATGCATTGTCAACAATTGAGCCATCTCTTCAGCTCCACTTTATTTTTTGGAACTGGGTCTCTCGCTGAACTTGGAGCTTGCCGATTTGGCTAGATTGGGTGACCAGAAAATTCCAAATATACTCTTATCTTGGTTTCCCCAGCACTGGGATTTTAAGTCAGTGCCTCTGTATCCAGCTTTTTTACTTGGATATTCAGGGGTCAAACTCAAGCCCTCATGCTTGAGTGGCACTTTACCTACTGAGCCATCTCCTCAGCCTCTAGAAAGGTTTTCTGTACAATCAGACCACAGAAAGAAATAAGGTCTAATTAGAGAGGATGGAAAATTATTATATGGCTCTCTACAGAGAAAATTTAGAAGAAATCTGCTGGCTGGCAAAAAAAAACTATACATACAAAAAATCAAATGTATTCACTGCGTGACCCACAGCCAGGTGGAGAGGAAGATGGAAATGCCAATTTACAACAGCGCCTAAGTACAACAAGCACAACTTTTAAACTATTATGCTTAGGAATAAGATTTAAAATGTTTCAAATCTGCATGAAAAATTTAGACTGCAAGTATCCATCATGTGCCTTTTCCCTCGACCTGTTCTCAATCATCTCTGAACTTTCTCTAGATCCACTTGTTTATTTAGTTCACAACAACTTTTCTTACACTATACTTGGTCTGATGCTTAATGTACATATCAGGTACTGACATTCAGGTTTTTATGATTTTCTACTTTCAACTCCTGGCTTACATACAAGATCTTGGGAAGGCCGTATTTTCCTTGGGATTTAGAGGGACACATGGTAGTTTCTGGTGACTCTTGAAGCTAATGTCTTCTGCCCTGAGTGTCCACCGTGCCTCATCTGTGTGTCACACGGTTCCTTTGGTTAGCTCTTCTTTCCAGGAAGCTTATTGTGGAGGCACTCTGCGCCTGGATTTAAGATGGGTTTCTTGAACAAGGATTTATATTTGGGCTGTGAATTGTATTTAAGGCTGCTTGGATAAATTCTCCTTTGAGTCTTGTGACAGTATGATTGGAATCTGTGTGCTGGTAGATACTACCCTGGGGCTGGAAATCTGAGAGGAAGTTATTCATCATTCCTCAGCGACCAGTTTTAAAAAAGCAGTTTTCCTCACTATGGTTTGGAGTCAGAGGCCCTCATATTTCTTGCTCATCTTTAAATGGAAGGAAGGTGTTGTCCTGTGGGGTCCCACCTGTGTTAGGTGGGGTCTGAGAAGGTCCTAAGATTTGTTGCTGGGACCCAGAGTCCCAGAACTAGGAAATTAAATGTTATCTCTCTACTGAGCTTTCCAATTTTAACTTGCTTTTTTGTCTTCTTGGTGTTCATGAACACCATTTTAATTAATGGATGCCCTTAAAGATGCTTTACTTGTATCTGTATCTGATCTCCCATTGTTTGTAGATGAAGGTTTCCAGCTGCCAGATCCACAGATAGCCGAGAGCAAAGATGCACCACAGGTATGTTTCAATCCCTTGGTCTGAAGTCTTGGTCCCTAATAGCATATATTTCTCTATGCAACAGCATACTCAAGTGCAGTGATCTACATGATGTTCAGTCTATTCAATTGCCTGAACAATTCTTAAAAATGCCTTGGAATGGGAGGGCTGTGAGGTCACCAAGGGAGAGCATGTCAAGTCCCAGCAGAAAGAGCAAATAGGTGGGCCATCTGGAGCTCTTGGGAGCTGGACTGGGGAAGGCTGGTGCAAGCTGGGCTGGAAGTCTTTGGGAATTCAGGAACCCAGCAGATGTGAGATTAAGAAGGGAAGGCATGTGGACTGACTTGGAGGTACCAATGGCTGACTCAAGGCCTTTAGGGAGGATGGCTTCATCCCACAGTGTTGTGATAAAGAAAAGAAAGCCAGCTCACAAGAAAGGTCATTTGTCTTTTTCATATTGTGTCAAAGTTTATAATTTACTAATGTTACTTGGATATCAGTAAGCGCCAAACTGAAGAAAATATGTCATTTATTAGAACTCAGTTGGCATGAAAAATCAGAGTCATTTGTCATAAATAAATTGTAGGAGGCTAATAATACTGGGTTTCTTTCTGTCATCCATCCGTCTCTCCCTGACAGGGAATCCCTCCTGTCTCCCCCGCTGTGCTTCCCCAGCCAACACAGGGCATACCTTTCCTCAGCTGTGCTCAACTCCACCACAATATCTTCACTTCAAACTATTCAGGAGTTTGATGAATTTTCTTTTCAGCTTCTGTCTTGTATGTGTGTGCACGTGTGTGTTCATACACACACACACACACACACACATGTATGTATAATTGCTGGAAGAAAACTCGCTGAAGTTTGTGTGATTTTTTTAAAAGCACATACAAAGAGGACTCTCAGAACATACCACTGGGTGGTAGAATGTAGATATGGTCTTGGCATAATGTTTCAAGAAGGATAATACTCCATCCCTTGGGGGAGGGGAGGCATGGCCAACAAATGGCAGGCACGGCTGCAGGATGGTGGAATTGGGACAAGGCTCAAAGCTCACCCCCATGACATACTACCTTCAGTAAGGCCACACCTCCAAGAGATTCCATGATCTCCCTAAACAGCACCACCATGGAGACAAAGTGTTCAAATACTTGAGGGATATTTCTCATTCAAACCATCTGGTTTCTGACTTTGTGTAAGGCAAGTCACACACACACACACACACACACACACACACACACACACACACACACACACATATACGTCTTGTGCCCAGTAGGCTGCTCCTCTCAACTCCTGATGATCCTATTACATATGGACCCCTCTAAACCATGCCTTCCCATGTCAGTCCTCCTGAACCCTCACCGATGTGAGTGAGAGTCCCAGTCTGAAAACAGCCTCTGGAGCAATTTACAGCTTTCTGAACAGAGGGTGACTTGGTTCTGTTGTCCATGCTTGTGCCAGGTGAGATAAGGACCCTGACTCGCCTGGGTGGTAGATATGGTCTTGCTATAGTGATTCAGTGTTTAATTTTGTTACTTTCTAAAAGAATATGATAGCAATTCCAACTTTTGAGTTACTTGTTTAGTTTCAGTTTATTGACTGTTCTCAGAAGACTTATTTAAGGAGGGATTTTGACAATGTTTAATAGTTACTCATTTATGAATCTGAACTCATGTATGCACATATTCTAAGTTATTAGAGACAACTAGACAGAATGTCACATCAGTTATATCAATTTATAGATTTCTTGGTGTGTACTTTCATGTTCTTATTTACTAAAGGCTTTTCCTACTGTCTTGATTGTAAGTACTCCCTTGGAATACAAGTGCTGATGGACACAGCATTTATTATGGGAGGAAGGCAGTCGTAGGGACCCTGCTTGCAGAATGCCTGGTACAGGCCACCATCCTGGCATATTCTCCTGTCATCATGAGACATATCCTTTAGGGACATGTAGAGACTGACAATCACTATTGTCTTTCTAATTACTTTGGGCATTTGCTTCAATGCTTAGTGGAATGAGCACTTTAAAAAAATTATTATTGTATGAAAGAATAGAAGAAGTTTGATTCTAATTCCATATGAATGAATTTTTGAAAACTCATTTGGGCCCAGGAATGTCTCCAAAGCATGTTGCAGTCCCTGCTAGAGCTGCCAAAACAACAATGAAATCACCCAATTTATGTCCTCAGAAAGAGGGTCACAGCAGTGTGTTTATAAATGACCCACTTAAACTGAGAAAACTGTGTGGAGTTATTTCCTCATGTAAATTACATGACGTTCCAGCTGCACAACTGTTCTGTGACGAGAGAGTGGGGACTCAGGTCCTGCTGGTTTCGTGGTATCCAATTTCTGTGGCTCAGCTTCAGAGCATCCTGCCAGCTCCTGGAACTTGCCTTTGTGGAAATTAAGACAGGTGTCAAATAATTAGTGTGTGCCAACCTTTACTCATTCACTATTCATTGTCTGACAAGACCTATCACTCTTCACAGGTCAGGGAAATGGGCACATCATAAAACCTTCTAGAAAGTCCAGGCTCAGACACCCTGCTTCTCTGTGATAGCATCCCAAGACTGTAGAGGAAAAGCACTGAGTGGTTTGATGGCACGTGAAAGAAACATTCCAGAAACCAAACTTCTTTTCCAGACAGGAGGCCTTAACCTTGAATAGTCACTTACTTTCTGTTGGGCACAGTTTTGCTACAATATGTTTAGGTTTGACTGGTAGTCATCTCCAAGTACTAGTTAGTGTTAGACTATGACTATTAAACTGAGCCTAGAATCAATGAGCAGCAGAAATTTTCCAAATTTAGAAGGTCAAGTTTGCGTGGCACCTTGAGACTGTTGGTGCTGGCTGATGTCTTCCAGAGCATCCCACAGGCCTATGCCGTTGGGGGTCCTTAGACAGGTACGGAGAATGGAGGATAAATGGGCTGGTGCTGTCTCCATTAGCACAGCTGGACTGTGCTGCCAGCCCCAGCTCTCTACCCTCTCCAACAAGCCCATGTCTTCCAAACCATCCAGTGCTCTGCCAGAATGGAGACACAAAGCCAGGAAATCAAAGACTCCAGTGAGTGAGTCCCCAGTACTTCAAGGAACTTGTGGTCATCAACTCACATAAGCTTGCATTTCTGAGAAAGACTGTTCCAGGAGGGCACACAGCCTCAAAATTTGCATAGAATAAAGAAAAGATATTTTTATTATATATAGTAAAAATTACAAAACCTATTTACCTACAAAATTTATTTTTATTTATTCATTTTTATTACAATGTATTTTTATTTTTAATGTTTTTATTGAGTTTTTATGCATTTCATATAATAGATCTTAATCAAATTTAGACCTCCCCTCCCCATCCATACCTCCCTAAAGCCTCCCCCCGCCACCAAATTTCTTGCATTTTGTCATATATGTTAAATCTTATCTTGTCAAGCATTTGTACCCAGATATCCCTTAGTGCAAGCTCATCAACTGGAGTCTACTCAGTCTATCTAGAGTCTCTCCCTTAAAGAAGATCTACCCTCCATTGTGCTGACAGAATTTATTTTTAAATGGGAGCCCTCGCCATGTGCACACTCATTCCGGCTCCCTGTGGGTATTCTATGCACACAGCCCCACCTCAGCAGGTAAGAAACAACACCTGAACTAATCTGAACTCTCTGGGTTTCTCAAAGCAACTGCTTTAACCACCATTAAAAAGACAGTCAGATATCTGAGTTCCAGTCTTGGCATAAACAGCACTGATGGCTTCACCTGCAGGGCCCCAACCAGCCCCTGCTAGTTTGGCAGGAGAGGAGGCTTCGGTGGCATCCTTGATTCTGATGGGAAACTAAGCATACTATATTGATCAATAACTGCCTTCCAAACTGATTCTCTGTGCTCAGGCTATCGCTGAGGACTCCAGAGCCACACTCCATATCTGTCAAAGGGGCCTTACTGACTTCTAGGAAAGGTCAACTCTCATATTAGAGATTTCAGTTATTCTCTCAAGATTGGCTCCTGTGATTGCAGCTGAATCTGGATTTCACAGTTCATGGCTTTGCAATTCATTATACCACCCTTCACAACCAGCTTATTGCTGGTAAAGAAAAGTTCAAGTTTAAATTAAGGGACAAATGGGCTGGTGCTGTCTTCATTAGCACAGCTGGACTTCATACCTGTCTAAGGACCTGACATGGCACAGGCCTGTGGGATGCTCTGGAAGATATCAGCCAGCACCGGCAGCCTCAAACGCCGTAAACAAAAGTCCAAGTTTAAATTAAGGACTTTATTCGAATGCGTTATGTTGGCCTCCTTGTCTGCCAGGTTATCCTCACTCACGCACCTTCCACAAATCCCTTCACAAATGTCCTCATGCTGTCTATTTTACCATCTAAGCCACAGCACAGAGAGGTAAAATCAGTGCCCAGTTTGCTCTGTGAGTATGTAAATTGGCAGTGCTTAAACTAGGCAGCTTGATATGGTCAAGTTCTCTTTCTCCTTTCTGAGTTCCTCAGGAAATCTGAAAGCTCTCATAGGCTACTTCTCACCCCAACCCCATATTTCTCCCTGTGCTGTACCATTTGCTCATTCAGCTTCTCTCCTGGAGGCCTCTACAGAGTGGTCTCTGTTCCTACTGTATGACAGAAGTGCCCATCCTCCACCATCTGACAGGGACAGAGCACCTTTACCCTGAGCTGGGACTGGCAGGGTACCACAAGGCCTCCTGAGCTGACCTTTGAGGGGCAGATGCTGGGCCTGGCCTTCTTCCCCTGGCAATGATTGTGTGTGCCTTCCACCATGCTCAGCAGGGATAATGTGTGAATGAAGATCTGGGCTTCTTATGTCAATATTTAAAGGTAAAGTATCTCTGTGCAAATAATCCTGTCCATTGAATTCCTTTCTGACCTTGTCATGATAGGGGGACACGTGCCCTGCTCTTTTGGAACACATGCACTTCAAGCACAAACACTATGATATTCTTGCCCCATGGACTGCATGTGAGGTAGGAGGACTTGTTTCTGCTCCTCCACTCCCGCTCGCTGCTGTGTGTATACTCCTTCTTGGGCACCTTGAGGAGCTTGCCCTGCATTTCCTGGGCACCCTACAATTTAGGGAAGACTACTTGGATTCACCTTCCTCTCTCTTCTGCTCCTGTTATCATTCCTCATCGAGACTGTCCTTTGTCTCTTGAACCGCTTTTTCTCTCCAAGCCCCATCTTGTGTCATTTCTTCCCACCTTTTTCCCAGATCTGATAGGAAATCTGATCGTGTCCTTTGGTATCCATGGTGTCAGCACCTGGAGCACCTCGGGTGTGGAAATGTAGGCTCTAACCTCATACATGAGGCTATCGAGTGCTGGCTCCATCAAGTGCTTGGTTCATCTAGTTTGTTTTCTGTGCTGGTGTATGTCTTTGTGGGTCACACCTAAATGCGATCTCAGATGTGTCTCCTGGAGATGACACACCAGAAGAGGGCACAGTACATGCAACACAGCACTCTAGATAGTTCCTGTGATGTATGGGTGTGTGTGACTTCCTATAGGTCTACCAAGCTCTACAGGAAGGAGCACCCTGAGGACAGAACTATGCATATCATGCACATTATCCAACACATCATTTACCCTGTGGGCACGAACATACAGTCAGTGCCTTTGGGGTGAATCTACTGTGGGCACTACTAAACCAAATAAAAGAACTTTTTCTGTTGCCCAATAGAGTACATGGTCAGGACAGGTACAATGTTTCTGGGGTTTCAGGTACCCCGCAGGTGTCAGCACCACAAGGTCTGGTTTGCACAGGCAGAGCTCACTTTTGGTATCCCGTGTATAGGCAAATGAAGGTGTGGGAGTGAGAATAGGAGACTGGAGGGGTAGGGGTTGAGGCTGCAGGTCCCTAGCTGTGCCAAGCCACCCAAAGCACTCCTGTCACAGAGCTCAGCAGAAGATTCCTGTCCACAGGGTTTCCAGTAATACCTTAACTTCAGTGTCTGCCTCAATTACTGTACACTGTGAATTGCAGCTTACAGTAGACTCAGCTGGAGTTCTCTAATACACTCGCTTGGAAATATACAGTAATAGGTATTTTATAAAACTGACAAAATTTCTTCCCCTAATGCCAGGAATAACTGAGAATTTTCAGAAAGAAAACCAGGAATGTTTCCTGTGTAAATAATAGATAAAGAATGAAAAAGAATAAATGAACATAATCCAGCAGTCATACCCTCAGGGACAATAAAACCCAAAACACCCAATCTGAGTAGCAAGATCCATTAGGCAGGAAGCTGGTGAGCCAGACACTGTCCCCGCTCTGAGGGGAGGGGATATTGGGGTTTGATGTCACAGATAAGAAACTGTAGAAGGGAAGAGCTTCCGGACTCATCGTTCTACGAGCAGGCTTGTCTCACATGAGTTCCCTCAACCTGGCAGTTACAAGGAAGTAGCCTGTGGGAGGTTACCATGCAGGTCAGCAGAGCCAGGGCATGGCATGCTGGCCTGCTACCCAGCATATCAGCAATGGAGCCCTAGGGGTCTCTGTGTGGAAAGGTTCACACAGGGAGCCCCAGAGTCTAAACATGTTGGAATTAATTCATAGGTAGTTATTTTCTGCAAAGGTGACTGTCTTATCATAGGGGCTTTTAGAATTAAGAATCGATTTTAAAAGTCATTCAAATTTAAATCACAGCAGCCATATGAACCATATACACTTCTGTTTTTTATAAGAAAAAATAGATCATCTAAACTAAAGTCCTTACTGCAAATGAGCATTTTACTACAGTTTTTGTCTGTTATTGATAACTGTAAGCCTAAGACCAGGGACTGTGACTAATTAGCTCCATCTGCACGCAGGGCAGCACTATATACCTTTAACATGCTGGCTTTGAATGGAAGATGGACTTCCTATAAGAATATATATTATTCCCCCACAAGGCAGGCCACAGGTGAGGTCTGTAAGTTTAGGAGGGATATGCAAGTTACTCTGGTATAGAATGCTATGCTGCCCACCCTCTGCAACAATATGTATTACACAGATGTGTTGTGAGGCTCGTTGAACTAACCAGGGAAGACATGACCATTACATTTTCTGACTTTCCCAACTTACTACCCATGTCCCAGTTTATAATGATGCTTACAAATATTTCCCCAAATTTCTAAGATGAAGCGTGTAGACAAGGCTTAAGCTCCTTGATCTGTGTCCAGATTGTAAATGGCCACTTACCCTATTGCTTTGTACTTCTGTGGACAATGCTGGACTGGATCTGATTAGCCCATTTTTACCCATGTGCTTTCTTTTGAAAAATGCCCTTGGTAGGAAAGACCTAGCGTTACACCATGCATCGTCTGTCAAATAGTGCAGTTGTTGCAATAACTTGATGGCATTTTCAGAATGATAATGCTATCTGGTTATGTACCTGTACTTGGGACACTCAGGGGACTCCAGTCGTGAAAAAATAAGACCTATTTCTGTTGAGCACATTGGTCATTTAATGAAAAATAAGCGCTTCATACGTGTTCAAGAAGACTGGATTGTGTGGTTAGTATAATTCTTTTTACAGATACATTTTATGACTACTTTTCAAAAAAGTTTGTGCAACTTTATAACTTACTGAGCACACACATTGATCCTCTTTCACTTTTGGTCCCAAACAGATGTCAAGAAACAATCAAAGCAAAGTAAATTAGTTTCAGGAAAGGTCTGAGAGGCATGAAATAGATAAGGTTCCATGAGCATACCACAAACTTGGAGTCTCTCCCCATTGAGGCAAGTTGGGTAGATCTTTGAAGAGGTGGCTGTGAGGCAGGGATGGTGGGCAGGGGGAGGGAGAAGGCTTGGGGAGTCTAATCACAGAAACAACAGACAGAATATAGCAAGTGAGAACGTCATCCTTTTCATGCACCACTGAGGCGTTCAGATGGGATAAGCCTGGCCAGGCTTACCTTCCCAGTTTATGCTAAAGAAAAGTCTATAGTAGTTTTTCCAGAGGCCAAAGAAGAAAGTGGTGGCAAATCTGGGGCTGAGAGAGCTTGAAAGTCCATCACTACTGGGTAGTAGCAGGAAGTTTTGATGCTGGGTTGTGGGGGTAGGTGGGCTTGGCTGGGCAGAGCAGGGGCTGGTTCCCCATCTTAGAAGAAGGTGGTGACCTGGTTCTTCCAGCAGGCCAGGCTTAGGGACCTATCCAGACCCAGTGGTGTCCCTGTACCCTGGCACTCATACCTATCCCACATCACAGTGGAGGCCAAGTACAGAGCTGAGCCAGCCACCTACCTCCACTCTCTGTGGCTTTAGTGAGGTCTAAGTTGGTGGGTGATTTGAGTTGGCACTGACGAGTGCCCTGCTATCTCTCTCTTATCTGCTAGTGTTAGTGAGCCCAGGGGACCTGGGACTTCACCCTCATTTGGAGGCAATGGGTAACAAAATGGAGCCCATTTATTCTGGGGTGTCATAGCTCCTGTGGGGGGCAGAACATATACATCCATTTGGCCCTTGCTGTCCTCCCCCAAGAGCAATGCCCACTAAAAAGAGGAGATAAATAAAATCCAGAGTCTCATGATATATGAAATTCCAGGATACAATAAAATTGCTTACCAAATCAAAAAGCAACAAACGTGTAAGTGAGAGGGAGAATGTATACATAATGATGTTGAAATGACTGAGTGTTAGAATTCACAGACAAGTACTGTGTATTAGTTACTTTTCTGCTGCGGTGATAAAATATCATGACCAAATGCAACTTAGAAGAGAAAAGGGTTTATTTTAGCTCACAGTTCCAGGGGATGTGCTCTTATCTTGGGGGTGGGAAGGGAGGCATGGCAGCAGGAGCATAGGACCAGAATGATAGGAAGCAGAGAGATCACATTTTATCTACACATAAGAAACGGAGAAAGAGAACCAGAAATGGGGCCAGGTCACAAACCTTCAAAGCCTGCTTTCAGCAATGTATTTCTTCAGCAAGGCTCTGTCTCCTGAAGGTTCCATAACCTTCCCAGATAATGTCAGTGACGGGGACCAAGAGTTCAAACACATGAGCCTATGGGGAACATTTCTTATTCAAACCACCACAGACCAAAAACAGCAGCATAAACAGGCTTTGGTAAACATTTGTGGATCTTTTTAGTTTTTAAGAAAGAATTTATTATTCTTTTTAAAAAATATTTTATTTATTATTTTTATTTTATGTGTACATGTATATTGCCTGCATGTAGGTAAGTGCGCCCGTGTCGTGCAATGCCTGCGGAAGACAGAAGAGGCTGTTGGATCCCCTGGAACTGGAGTTATGGACAGTTGTTAGCTGCCATGTTGGTGATGGGATTCAAACCCAGGTCTTCTGCAATAACAGCCAGTGTTCTTAACCACCGAGCCATCTCTCCAGACTCAGAATTTATTATTCTTATTTTATGTATATGAGTGTATTGCCTGCATGTGTGTAAGTGCACATGTGTCATGCAAGCCCGAGGAGGTCAGAAGAGGGCATTGGAGGCCCTGGAACTGGAGTCACAGATGGTTTTTAGCTGCCAAGTGGGTGCTGGGAATTGAACCTCGGTCCTCTGCAAGAGCAGCCTGAGCCCTTAACCTCTGAGTCATCTCTCCAGCCCATCCTGGCTCTCTTGAAACAAGTGAAGACTGCTAGAAACTTTCAGCAAAGAAGTAGAAAAGATAAATTGGGCATCACTCAAGATGATGTAATAATTTTAACTAATCCTCAAAAAAGGTACAAAGACAACCCATTGAGCATAGCCTTTTCAGTAAATTGAACCACAGCAGAAAGATATAAATCTCATACCTTCAAAATTTTAGTTCAAATTGGATCATGGACTTATATGTAACATACAAAATTACAGCATTCTCGCAAAAAGAGCAGAGCAGATAATCATTAAAATTTAAGGGTAAAAGTGAGTTCTTAGATGACACCAAAAAACATATTACATAAAAAGAGAAATTAATAAGTTGACCTTTGTGATAGTTAATCTCAATTGTCAATTTTATGTGCTCTAGAATCACCTGGGAGACAGGCCTCCAGGCATGCCTGTGAAGGATTATTTGTATTAGGTTAACTGAGTTGGGAAGCCCCACCCACCAGCCCCTGTGGATGGCAGAATTCCCTGGCTGGAGTTCTGGACTGTACAGAATGCAGAAAGCTGACTGAGCACTGGCATTCACTATTCTCTGCTTCTTGACCGTGGATGCAATGTGACTAGCTACCCTGAGCTCCTCCTGCTCCTGTGTTTCCCATTATGACAGATTATAACTTCAAACTGTAGGCCAAAATAAGCCCTTTGTCTCTTAAATTGCTTTTGTCAGAGTGTTTTATAGAGATAAGAAAAATAACTAAGAAAAATTTTATCAAAATTAAAACCCTTTGACCTGGGAAAGACCCTGTTAAAAGGATAAAAATATAGCTACAGATGGGAATATAGCTTTGTAAATCACATATTCCACTATGGTTTAGTATCTATAACACACAAAATACTCTCAAAAATCAACATCAAAATATCACATGATTTGATTAGGAAAGTGGGCAAGATCCTCCAAAAGATACTTCTCTGCTCAGGGTATACCAATGACAAAGTGCTCATGACACAATGTGCAAAATCTCAGGAAGGCTTAGGAGAAATGTGAATTAAAACCTCAATGAGATTGCCCCACACAAAAACAATGGCGGTCCTAAACACTGAGGAGGCGGAGACACAGGTGCTCATGCAGTGCTGTTGGGAACATAGAGTGGCATAGCCATTCTGAAGATAGTGTGGGTACTCAGGCCCCAGGGTCCAGGGCCTGGGCTCTTGGACATTTATTTCAGAGGACTAAAAATGTTCACATAACAATGAGTACATGGATGAATTTTAATAGTGGAGTTACTCTTAACGGTTCCAAATTGAAATAGTCCTGAAACCCTTTACCTTGAGAATAGTTACGCTGTCATATCTATTGTGGAACACTGCTCAGTGAGAAAACTACTGTTACAAAACCTGGGTGAAATCTGGAGAGAATTATCTGTGTGTGTGTGTGTGTGTGTGTGTGTGTTCGTGTATGTAAGGGGATACACTTGGAGGCCAGGTGTTGGCATCAAGTGTCTTCCTCAATTGATTTTCCTCCTTATTTTTTTGAGACAAGGTCTCTCACTGAACCTGGAGCTCACTGATTTGTCTAGATTAGCCAGTCATCCAGCCCCAGGTATCCTCCTGTCTCTACTTCTCCAGCAATGGGATAGGCATGCATCATCCCACCTGGATTTTACATGGGTGTGGCAGGTAAAACTCACGTCCTCGTGCTTGTGTGGCAAGTACTTTATTGACTAAGCACCTTCTCAGTGCAGAAGAGAATTATCTCGAGTGAAGTAAAACCTCAAAGGTGGGAGCTGGAGAGATGGCTCATTGGTTAAGAGCACTGGTTGTTCTTGCAGAGGGCCTGGGTTTGGTTCCCAGCACCCACATGGCAGATAACAATCCCCCTTAACTCCAGTTCCAGGGGGTCTGACACTCTCTTCCAACCTCCATGGGCACGGCATGACACAGGTGCACTTATATACATGTAGGTAATACACTCATATACATAAAATAAAAATAAATAAAATATTTTTTAAAACCCTCAAAAGTCACATACCTCATGAATGGGTTTATGTAGGTTTTCTTGAAAAAAATTAAAGAACATGGGTCATATGTATATATACAGTATAGAATTATATATTATAATATGTAGAATTATAAATTACACTACATGTGTACACTATATAATGCTATATAATATGTGATAGTATGTATCATATAATGTAATATCATATAAGACCTATATAATGTTATATATTATAAAACAAAATCACATGAATGGCTTCAGACTAGTGGTTTTCTGGGAAGGCGCCTTGGTGGTGTGGAGCTGTTCTGGGCTCTATTGAGTCAAGATCATTGTTGTGATTCCTTGGTGTGATTTCCCAAGATGTTACCACAGGGAGAATGGGGTGAGAGCACATCAGGTCTCCATTAGAATCTACTAACAGCTTGTAAACCTGCAATGACCTCAAACTTTATGAAAAACAACAAATGCATCAAATTTAACTAGAAAAGGAGCTGAAATCTAAGGAAAGAGGAAATACAAATAAAAGACTTGGAAACAAACATAATAAGCTCAGAGTGATTTTAATGGCTGTCACAATATGTCTATAAGGTACAAAGACTTTAGATTGATCACTGACAAATGGGTATATGCTTTCTTATGATCCAGCCCCACAAAATGACAATGAAATAAAACCCACAGTGAAAGAAGAGATGAGAAATGAAATGTTGGTGTGACAGAGAAAACAGGAAAATGGAGGGTGAATGGAACAAATATGGAAAACTGGAAGCTGAGTTCCTCACAGGAAAGGCTGATCAAAACCGTTCCTCTCAAGCCTGCAGACATGATGCACAAGTTAGATTCTACAGATATGCTTCTCCTCTGAAGTGTGTGTGCAGATTCCTGCTAAAGTGCAGATTTGGATCTGAGAAGCCTGGGCTAGAGCAATGTGTTTAACAAGCTCCAGCGGGACTTGTCGTGCTGGTCTGAGGATCACACCTGAGTGTCAAGGGTCAGGCGGTGGCTCACCTGTGGAGTGCTGCACACTGCTGCGCTGGAGTCCCGCTCTGGAGAATCCATTAATTGGCATGGTGTGTGGTCAAGTGCCGAGGAGTTAAGCCTCCCTGGTGATTCTGCTGTTCTGCCAAGACTGCAGACCTCTGAAGGAGGGGACACCACTGTGGCTGAAGGTTCACATTCTAAGTGGGAAAGGAGACACCATGGACGTTTATAGACTAAAGAGGGAAGACTCCTGGCCCCTCCCTGATTCAGTTGCCAGGTAGGTGCTCCTGTGAGTCATTAGGGGGTAAGCTTGCCCACTGAGAAGTAAAACAGAACAGATTATTTGTGTCCCAACTAGACTGGGCTATATGTCCAGGCATGCATATTAAGGGGAGAAGTAAAAGATGACCAAACAAATAATTTTCAATTTGAAATTGTAAAGACTACAAAATTTCCCCCAAATACCCGACTGGTTCCCAGTAGTTGATTCTTTAGGTTTTTCCTATCCACTCCTCACATATTTCTTGCTCTCCTTCCTAGCACAGGTTGGTTTCAGGCTTGGTCACCCTGGAAGGCTTTCCTGCTTCTTCCCCCTGGGTGCCTTCTCCTAGGCTCCTAGGTCAGAACCAGGTAGGGCCTAGGTGTCCTGATGATGAGGGCCTCAGCAGTCTGTCACACCTGCTTCTCCTGTCCCTCTCTGAGTTGGGAACCACCAAGCTCTCTGCTGGTACTCTGGAGGTCTTACCTTCCATGGATACCTCATCCTGGAGATGTCCTTTCTAGCTGTCTCCCATGACTGCCCAGGGGCAGGTTCTTACCCTCCCTCTCACTGGCCCCTGGGCTCTGATCTTAGGCTTGTTCCGGCTTTGAACTTCCTTCACCATGCCATGATCAGTTTTGGGGATGTGAAAGAGCCTCTAAACCATTGCTGAAGCCTATGGAAGAGGCTGCTCCCCTTTAGACAGAGTCAGCACTTTGGCATGGTCCTTCCATCTCCTAACCAACTTGTCCAGCCTACCAAACCTCACCTTGTGCTCGTGATCTTGAATTTGACTGTATATAATTCCTCTTGAGCTCTCACCCAATGTCTGGTCTTCAGCAGTGCTGTGCTTTCTGTCTGGTCTGTCTTTCCTACATTTCTACAAACCCAGAGCTCTTCTCAGAAGACATGGCTTTGTATCCTGCCTGAACTGTTAGACCTACCCTCTGTGATCCCAGAGCACTCTGTAAATCTATCTTATCCTGTATCTGCTCACCTGTTTATCTCAGAGCTAGACCGAGTCACTGCCATATCCTAGGGATGGCTCACTTATTCCTCCCATGCCTATCACAGAGAATTTGAAACAAACATTTGCTGATAGCAAAGTCAGAGGGAAGTTATATCTTACCCAGGTGGTTTTTAGAAGAGTAAGCTGAGGTAAGAGTTATACATTATGATCCTGTGACATGATGTCATTGGTGGTGACAATTGTAGTGACCGGGACCATGATGACACTGTGAACTATTGCTACTAAAGGAGACCAGGACACCAGAGAGAGCGCTGAGCTGGAAACAGTAATCCTGTTCACTTCTCATAAGTCAGTTGCAGGCTGCTTGTGGAGGCTGGGCTAGGAGAATAATGAAGAGGGGCATTTAAACACAGCAAAGAGAGAAGGCAATAGCAGGCTAGTGAAGGATGGTAGATCCTGCAGACATGTCATCAAAAGAGGAGCCCGGGGGGCGGGGCTGGAGAGATGGCTCAGTAGTTAAGGACACTGACTACTCTTGCAGAGGACCTGGGTTCTATTCCCAGAACCCACGTGGTGGCTAACAACCATCTGTAATTCCTGTTCCAGGGAATCTGACACCCTCTTCTGACCTCCACTGGCATCACACAGTGCAGGTGCATGTGCATACATGCAGGCAATACACTCATACACATAAAATAAAAATAAATAACTTTTAAAAAGAGAGGCGTTCAAGAAAGGCAGGGATCTCTGGTGGGAGGGGACAGCACGGGGCAAAGGAGTGGTATTCAGCCTGAGGGCGCTCAGTGCAGTCTTCCCCCAATTAAATTACAGTAACTGGAAATTCAGAGTGTTTACACTAGACACGTGCCAGTCTCTCGAAGGGCGAGGATGCTACTTGGCTTGTATTTCCTTTACCCAGCACAGCACTTGCCATGGAGTAGCCTTCCATTCACACTTTCTAAGTGGCAGCACACCTACTTGGCAGATGTTGAACTATGACTCATGTCAGTGGGCTTTTTTGGACTTCACTCAGTGTTGGTGTGACACAGTTTCCTCTCCAGAGCGCTAAGCAGGATAAGCTTGTTTCTTGAGTTGAGTGGTCACTTTATAAAACAACTGCAAGAGGAAGAAGTAGTGTGCAGCGAATGCTCACCCTGTGAGCACCACCTCGCCGGAGCCAGCCGCTGGATTTGCACTAGGTATCCTGCTCTGACCCACTTGGTAGCTTCCTTCTACTTCTCCTTCCTCAGCACAGGACACTTTCTCTCTTGGTAGTTTAAAATGCTTGTACTTTGTTCTTGGCCTCAAGGGGTCTGTGAACAATGATTACACTTTAGCTAAATGAAATGTAGAAATTTAAATTTTGGTTGAAAGGGAGTATGTGAAAGTCCCCATGTGAGAAGCAGAGGGTGGCATTCTTACCAAAGGAATTGTGACAAGTGCTGCCATATTCAACTAGACTGAGTCACCCAGAGGTAGGCATGATCAGGAGCCACCTCCTGGAGGATGGGGGACAAGCAACAGCCCTGGGGGCGGGCGTGGCCAGAAGAATAAAGAAAACACTAGAGGGGCTGGAGAGATGGCTCAGCGGTTAAGAGTACTGACTGCTCTTGCAGAGTGACCCAGGTTCGATTCCCAGCACCCACATGGCTGCTATGAAATGTTCTTAACTCCAGTTCCAGGGGAATTTGAAGCCCTCTTCTGACCCCCATGCATTGCAAGACACAGATGCACTCACATACATGCAGGCAATATACTCATACACATAGAATAAAAATTTTAAAAATAATAATAATAATAAAGAAAACATGAGGGCTAAGAAACATGCCCTGTGCTATCTCTAACACTTATCACAGCTCGGCTCTGCTTGGCAACCACATGGCCACACCGCCATCTGCCCTCCCATCTAATGACACCTTGGCTCGGATTGCCTCCTTGTACTCTGGGCTGAGGGTCTTACCTCTGGTTCCATTGAGGGACCAAGATCCTGTGAGCAACTCTCACTTGATGCTGCATCCTGCACAACTACCCTTTTCCCTGTTCCCTAGATGGATGCTGTTCACAGGGGAGGCAGATTCTGCATGGGAACAAGAGGCACCCCACCCATCAACACCAGGATGTCACTCCTGCAGACTCTCTTCTGTCTCCAGATCATTAGTTCTTCTGTGGATTGATTAATTACCATTAATAAACTTACAATTCCATTTTTTTAGAAGAAAAGTAAATATTTTGAGTTTATACCTGTCCCCAGCAGCTACATCTATTCTATTCTATTCTATTCTATTCTATTCTATTCTATTCTATTCTATTAATTAATTTATTGACAAGGTCTCCATAGTCCCAGGCTGCCTGGAAGTGACTATGTGGACCAGGCTGGCCTTGATCTTGCAGAGATCTGCCTGCCTCTGCTTCCCAAGGGCTGGGATTAAAGGTGTGTGACACTACCCCTGTTCTTTATAGTAAGAACTATTCAAGGAATAGTTTAGTGAATCTACTCTGACCACAACACTCTCCAGAACTACTTGTCAGTCTTTTGGATGACCTCATAACACCGAATGCAGTGGGTCTGTTTGTTGGCTCATGTCAACAGAATGA
Organism: Nannospalax galili; assembly: GCF_000622305.1. NCBI lineage: Eukaryota > Metazoa > Chordata > Mammalia > Rodentia > Spalacidae > Nannospalax > Nannospalax galili. The sequence goes on along the minus strand of NW_008352891.1, from coordinate 14,651,855 downwards.
CCCCTGAGCTACACAGTCGTTTTCCAAGACCACCCTCAAACCCCTTAGCTCTCTTCCCTGTTCTGCTTGATCCTACACTTCCACACTGCTCTGGTCTCAAGATAGCAGAGGGGCTGGCTCCAGGGTCCCTTCTCCCTTCTTGTCACTCACTCTTTGTTCTAGTTAGCTTTTCTCCGTTGCTGTGATACAACGCTGGCCAAAAGCAACTTGGGGGAAGAAAGGCTTTATTTGGCTCACAGCTCTCAGTCCATCATCAATGGTAGGAACTCAGGGAAGGCACTTGGAGGTAGGGACTGAAGCAGAGGCCGTGGAGGAACGCTGCTTATTGGCTTGCTTCCCTTGGCTTGCTCAGCTACCTTCTTATACAGTCCAGGCCCACCTGCCTAGGGATGGCACCACTCACAGTGGGCATGGCCTTCCCTCATTAATAATTAAGAAAATGCCTCACAGATATGGCCACAAGCCAGTCTGACCCGGGAAATTCCTCAGTTGAGGTTCTCTCTTCCCAGGTGACTCTCATTTGTCAAGTTGTCAAAAACTAACCAGCACATGCTCTCTGTGACTACTGTGGCCCAAGCTCCCCATACAACTCCCTGAAGACTCCAGGTTAGATCTCTTGTTTACCTCTCTGAAACTCTGAATTCACATTTTTGAATCTTAATAGCATCTATACTGGGTTTCAGAATCTTGACTTGGCATTTTAAAGTTACATGCTTGCACTCTTTTCCAGTTTCCCTATTCTGGTAAATCTTTATGAACTTGCCCCTGCTGCCCACTGCCCCTCCTGCCCTCTGCCCCTCCTGTTTGCTGTCCCAGCTGCTTGCTGGCCCCCTGGATTTGCTATCACTGTTGTAGATTGTCCTATAGCCTCCAGCTACCTTTGTGTCCTTGTCTGTCCCATTCCTTGCTGGCCTCCTTCCTAGATTGCCATTCAGGGGGTAGAACTTCCCCTCATCCAGCTCAGATGATCCAGCTTTTAGAAGAGTGCTCAATGCTGACTCCATTCCTCTGTGAGAGACTTGGGAAATGCAGAGCAGTGGAAGAGAAGGAGAGGTAGGCCTCTAGTTAGCTTGGGGGGTGCAGGACAAGAGGAGCGAAGAATAGCAAGTTTAATAAAGCAAAGCAAAATAGTATTCTCAGCTTTTAAAGAATTCTATAAGTTGAATTTATATGTAATAGTGAAAAGACAAAAATTTTTAGTACAGAAGCCTGTATATAAAAGAATGACAGGATGGAGAGTCACTCTTCCTGACGTGCCCTCTCTGCCCTCTGAATGTTGTTGAGATGGGCTCCAGGGTCTTGGTCATTTTCTAAGATATAAATCTCCACCCATCCGGTTGGACATTCTCAGGCATAATCTCTTTTTCCTGTGAGCATCCCACTTTCCTTCCTGGAGATCCGTCTCCTCCTGGGACCAAGTCTTCTCACCTAGGCTAGTCTTCCACAAGCAAGCAGTTCTGAAAGTAAATTTGCAGTAGCTTGGATGGAGACATAAGCCAAGAAAAAAAGTTAGCAAGTAAAGTTCAAATCCAAACCCAAAACGTGACTCAAGATGTTTGGGCCAGGGCTTAATGAGGACTTGGCGGGTGGGGTGACTGGGTGTGTCAGGTTCAGCTACTCAGTGTCTGGAGAACCAGTGTTTACACAGCTACTTCCTATGGGCATATGGCTGCTTTAAAACATCTTTTAAATGATGAACATGCAAGAAGCTGCTCGGCTTTTTCTCTAATAAGCTTGGACATTTTCCTTAGAGAAGTTTTCATCTGTTTCCCCTCCCCCCCCGTAAATAAAAAAATATCCAAACATCTGGGTACCAAATGCCCAGAACTCTGAGTGTGTCCCTAGGAGAGCTGCTCTGTGAGTAGAGTATGTTGCCAGCCCCTCTGCTTGGCAGAGCCTTGCTTTCAAAATCCCATTCTTGGACTGTGACCACCATCATTCAGGTCAGCATGAAGTTTGCTTGCACAGATGCATCTTGCCCAGAGAGGCTAGCCCTCCTCTTACCTGAAAGCAGATCCAGTCTGCAAATGTGCATAAGTGGCTCTGTGAGGCAAACCATCAGGTAATATGGCCAGCTGCCTGGGGTGGGTCTAGAGACCACTCACCTCTACAACTGTGTTATGGGAGTTCCTAGGTCTGTGTCTACCCAGCCTCTGCCACCCTACAACAATCTCACCACATTGCACCCTTGATAGTCTGAGGATCCTAGAATGTGAGACCTGACCAGGAGAGGCCTCAAGATGAGCTTTAGCCCTTAAGCAGACTCTGAGGGCCAAATATGTTGGCATGAGGTGAAGGGAGCATCAGCAGCTGTTCGAGTTAGGACACAGATAATGATACTGAATCTGCAATTTTGCAGATTTCATTTTCTGCTAATGAGTTCATCATATTATTTATATTTACTGTGTTTTCATGAGAAGAGGCCAGAAATGGTCCTGATGTTTATTGAGATTTATGTGTACCTGTGTTTTGTACATATGTACATATATATGTTTGTATCCTTGCTTGTGTATACATATACCCATGTATGCATGTGCAGTACTGTGTGTGAGTACATATTTGTGCATGGCTACATGTATGTATGTACATTGCTGCATATGTATATATATGTAGGTGCATGTGATTACATGTATGAGCATGGCTACATATACATACATGCATGTGTGTGCAATGAGCCCGTATGCTATCTATAATAGCCCAATATCAGGTCTTAAAGGCATTTTTCAAGAACCAAATAGAGGATTGGAAAGGTGACCCAGCAGGAAAGGCACTTGCCACCAAGTCTATCTGAGTTCAATTCCCAGGACTCAAATAGTGGAAGGAGAGAGAGAATCAACTCCTGTAAACTGTCCTCTGATCTCCACAAGTGTATCATGGCACAGACATGTATACACACACACACTCACACACACACACACACACACACAGGAATACAGAGAATGGATAAAATGTAATAAAATTTAAAAAAATAATAAATGGTTAGCAAAGCATAAGAAATTGCACACAGTCAGCATTTAATCTTCGTATGCCCAATTTTATAGAACACACTAAGTGACACAATATGATTTGTGATGGAGAGTGAGATTGTTCTGAGCCAAATGGGAATGACCCAAAGAGGAACTCCCTGAGGTTAGCCAGTAAAAGGACTCGGGTGGAGTGAAAGCTACATACGGAGCAGGGCTCAGGGGAAGAGAGTAGATCAGTCAGGTACCCAAGCTTGCTCTTTCAGCTAAAGATGCTGCTCCTTGCGTACCTCATCTGAAAGTAACAACTCAGATACCCCTGCACAGGGATGCCCCCCAGGCTGAAAGGACAATGTCACAGTGCATTCTGCGCATTCAAAAACAGGAACCGAGGTTCCATTGGGACTCTGTAGGTGAAAAAAATGTAAATGAAACCATTCAAAAATCATATTGTGGGCTAGAGAGATGACTCAGTGGTTAAGAGCACTGGCTGCTCTTGCAGAGGACCCAGGCTCAGTTCCCAGTATCTATATAGCAGCTCATGACACTCTGTAATTGCAGCTCCAGAGGGTCCAATGCCTGCTTCTGGCCTCCTTGGTCACTGCACTCAGGTGGTGCACTTGCATACATGCTGGCAAAACACTCATACGCATAAAATAAGTTAAAAATAAATAAAATAGAAATTAAAGCAAGATTGTTTTTTGTTCTCTTACATGTTTCTGCCTCAGGGTGTGTGTGTGTGTGTGTTGTGTGTATGTATATATGAATATGTGTCTGTGTTTGTGTGGGTGTAGGTATGTCTGTCATGGCACATATGTGAAGGTCAAAGGACAACTTTGCTGTTGGTTCTCACTGTCCACTTTGAGACAGGGGCTCTCATCACTGACTGCTGCATACCCCAGATTAGCTGGCCCAGGAACTACTGGGTGTACTCCTACCTCTGTCTCTCATTTTCCATAGGAGCACAGGTATTACAGGCCATGTGCTACTCTGGGTAGCTGTTTGCAGTATTTATGTGGCTTCTGGGGATCCAGACTTAGGTGATCAGGCTTGTGCAGCAGGTGAAGTGCCCCTTGAGCCAGCTCCCTGCCCCGGCCCTAGGATGCTTACTTGTGCTGTTCCCCAACTCTGAACCATCTCCCTGTCCCCACCCTAGGATGCTTACTTGTGCTGTTTCCCAGATGCCATTGACAGTTGACCATTTGGTTCTTCCATGCCTGCGAAGTCCTGATGAGGTCTTCTCCAATGACAGGTGGCCCACAAAGCGTGCTGTGGTCTCTCTAGCAGAAGAATCTCTTTTGTGCTGCCTTGCATGGCTGTCTCTTTCCCAACTTGTGTTGGTTCCTGGGGTATGGCCATTTACAACAGCCCTCATTCTCTACTGGGTCACAGGCTCTGCTATCTCTTGGCTCAATACTGTTCTCTGCTTTGAATGCCTTGAGATCAGCTCAGAATCCTTCATGTAGTAGATGCTTGGTTGATTGGCAACTATATATGGGATATCCCAATAACAAGTGGAAAGTACATTAAAAATAGTTTACATTTGGGCAGGTCTTAAGTTTTGGGTGTGTGTCAAGGGCATTATTCCACCCATCTTTGTAAACATGTGCCCATCCCGCCCCCCACCCCCAGCCTGTCCCTCAATCTTGTGAGTTTTACCAGGTCTTTTTTCCAGTTGGAGACTTGGAGGCAAAGAGAGAAGATGTGCCCAAGGACACTGGCTGGAGGAAAGCAGGTTTCTCTATTGAATCTGGACCTACAGTTTGATTATGGGGTGTCAGCACCCAGTGTGGAGCAGGAACCCCTGCATGTTAGGACTCACTCTTCACCAACACTAGCCATTGCCCACAGCCAAAATACCTGGCTTTTATTAATTCTTCTGAAGTACAACACAAAAACATGCAGTTGACTCCACTTTCAATGATACGGAAAAAATAGCAAAAGTTAAAGTAAGCTGTTTAGATATCTATACTAATATCATCAGCTCAAGAAAGAAAATTACATACTAAGAAACAAGTTTTGTTTGTTCTAATTTGTTGTCTAGTAATTACACTATGACTAGTACCTCTTGGTAGAAGTTTTTATTTCATTTAACAAAAACGACTTTCCTGCTATTTGCAATAGTACATGTTCTCTGGAGCCAGTCTTCAGGAAGGAGACATAAATGTTGCCAAGAAGGGAGGCAGAGCCACACCTTTCAATCCTGAGAGGTGGCACATGCTGCAGACTGGCAAAGGGCTCCTTGTCATGCTTTGTGACTCCAGTGATCACCTGAAGACAAGCAGAGCCATCATCCAGAGCAGCTGGCTAAGTGACAATTGTGATGAGATCAAAGACAAGATGGTTCATGCTTGAGGTCTCCGAGAATGAGCAATGTATTGGGGAGACAACTTCCCTGAGTCTGTATTTAATACCACAGCAAATACCTTAAATCCAGACTTTTCTGTAAATACTGACCCCTTCCTAGTTCTTTCCTTGACATCTCAACCCAGCATAGCTGCTAACCTGAGCTGTGTGTCTCAGGGCAGCCTGAAAGCAGGAGTATCAGAGTTTGCAAGGACCCCGCCTCCATGCCTGACGTGATTCATTGAGCTGAGAACTGTCCCCCAGAACTATGCCAGTGTGGAGGGTTATGTTTTTGCAGCGGTTTGTTCATCAGAAAAGGGAAAGAAATACTCCCTGCCACACACTTGGGGTGAGATATCTTCATTAGATCTCAGACACCTTACTGCCCTCCCATGGGGCATGTTGGGTCAGCTCATGTGGGTTTCCAGTGAGCAGCAAGTGGAAGCCAGCCCTTGTTTATTGACACCAGACTTGGTGACTAACATGCCAATGAGAGTGGAACTACAGTTCCACAGATGCCACATCTGCTGCCAGGTCCCCTTTGAGGGCACTGGATGAAGACAATAGAGCTGATTTCTCTGCTCTTTCAAAAGGGATGAAGGACTGGCAAAGCTAGGGACAGAAGTTATGAAGCTCAGGAGGTCAATGATTCCTCAAATAAATCAACACACAATAAAACATGTGACAGAAATCTAAGCAGCATTCACAAGTATATATCAAAACCACGAAGTAATTAATCTTGGAGATGTGAAAGATTCCATGTTAAAACTTATCAAATAAAGTAGTTTTGTGTCCTCTGCACACATCATCACAAACAAGCATCACAGCCCAGTAACTCACAGTGTGGTCCATCCTACCACTGTCTATCCTTAGCTACCAGAGTGCTTCTTTATAATTTTCTCTTTTCTCTATATAATCTGCATGCTTACTCTTACCTTCTCTTCTGTAGCTTTACATGTATTTTCTACTGTCATGTACTCACTCTAGAAACAAATGGAAGAACAAATGCTAGGCATCATTGAATTCAAATCACCACTCTCTCTCCCTCCCTCCCTTTGTTTCTTCCTCTCTTCTTTCTTCATCTATCTCTCTCCCTCCTTTCACTCATTATTTTCTGAGCATACGTAATTGCTTTTTAAAGGTGTGTTGGTAGATTTGACGAAATGCAGTTGTAATGCTAGGCTTTGCTGAAATGCCAGTGCTCTGTGCTCTGTATATAGAGTCCACAGTTATAAACCCATCAAGCAAATTCAATCACACGTTCACTGAAACATTCCACAACATGTTGAGCAAAATCATTTCCTTGTTTCTGCTAGGGACTGCATGGGAGATGAGCACTAACAACAACTTATAGATGTGTCCCTAAAAACCCCTGCCCCATTCAGGAAGTTCTTGCCCCACGCTCAACAGCCCCTGCCCCATCCCAACAGCCCTTGCCCCATCTCAGCAGCCCTTACTCCATCCCAGCAGCCCCTGCTTATCCCAGAAACCCTTTCCCCACTCCTAGCAGCCCCTGTTCTATCCCCAGCAGTACCTACCTCAATATGCTCATGGCATTCTTTGGTCATTCATCATTTCCAGTGTCAGTGCCATCCTGTCTTGGTGGCTGTGAAATCTGATGTTGCCAGGATCACCTTAGAGACAAACCTCTGGGCATATTTGTGAGAGATTTTTGAAACTAGGTTAATTTGTATGGGTGACCAACCCTAAATGCAGATGGTGTCATTCCATTTTCTGGGATTCCAGACTTCATAAAAAGGAGAAAGATAAACATGAGCATTCGTCGCTCTCTGATTGCTGCCTGTGGGTGTAATGCATCACAATGCCTCACACTCCAGCTACCATGACTTCCCCACCATGAGGCACTGTACCTTTCAACTGTGAGCTGAAATACGCTCCTCCTTCCTTAAGTTGTTTCTTGACAAATAGTTCATCACAGCAACAAAGGAAAGTTATATTTTTCCTAAGAATTTTCATTATCTCCCTCTTTTGCCATTCATTCTACCCATGTTTCATGATGCTTTCAGAAGCATTGTTTTTCTTTCTTGACAAATGTTTTTTCATCATTGATTTCAAAAGACATTGTCTCATGTAGGAAAAAAAAATCTTGCTTTTAAGGGCAAACTATCTAGACCTGGGTAACACCACATAATGAACAAATCCATGAGAAGGTCTGAGATTCCTCCATCAATTTCCTCCATTAAATATTTGTGGGAACTTCCTCCTCGTATATTTCCTATAAGGAGCCAATAAAATAGCACTTAGAATATTGCCCAAATCAAGTTGCAAGCTTTGTGGCTACTCTTCCATGCAGCTTTTCCTGGGATTCTGAGCTCATCACTTTTTCACCTTTAAATTTTTCTAAATTATTTTAGCTCAAAATGTTACAGTTTCCATGAAGTGACCTGGAATGTCACTGGGTGAAAGCCAGAGCTCTCTAACTGGAGGTGTCAGGACACTAGGTACCCGACTGAGGTCAGGCTGTGCACCCTACTGCAATTATGTATCATTACCTGACTTCCTGGAAAGGTTGTGAGGCCTCTAGAGCTTGCTCAAACTACTTCTGGTAGTGCGTGTGTATGTGTGTGTGTGTGTGTGTGTGTGTGTGTGTGTGTGTGTGCATGTGTGTGTGTTGTGTGCCTTCTAGTGCAGGTCTTTGCAAAAGGGTGTCTCCTGAACACATAGATAATTAAATTAAATGTGAAGTTTAAAAGATAGCATTGTGCTTGGTGTGGTGGTACATGCCTTTAATCCCAGAGCTTGGGAGGCAGAGGAGGCAGATCTCTATGAGTTCAAGGCCCACCTCGTCTACATAGTGAGTTCCAGGCCAGCTGGGGCTACAGGGAGACCCTGTCTCAAAAAAGATTAAAAAAAAAAGAGATAGCATTGCTCCCAGAACTCTCTCCACAGTGGGGCTGCTGTCTAGGAAAGATCATCTCATAGAGGCAATTTCTAAACTCAGTGTAATTGTACTGACAAGTGGTGTGCTGTTCAATACAGCCTTGCCCCTATATAGCCATCAACACAGTCCACAGGCTTTGTGTGGTCTTCTGCAAACAGCTTCGTGCTTTCCCACAATTTCTATAGCACAGTCACATTCAATAACTCCAAAGCAACTCTTGGAATTAAACCTTTGTGATTTTTGTATTACACAGGATGAAAGGTGTCCTGTTGACTGCCAAAACTAAATCAAGGGAAGCGACTAGAAAAATACATGTGCCTTCCTGCTATTATGAGGTACAATTAGTGTATCTCAGCATCCCTCTAGGCTCTGGCCCAGTGTAACTTCTTTGAGAAGAAGGTAAAGACCTTGGTGGCAGTCCTTACTGTTCTCAGCACTCGGTCCCATCTCACCAATGGCTGATGCCCAACAAACAGCTGAAAAATGAAGGTGTCCTTAGCCCCCCTGAGCAATAGTGTCAAGTCACTGACAGGAGTGTAGTAGAGACAATGGAGGGAGAGGTTGAGGGTCTGTTCTGTTTGAGTGGCACAAAGATCAAAGCAGCTTTTCCCTATTTGGGCTGAGGATGACCTGGAGCTCTGTGTGTTCTGCCATCCCTTTGACGTGAGTCTCTTTCTGTATTCATTGCATCTTCTGTGGATGTGTGTCACTCTCATTTTCTGTTTCCATCCTCATAAACTTAATGTGATACTTCTAAATAATAAAAATCACAGTGCTAAATCGGCTGTTCGGAGGCAGCTTTGTTCTGAGGAATGGTGGCCCATCCACATTCCACACGTGCATTGTAGGAAAGTTGGAAAATTTCCAGTGTAATTAGAATCAGGATACTGTTTCAAGGTCTTGACTCTCAAGAACCCTCCAGCTTTCTGTCCTTCTGGAGCAGCTGAGATGACCTGGAGCCAGTGTCCACATGGGGACACCAATCCCAGCAGATTAAAGAGCTGCTCCAGGAATTCCACTGGGCCTAGTTGCAAAGCTACATGCTTCAAAATCAAGGCCTAAAAGCAGCCTTTGGCCCAATCTGTGATGAACATCAGAACAGAAAGGCAGCCTGCATATGCTCCAAAGTGAAGCTGAGCAAAGCCACAGTCTCCATAGTCTGCTCAGAGTGTGCGCCACTGTGTTCCCAGGAGACCAGGCAGCAGGTAGGGCACGTGTGGACACCCGAGGCACAAGTGGCTTCTCCATGCTGTCAGCTCCTTTGTCCTCATAGGTTTTCACCAGACTGTGGGGTGGGGTAGGGTGGATTCAGTGGCAGGAAGGAGCTTCCTAGTTGGTGGTGCTGCCATCATGGGCAACAGCAGTGAAGAGTGAGAGTCTGCAGGGGATAAGCCTGCGCATTAGCAGTTGGTGTTTATTGACTCTCTGTACAGGATGAGTCTAACTCAGCGGGTTGCTCCAAGTACCTGGATACCAAGAAGGGAGGCATGCGAATCACTCATGTAGTTTTTCCTATTAGCAAAAGAAGATGATTTACATAATGATTCCAGTTGTTCTCTCTATAGCTGCTAAAGGACAGGGAACCAGTAGTTAATTTACACTCATCCATACATACATTTGTGGAGTATGCAAATATGAATGCTTTGGGGTGTACAGAGTTACACACAAATGTTGGGCACCATGCTGGGTTGTGCAAATATTGCCAAGGTATGAGAAGGAAGCAGATGTGGGAGGCAGATGCACAGAGTGTCAGTTGCCAACTTCCATCCAAATCTGAGCCCGATCTTGAGCCTGAGGTAAGAGCCCTAAGATGACATGTTGTGCCTCTTTTGGGATAGGATTCACTTGGGAGCACTCCTGAAAAGCCAGTGAAATATTAGCAAGGACAGAGGAGAGGGACACAGACTCCAAGCCCTTCAGATTTCCGCTAGCATTCCATCTCACAGTCTGCAAAGTGTCAGCTCAGATCTCCCTCATTCTTATGAAAAGTCACTATTTACCTTTCATTGTCTGGACTCCCAGTGCAGATGAAGCAGCCGGGATCTTTCTGCATATGTAATCATACTTTATTATGTTAAAAGCAGTTTTTGAAGTTAATGAATTTTGCTAAGTCTGTAGTAGTTCAATCTGGGTAGCAAGGACATATGCATCTGAGCCCCATCTGTCATTTCCACCAGCGATGAAGCCAAATTTACAATTTAGTTCTCAAAGTCTAATAATCACCAAATGTTCCACCAGACCCTGTTGGCCACTCCCTGAACAGCAGAGACATGCAAATGTAATTCAGTAGAGAGATGAAGGGCTTCTACAGTGGCATTAAAAAAGAATACCCGTCTTTATTCTGCAGCAAGAAATCTTTGTCATACTATATAAGTCACTCTTTTTCAAGGTCCTGAACCTCCATCACACAGATACCAGTGTCTACAGCCATGTGCATACCAGCAGGCCAGAATGATGAGCTGTATAAGGCAGGCACTCTTCCCTGAGACACAGGGAGTTCCCAGGGGAAAGATCATCTGATGCAGATTATCCCAGGGAATAGTTGAGACGTCCTTATTTGTTGCTATTTGGGCTTTTAAAGACCTATTGACTTTATTTTTATTTATTTTTTATTTTAAGCTTTATTTTAGAAAACCAAGCAGACAGTACAGTGCTCTCATTTACTCCTCTGGCTTCCCAGTTTACAGCCTCTGCTATCATTAGCACCTTCTTTGGAAGCCCATCATTACAGGGGATGGCTCAATATTGGCCTTATTACAATTTAAAGCTCATAGTTGGTGTTAAAGGTAACATCTCTGTGAGTCTTGACAGGTGCACAACATCATGTAGTCACCATTACAGTGCCAGGCAGAATAGCTCCACTGCCCTAAAATTCCCTTGCACTAATTCCTTCTCTAACATTCTTACTTTTTATAGTATAAGAATCAGACCTACATTGTTCTTTTTCTCTCTAATGAATGGTCAACACTGTGCAGGGAAGGTCTCTGGACACCAATTCCATCCATTTTCATTTGAGAAAATGTCTTGCTTTCTTTTTTTGTAAAGGTGACTTTTTTCAGTTTTTTAATAGAATTTTTGCAAATTTCATACAATATATTTTAATCATATTTAGTTACCCTCCCCTGTCTACACCCCTCTTACTACCTCTCACCCAATTTCATGCACTATAATAGATATATTAAGGCCTTTAGACTCAAATTTGTGTACCCAAGTGCACTTTGATATGACTCCAACCACTGGAGCCTGGTCAACTGACCAAGAGTCTTACTCTTAAATAAGACTGACTTCCTCTTCCTGGAAGCTGTTGGTTTCCAATAGTTCCTCAGATGGGGATGGGGTTTCTTATGTACGTCACTATGTCTGTGCTTGAATTTTGTCTGGTGAGAGCTTGCATGAGACTTGTGCATGCTGTCACCATTGCTGAGTTCACATGAGTAACTGACCAACTATCTGGAAAACTTTATTTCCCTGTGGTGATCCACCATTCTGCCTCTTACAATCTTTCCACCACCTCTTCCTCAATGATCCCTGAGCCTTGGGAGACACAAGTTGATATAGGTGTCCTGTTCAGGGATAAACACTCCATAGTCTCTTATTCTCTGCACATTGGCCAGTTGTGGATCTCTGTTAATCATCATCTGCTGCATAAGGAAGCTTCTCAGCTGAGAGTTGAAAGATGCATCAATCTACGGGTATAACATTGAATCATTAGGAGTCAGTTTAATAGTGTATCTATTTAGCAAAATAATAGCATTAGGTTCTTGCCTACACCCCATGACCTGTCTAGCTTCAGGTTCCTAGGTCTGATATCAATGTCAGGTGTGGGATCCATCCCATAAAGTGGACCTTAAATCCAGTTAGAAAGTGGTTGGTTACTTCCATAATATTTGTGCTACTATTGCATTGGTGGGCATATCATGCCAGGCCAATTGTTACTGCTTGCAGAATTCACAGCTAGGTAAGGTTGATGATTAATTTTCTCTTCAGATAACATGCATGACACCTCCCAGAACTATGAAAGATAGACAGTAGAGATAAAGCTTTGAAATCAGCACCAGTTAGATTTCTCCTTATTTGTTCTACAGCTCATATACGTAGTGTCTTCCATATGGAAACACACAACCCTGGATATCCAACATAATCCTGTACAGTAAAAGAACTTCTGGAGGCATTTACCATCCCTGATCTCAAATTATACTACAGAGCTATAGTAATAAAAGTAGCATGGTACTGGCAAAAAAAACAAAAAAAAAACAAACAAACAAACAAAAAAAAACCCAGACACATTGATCAGTGGAATAGATTTGAGGATCTAGATTTAAATCCATACATTTACGACCACCTGATTTTTTTTTGACAAAGGAACCACAAATATATACTAGAGAAAAGACATATTCAGCCAATGGTGTTGGTCAAACCAGACGAATGAAACTAGATCCCTATCTCTCGCCATGCAAAAAACCCAACTCCAAATAGATCAGGAACCTCAACATAAGACCAAATACCCAGAATCTGTTAAAGGAGAGAGTTAGGGAATACACTGGAACTTAAAGGCACAGGAAAAGACTTTCTTAAAAGGACTCCTATAGTACAAGCTTTAAGACAAATGAAACTAAAAAACTTTTGTGCAGTAAAGGATGCCAGCATTCGAGTAAAGAGATGACCTAAAGAATGGGAAAATCTTTACCAGCTGTACCTCTGACAGAGAGTTAGTATCTAGAATAGAAAACTCAACATCAAAAAACAAACAATCCAATTAAAAATTGGGGCAAGAAGCTGAACAGGAAATACAAATGGCTGAGAAATACTTTAAAAATGTTCAACGTTTTTAGTCATCAGAGAAATGCAAACAAATTAAAACCACTTTGAGATTTCATCTTACCCCACTCAGAATGGCTCAGATCCAAAACATAAATGTGGCTGGCAAAATGTGGAGAAAGGGAAACACTTACCCACTGCTAGTGGAAGTGCAAACTGATGTAGCCACCATGGAAATCAGTGTGAAGATTCTTCAAAAAGCTAGAAATCAGGGGGCTGGACAGATGGCTCAGTGGTTAAAAGCCCTGACTGCTCTTGCAGAGGACCCAGGTTTGATTCCCAGAACCCCATGACATCTAACAACTGTCTGTAAGTCCAGTTCAAGGGGAATCAGCATCCTCTTCTGACCTCCGCAGTCATTGCGTGACAGGGGTGCACCTACCTACATGCAGGCAATACACTCATACATATAATATAAAAATAATAAATAAAATTAAAAGAGATGCTAGAAATCAGTCTACCATATGATCCAGCCACTTGGGCATATTTCTAAAAGCTCTGTACCTTACTACAGAAGTTCCTGTTCAGATATGTTCATTGCTGCCCTTTTTTGTAATAGCCAGGCATTGGAAACAACCTAGATGTCCATTAATTGATGAATGGATAATGAAAGTATGGTACATATACGCAGTGGAATATCATTTATCTTTTGAAAATGGAATTATGAAGTTTGCAGGTGAATGGATGGAACTGGAAACAACCATCCTGAGTGAGGTAACCCAGACCTGGAAAGACAAATGCAGATATTTGATATTTATTATCGTGTAATGTATTCTTTGACTTTCAAAAGCTGTGGTTTGGAAGCTATGGACATGTCCTGGGTCCTTCTTCAGCCGTGTGCAATCTGCTTATGAGCCACTTATGATGGTCTCCATCTCTGTTAAGGCTATTGGTTCCTAGCACATCATTTTGGCTCTTCCATTACCATTGGTGAAGGCTGGCGAGGCCTCAGAGATAGAGAGATGGTAAAACCTGTATGCAGTATTTCTAGGTCCTTGTTGCTACCAGAGAAAGAATTTAGAGACCAGACAATGTAAGGAATTGTGAGGAAATTTTATTGCAGGGAGTAAGTACACACTCGAGAGGGTGAATAAGCTTTGCAGATGTACAGTGTGGGATTTTGGAGAGTGTCTTACAGGAAAAGTTTGGAGGAAAGCAAGACTGTTCATGAGCTAAAGTGAAGATTCTAGGATGGGTGAGCATTTCCTTGGAGTTGAACTTACCTCCCTTTTCTGTCCTTGCATGGTGTTTTCAGATGCCTCAGTGTCAGATGAGTGCTAGAGCAGCCACTTTTGCCATGTGGAAGGTTTAGAGAGGCCACTGTAATGAAGCAGAGGACAGTTAATCAGTTAATGCTCATCTCAGTCCACCATGTAGATCCCTGCTGATTGGGGTGGTCTCATGCCTTGACTACTGGAGCAGTCACATGATGTCCTGTGATAACATGACTCTGTGGTTGCTTCAACCCTGAGCTTACATGCAGCTTGCCCCTGCTTTTCCTCTGCCTGCCTAGCCTGCCTCACTCTTCGAGTTTCCATTTTGCTGCTTATGTTACCCATCTGTTCTTACAAGTTGTTCACTTTTCCCATTAAAAATCTTAGCCTATTAATCATAGTCATTTAAAACCCTGGTCTGATAATTATAAAAGTTGCCATATTGGTAACATTTCCACACACTAACAACAAAGTGTCTGAAAAACAAATTAGGAAAAGAAGCTAATTTATAATAACAACAAAAAATAAAATAAGATAAATTTAACTAAGGAAGTCCTGTACTGAGAATGATAAAACACTGGTAAAAGAAATTGAAGGCATAAATAAATGGAGGGATATCCTGCATTCATGGGTTAGAATAATTAATATTACTAAATGTCCGTACTGACCAAATCCCCTAACAAAATCCACACGTCATTTGCCACAACAATAGGAAAAACATTCCTCAAATTGGTATGCAGCCACAAAAGTTCCCAAGTAGCCAGAGCACTCAGCACAGAGTACCCAGATGAATTTGGTACTGATATTATCTGTGTCTCTGAATATTGCCTGCTCCACCTTGAGAAGCATACCTTGAGATTTTACTCTGAAAGACAAAATCTTACTATATTAGACATAATTTACTATACTTAAGGAATGGCGAGCAAGCCTGTAGTGTGTCTGCTGGTGATCCAATGATTCAGTGGTGAGCCTATAGTGAGCTGGGTTACTATCAGGCTGTCCTGTCTCAGAGGCTAAAGTCTCTGTCATGTCATGTTCTATCTTCCTTTTCTTTTTGTTTCTTAGATGAGGCCTGGGGCATGTTGTATTTCTAATATAGCCCTGTTGTCATATGGGAGTCTACTCATTAGGCAGTACATGTAGGGCTGAGGGTTAGGGTAGTACCTTTAGATGGGGTACCTACCTATGAACTTGTGAGCTTGTCTACTTGGACTGTGACTTTAACTAGTGTCTCTTGATCCTTCCCCCAGAGCACGTAGGAAGGTGGGAAGGAGTAACTGGGCTTTCCTTCTCCCAGAGATGGTGCTCCCTCTTGGGCCAGGAGGCTGAACTCTAGCAAGGCTGTTTCCTTGGAGGCCAGGCTTCAGGGCTACAGGCCCTTCTTTCTGCTTTCTCAGGTCTGTACCAGAGAACCTTGAGAGGGCTCCTGGCTGGGCCCAGAGGACTTCATATCTCTCCAACTTAACCATTTTCAGTCTCCAGCAATTAGCCCACTGCCCTGGGTCTGTTCTGTGCTGGCTTTGGGAGCTTTTGCCCCTTTGTGCTGTGGCCACCTGACACTTCCTGTTCATCTCTCTAATTTCCAGAGTGGCAGTTGGCCCATGCATAACCTCAGGTCCCCGAAGGGCCTGAGGAAAGTTCTGAGTTTCAGTCTGTTCATCTTCTCATAAGTTCCAGCTAGTTGTGACAGCACCCTTTGCTTTCAGGACCAGAAGCTGGGAGCATCCTTTCTTTTCTGCAGCCTACCTCTCTAAGGACATACTTTCAGCCCCACTAGTCCCAGGCTTTGAAACAAATGCTGTAAAGTTTTTCCACCGCAGACTTTTTGCTTGGCATTAATGATTTAGTAGATGTGATTCTCTAAACATGTGCATGATCCTGAAGATCTGAACCATCTTCACACATCTCTACTGAGTTTGGATGTTTTTCTTCATAAGCATTTGTCAATCTTAATATTGCCAAACATATGGAAGCATTTTTAAATACATAGGTCCAATTTCTGAGTCTGAAAATAATAAGTGGTGTGGGAGGCTGGGTGGACATGTTCTGAGCTATTCCTCCCACATCTCTGGAGCCAGAGTCTTCCCAAAGCACTGTGATGGCAGAGAAATACAAAAATGAGCACCTTCTAAGAAAAATGGTACTTTGCTTTTGTTTCATAAGAACTAAATGCCTATTAGGAAAATACTTAAGGGGACTGGGGATATGGCTTAGTGATGAGGTACAAAAAAAAATAAAAAGAGAATTCTTAAGTGCATGTAATGGTTCAATCACAAAGGAAAACATACTAATTCGTTGTAAATATAGTAAACACACCCTATTGCCAGGACTGTGTTGTAAGTACTGGGCCTGCATAGGCCAGTCAGTCTGTGGCCTTCCAGGGGCTCACAGACCTTGGGACAGTACAGGGGCTTCTTGGACACCTCGTGATTGAGGTTTCTGATTTTCTAACTTAATGAACAGCCTACTCAGTCATGTCCACAGTAGAGGGAAAAGACCCTCTGTGTTGCTAAAATGGACCATTAAAGGACAGTGACTAGAAAGACAGGAAGCTGAACAGTAGCACCATGACTAGAACGGCCTTGGGATCCCTTTAGTCCTCAACCCTACTACAAAGCCTGGAGACATGGTTAGAAGCTGGCTGGCACCAGAGCAGGCTGAGTGGCAGGCATGAGTCTTACATACTCTCTCTTACTGTCCACACTGTGCATAGGGTCTCTAAGACCTGGGACACCATGTCCATCCTTGGCTTCATGCTATGGTGCAAAGAAGGACACAGGTGCAGGAAGGGCACAAAGGAGAAGTCTGTGCCAGGAAGGGGTTAATCAGTTTCATTGCTCACCACTGAAGTCACATGTAGTAAGCAGGTTTCAACCTCATTACCGGCAGGGCTGGCACAGTACCACAGCCATTGGTGAATCCAAGAAATAACTCATTACCAGTTTGTGTTGGAAGTGTTACCTGACATGTCCCTGGGCACACCTGTGTGAGAAGCAGGTGTTTCTGTCCTGGCCGTATGTGCCGAGCACGTTCCCATAGGCAGCTCTGCTGACTCAGGTCAAGTCATTCCTGTAGCTGACAGGCACCCAGGCCTCGGTGTCCCTTCATATTCCACTTGGCTCATGCCAAAGTTGGTTTTATAGAACTTTAATTTCTTCTCTTTATGTGTGAAATATTAATAGATTCCAGAAAACCTTCAGGAAATTGGAAGGATTAAAAATAAAGTAGTAATTTAGTTTGCAGTCTTTAAATGTCTTTTAAAATCTATGCTCACATTCAAGCATTTGGCTTGTATCACGAATATAGCAAAATCTCTAGTCACACAATTCCTCCAAAATTCAAAACGTAACTGCTGCACAGTTTTTCTAAATTTCCCTTTGCTATTTTTTTCCAGCTGGTTCCTCAGTGATATCACAGCTATTAGGGGACAATCAGCTCACGGTGGCTCTCTGAATGGCGCTCAGACAGACACATCTGCTGCTCTGACTCCCGCAGCTCCTTGGGCTCCATCCTGGCTCAGAAGCTCAGTCACAGGGTTCTAAATAGGAGTCAACCAACTGGGACTTCCTGCGTCAAGCGACTTTGTTTGGAGTTGTTGTGCTTCTGCACCGCCCCCTTAATCAAGTAATGCGGAGGGTATTTTGGGTATGTGAGCATGTGGCTGTGAATAAATGCAAAAATCTTCCAGCTTTCAAAGATTCTTGTGTTTTTTGCGAATGTCTGTATGACTGTCACTGAGGGCATTTGAAAGGAGTCGTTTAGCTTATAGAGGCACAAAAATGATTGCTTAGAATAGAAGATATCCACTCAGCCTCCTACCCAGCACCTCAGCCTCTGTATTCAAGTTTTTTTTTTTAATAAATTAGGTGTTTCTGATTAGTGAAATAAGTCACTGTAATACTCTTAGGTGCAGCTTTTGGTTTCAAGTATTTACTGTCTGTTTTTCCCCCTTTTTGGTTTGTTTTCTTTTTTGTTGATACAGGATCTCCCTATGAAGCCCAGACTTTTAATGTTTCTGCCTGAGTCTCTCAAGTACTGAGACTGCAGTCGTGTGCCATCATGACTGACTAAATATTTATTTATTATTATGATTTTGTGAAAAATACTAATTAGATCAAAGTTGAATGTTTCTGGGTCCCTCTCCTGTCTGCAGGGGACAAGTGCTGCCCTGCCCCTCAGAGTTTCTGTGCAAAATATCCGAGGTGCCAGGTTGTTTTCCTGAAGGAAGGCACTCTTCTAACGCTTTGCCACTAACTGCTCTTTACAAAAATTGAGGAGAAACAAACCTGTCAAGTTGGACATTCTACCTTACAAAAATAACTAAAAGAATGCTGCCTGCACTGTTAACTAACTGAAATGAATGTTTTCACGCAAAAGATTGGCATCACCTGAGTGGAGTCGACCAAATGACACTTTACAAGCAGATTCATTCTTGAAACAAAGAAAGATGTAGCAGTGTCTGAGACCTCTGATGGCCAGTAGCATCAGACATGTCCTATACTCCTGTCTCAACAGGGAGGATCAGATATCTCCTGACCCCTGTTCTTCCTGTCCTCAGCTAAATAGTCCATTTCTGTCATAGTTTTGTAAACGACTGTGCATATATATAATATATATATGAAATCTCTGTGAGTTAACACCTAGAATACATAGAAATAGCTGGCTCACTAAACCAAAACTGTGTTTAGGGTGTTATAACTAAAACAGAAGCCCAGGCTGCCTCAGCCTCTTGAGGACACATGAGTTCCCCCTGCCCCCACCTAAGGGCAGCAAGTCCTTCCTGGGGACTGCAGCAAAACTCATAATGCTCGGCCTCCTAGTCTGCTAACCTTTTCTCCTGTTGTTCAGGACAGGAGAACTTCAGAATCAATTATAATGTCTGTTCTGTGCCCTCCTCCAGCCTTATTTCAGCATCTATCTTGTGCCCTGCCCTAGGCCTGTGCACGCACCAGGTTGACACACAGCTGCCCCAGGTCCTGCTGTGGCCCTGCTGTGTATCTCTTTCTTCTGGGTTGGACATGAGCATTGGAGTCTTGAGTCAGAACATTGATATTCTACAAAGACCCTCATGAGATCAAACTTGTTAACATTCCTTTATGGAGAACGGGGGACAGTCACAAGGCCCAGCAATCTAAGGGTCTTCAGGAGGTCTTCAGGAGGACTTTCACTCCCTGAGGTTACATAGGAGGTAGAAGTTGACTGTGGAACTCTTCAGCAGTGTACCTGCACTAAGTTGCACGGTGGTCACCATGCTAGACTTGGATGGAATTCTTTCTTTGGTCTATGGGTACCACCTGTAACTGGGGTGAACAGCATTTCTTCTCTCATACAGGAAAATCCACACAGTATCTGTATGCTTAGCAGGTAGTGGGTAGATGTGGCCTTTCTGATCTTTGGGCCAGATCCGCCTGTGCCGATGGTTCCTGTAGAGCCTGGGGCTGGTACTGCAGATCCAGGGGATTCCCTGGGTGTTTCCCCAGCTCTTCTGTAAAGGGACCTATAGTTTTGGCTGTTCTGGTTATAATTTGTTCTTTTGACTCTTCTCTGAAGAGTCCTGGATAGTAGTCTCCCATGTGTGTGGCTTGGCAATGCTCTGACTGTTACCAGAGATAGGTAGTGACCTTCAGTGACAGGCCAGAGGGTCTGCTTACTGCTTCATGCCCATTGAGAAGCATGTGTTGCCATATGTTATGTATGTTGCATGTGCTGTATGCTCCCTGGTGCTTAGCTTCCCTTTCATTTCATTCCGTCTTCAGTTTTTATTGTTCTATGTACTCAAGAGTTGAGCTGGTTCTCTGGGACTCTGAATGTCCCATGAAAGAGACCTTATGACAGCAACTGGGCAAAGTCTGTTGGGTTTGGCTGCAGAATGAGTTTTAAAGAATTGGCAGCAGAAAGACCCCAGACTTCCTGAAATTCTTTTCAGATGTTTTTTTTCTGTAATATACATCAGCTTGACCCAATATGTGCTCATGGAGAAGCAGCAGTAAAGCAGGGTGGGCAGGGAGAAATCCCAGAGAGGGGACACCAAGATTCTGGAAATGGAAGAAACAAGAAGGGTTGGATCGTGCAGGTGCCTCTCCCTCTGTGCACACCGGCCACATCCCAGCTGGACCTGGAGCCAGAAACTTCAGGTGCTGGGTAGACTAGATTCTGTGTGAGGGGCCAGCTATCTGACGAGATGTACACTAGTGTCCTTAGGGGCAGTGGGGGCTGGGGTCATGAAGGAAACATGGGCAGCATGCAGTTTGTTTATGGAATAGTCTGGTGGTTGCTGCAGGCACAGAGCAGTAAAGATCTGATATCCTCACTATTCCTCTGAGGCAGACATAATTCTTGTAGATAAGGGAACTCATCTGTAGCAAGTATAGAGGAAAATCTAGACCCCATCTTTATGACAGGGACATCTCCACAGGTCATGGCTGGGAAAGGAAGAGACAGACACACCATGAAGAAGGATGCAGGGTGACTGCATAGTGCTGCCCTGAGTAAAGTGATCACTGCAGAAAGCCAGAAGCCTGAGGTCCATAGCCCAAGTCATCTTGATGCGGGGGGGGGGGGGTGTCTGAAGGGCGGGTGTTTCCACCCAGAATTGGAGTCTCAGGAACTGCTTCTCAAGCAGATGAAGTTAAGCTAAAGACAGTGGGTTGAAAAGACATGATTAGGATGCTCTGGGTGCTTTGATGAGAATGTGGGAAGGAGGAGAGTAGGGATGGTCCTCAGAGAGTTTCAAGGAAGCAATGCTCCCTGTGGAGGTAACCTGGAGGACAACCAGTGGGGTTGTCACTGGTAGAAATGGAAATGAGGCACTGAGAGGTAGACAGGCCCAGGCCCAAGGAAAATGAGAGTCGGAGCCCTGTGTCCAGAATCCACTGGGTGACCCTGGTGTGCAGGGTTCAGCAAGGGCCACTATGGTACTGTAGAGGAGACACATTGCAAGTCACAGCTCTCCAGGAAGATGTCTGTGCCACCAGCTTTTTTTAACGATAGTTTTGGAGGTTTAATCCATGATGAGAACCATGACTTTAGGGCTCTAGGGGAGCCAGCAGGAGCATGTGGCCCAGCTCGTGTAACGCTAGGGCACAAAACAGAAAGAGGAAGAGACCAGTGTCCTTTTCACTTTTCCAATGACCTAAGACCTCTTACCATGTCTCTCTAAGGTCCTGTCTGCTTATAGTTTGAGGACTTGTAAGATCCAAGTCACAGCAAGTGCTCAGCGGGCAGAGGAACCAGGACTGGGGCTGAATCTCCTTTGGGTGTGAGGAAAGGGAAGATACTTATACTCTAAGCTGGGAGAGCGTCTTGGGACAGTCGGTGATGTGGCACCCAGCCCTGTTACAGGGTTTGGGAAGTCCAGATAGCATGCACTGGCCTGCACAGCATCTTTGGGGTAACTGCTGGGTGCTTCTGCCTTGGCCACCAGCACAGAAGACTTGATACCCAGTAGCCATGTTGAGTGTGGAGGGTATCACTTTGCAGAAATGAGGGGCTGATCCTGGTCTCTGAGCTCATTTGCAGTTGTGGCTCACAGCCAGAGGACAGGAAGTAATGGGGTATTTTTACAATAGAGAGTTGGAGTGTAGAAAGCCCCGTCCTGCCCAAGGCTAGGAGGGTGTTTGATGGCAGAAATGGGTCCCAGCCAAAGTCCACATCATTGTGTTTTTTTTTTTTTTTTTTTTTTTTTTTTTTTTTTTTAATCGTTCTGCCCTGCTTTCTCAGGAGGAATCAAGTTTAAGCCCTATCACTCCAGGCCATGAGTACTCCACCACAAACCAGAAAAAACAAAAAACAAAAAACCAGACTTCTTGGGCCCCACAATGTCTTTGTTTTAATGAAAGACATGTGGACTTGGGGCCTTCCATTCACAGTAGAGAGGATAGCAATGGAAAGGGGCATCCACATCAGACTCTTGACCTTTGGGGTTGGAGTTGTTTTTGGTTGGGATGGGATACAATGATGACCCAGTCTAACACTGGGTGAACTGGAGGGATGTTGGAAGAGATCAGTTTACTTGTGAACTTGCAGAGAGGACAGAGGGAGGGCAGACACCAGGGCCCAGGAATGGCCTGCAGGTACACAGACACCATCTAGCTAAGGCTGTCAACACACCCAGGATGGGAATCCTCCCAGAACAATGCACTTCTGTCCCCTGAGCAGGGAAAATAAACCAGTGTAAAGGAGGGGTCTCTCTGACCTCATCTCTCGAGTCACACAGACATGCCAAGGGCATTGCTGAAGAAATTAGAGGAAGCAGGTGCACAGAACTGGGAGGAAATGATTCAGTATTTCAACAATAATGGAGGTGGAAGGCATTACCAGCTTTGTGGGACGACAGATCTCTGCTCCTGAGAGGCGTGACTAAAGCAGGCATTTCTCAAAACAGGCATTTCTTAGTACACATCATGTGACAATATGCTTTGAAAACTTGACTCTTTATGTTATATATGTGAAGCAGGGCAGCTCAGGTCTAGCTATGGATGTGCTGGGACTCGTTCCTATGTGTCCTTTCCAAGTGTCTTCAGCTAATCTGAAGAAGTTGAGAAGTTGTGGTAGAGTTGGGAAGAGGCCTTTACCTGTGGACATTTATAGGAAATTCTGCTGACTTCTGACCTTAAGGATACCTTTGCTGTGCAAAGAGTGTTGAACTGGGTAACATAATGCAGTTCATCTGACAAAGAAAACCTGAGCAAGATGCAGCTCACTCACATCGGATGTATAGTCTAAATCCTGGGATGCATTAAAGTGCTGATCTATCCAGAAGAGATGTAGATGGATGCCAAATTCTGCATGAGCCGTTATTGAGAGAGGGAGGGTGGCCCATGTAACTGTGTGGTCATTGTAAGTACATTGCTCTTGTAGTTGAGAATTGTCACCTGAAAAGAGGATGAGGCTTGTTCTTGCTCTATGTGAAAGACAGTAACATCAGGTGGTTTCCAGGCAAGACCTTCTCAAGGAAAGTGACTAAGGACGATACAAATAGCTTCTGGGCCCAACACAGCTCTGCCCCACTAACAGTGGGACATGCAGGTGGCAAGACCCAGCACTCATCCCTGTCAAGATGTGCCCTTCTGTGCATGAAGACATGTAGCCACAGATGCTCACTGAGCATGGTTTGTAAGGTGAAATGTCAGGGCTGTCCAAATGTCCACAGCTATAAGATAGACGAAAGAATCAAGCAGTTCAACACAACATCCCACAGTGGTCCAAAGGGAACAGCCCACATTCAAGTATGTGCATTTGCCTAAACTTTGTTCTTTTAAACTGGGTGACCATACCAACTTGAAAATAACAGCTCTTTATGTCAACTTCCTGTCACATGTCACAGGACATGGACTTGCATTTTAAAAGCCTTCCATTGGTCCGTAGGTCCCCATAGGTAGAAAAGCCCTATAAAGAATCCAGTGACTTCCCAGAGTTCCTGTGAATTATGCTGTTTCAGTTATTTTTATACAAATGTAATGACTAAATGTCAAAGAAATCATATCACTTGACTGACTGCACACATTATTTACTTTATATATTTTCACTGGAAAAATATATACCAAAATTAAAGATACAGAGAAGAAAAATGAAATCAACCCCCACAGTTATGGCAAAATTGTGAAAAAAATTACTGGAATGTTTTGTTTCTTTCTACGCC
>NW_008352891.1:14588317-14627812 GCF_000622305.1 Nannospalax galili | reverse complement strand
ACTCAGTATAAACCCTGTAAGACATAAAATTGAATGAGTTTTTAACATTTAAAAAAGATCTTCATTTCATTTTTAAATATACTGTTTCTTACAGAAAGACTCATTGTTTTTGCTAATAACACTTAGATGTTGGCTCATGCATCTCTAATCTGTATGTATCTGATTATTACTAGTCATGGTCAGTTGCGCTTGGATCCTTTGCACCTGGGGCAGGTGGGATGGTTCAGCAAGTTAAAGCACCATCCTGATGACCTAAGCTGAACATGTTTGTAATCTGTGACTCACATGTATTTTATAGCTGAGACCCTTGTTCTTAGGGTCTTATGACATCGCTGAATAAGGCGTATTTTAGTTAGGCTTTGCAAAGACTGAATGTCATTGTTTTAGTTTGACACCAGTGATTCTTCTGATACTGAACATGTTTTAAGCTGGGGACAGGACACAGGGGCCATATGCACATTAGTCACATACTCTCAGGAGCTGCACCCTGGCAAATAATTTTTTTTTTTTTTTAAGACAGAGTCTTCTTGCAGCCCCAGCTGGCCTGGTACTTGCTATGGAAACTAGGCTAGACTCCATCTCACAGAGATCTGCCTACCTCTGTGCTGAGATTAAAGGTATGTACCGCCACGCACAGCAAAGAGTTTTTTTTTAATTGATAAAAAGTTTAAAATATTGACATGATTTTAAATGTAACATATTGAGTGAAAAATAAAATATCATTGCTGAGAATAACAATAATGTCTTAAATCTTCATCTTCCCAAATAATCTCCAAAAATATAAAACCATAAGATAAATGTTTGTAAAAGGAAATACATTCTCAACATATGGGATGACAGAAGTTGCTCAAATTTAAAATTACCTGTAAGAAAAAAGAAGAAGAAAAATAAAAGAGCAGGAACATACCCTTCATGCTCCTTCTGCCTGTTAAGGTTCAGATAGCCCTGCCCCCTCACCAACAGGATCCCAGGGACTTCTCATGCTCCTGAGAAAAGGGAACCTAGCTGATAAGCACCTTGGTCTTTGAAGTCAAGAGAAGCAGACTTTTCTCCACTGTTTGGCCAACACAGCAGGCTTCCCCTTTGATCTCTAAAGAGGACAGGTTTTAACAGTCCTGCTCTCCCATTCCCCCCCAACTTTAAAAAAAAATACATCTTCCTGCCTTCTGCAGGAAGCAGAAGCTTCCCTTTTAAAAAGATCGCAGCTCAGAAGGGAATCTGCCCTATGTGTTCCTTTGCTAATAAACCCTATTTTGAGGGAGTTTTAGCTGTGCCTCGGTGCCTCATCATCCATTCGCTCGTTCTCCGCCAACTTTTTACCTGTCACTGCCTTTTGCTGTGAACACAGGCACTTTAAACAGCCTGCAGGAAGGAGAAAGAAGGGCCAACCGGGCTTCGGGCAGATGTAAAATCACCATTATAATGAGAGAATCCGCCAAATGTAGTGATGATGGAAAGGTGTTCTGGCATTTCAGAGAAGCAACAGAGGGAAGAACCCTGTGGCAAATATATTGTGAACTGTGGATCTCAAAGACATTGCTCTGGGAGAAGGAGGTAGGCAAGGTGGGGCAGAGGCACTGTGTGGAAGATGGGGAGAGCTTGCAGTGCTGCAAGATGAGGACATTTTAAAAATCAGCCAACACCACAATACCCTCCACCTTCACACCCATCAGAAATCCAGGCTGGACACATGCTGCCCCACATGGGCAGAAGAGGGTGCTGTTGAGCTAGGAATCCAGTAAGCCACCAGAGCCCATAAAATTAATGGGAGGACATGTATTAATCACACATTAAAATCAATAGTCAAAACTAATACTTGGTCCTCCTTTACCCCCCTCCTCAAGAAACATGAAGTAGGTTAGAATTTTAATCTATTATTTCAAACTAAGTTAATGATTCATGGTAACAATATGGGACACAAAAGAAGTGTTAGACGGTATGGTTAAAATCAAAAGGAAGAAAAAAAGCATAACAAAAATAAAACGAGAGTTTTTGAATTCAGGAAAGAAATGGAAGAAAAAATCTCATAAATAAATAATAAATTAAAAGATACACATGGAAATGTACCAAACTGAAGTTTTCACGAGTTTATTGAACATATTTAGGGAAACAGTCAAGACGGTGAAAATGGGATAACGTAAAAACTGGCCATGGAGAAAGTAGCTGAGACAACACACATAGAATTGGAGTCTATGGATGAACTCTAACAGTTGTGTAAAATTACAACTTAGAAGGATTTGAAAGTAATAGATGCCATTAGTGTATGTATTTTACTCAGGATGGTCAGCAACATGACACAGATTTCAAAGCTAAAGAAAATGTCCTCAAAGTCACCACTGAAATTCTCAGTGACCGAAGCAAGTGAAGGAATGAACTTCATTCACCAACAAGTGCCATGGGGACTGTCACAAGAGGGGTAAGGGAGTGTCAACATGTCTTCCGAATGTCTGGGACTGGAAGCACCAGGACAAAGGAGGGTAGACAACCTTTCCCCAGGGGGACCATTTCTAGTTACTTCAGATACTCAGATGTGGAAGCCAACAACCAAGGGGTGGTACCATCCAAGTCCTGCTTGCTGAGCTCATGAGCTTGTTGAAGTTATTCACAGGAGCATGGGTGACTTCTGCAGCTGCATTTCCAACCCCTCTCCCAACATGGTTGACAGCTCATCCCTTCCTCTAAGAGGGAGTGTTTCAATCCAGAGAAAACAGCTACACAACAAAGGGGTGGGTGAGTAGGAAAATGTGCAATGTCTCAAAAAATGAGCGGTACTCAGAAATATCAAAGGAAGGATCAGAGGAAAACCCATGATTCTTAATGCATCTTTCAGTACAAATAAAACAAACTGTTAGCTGAAAATTCCAATAAAATATAGCAACAGAAACAAAAGAAAGTCCCATGAAAGGAATAATGTGTACAAAGGAGTAAACTAATGAAGTAGGAAAATTAAAAGTAGTAGTCTTCATCAATGAAGAATAATCTTTCTTTTTTTTTTTTTTTTAGTTTTTTTGAGACAGGGTCTCCTTGTAGCACCAGCTGTCCTGGAACTCATTATGTAGACCAGGCTGGCCTTGAACTCACAGAGATCAGCCTGCCTCTGCCTCCTGAGTGCTGGGATTAAAGGCATGCACCACCACACCCGGCAATCATTCATTTTTTTTTAAACTTATTGAAAGAGTTTATTTTGCTTACAGTGCCCAAAGGAGAGCATAGGAGCAGCAGAGCCATGGCAGCCCGTGACTGGAGCAGGAAGCTGAGAGATAATGACTCAACAACATCCGCAGGGAGAGTGAGAGCTAGAAGTGGGGAAAGGCTATGAACTCTCAAAGCCAATTCCCAGTGACATAGTTCTTCCAGTAAGACTGTATCTTCTAAAGGTTCCAATCCTTCATTTTTAAATAACAAAATTCACAAATCACTAGCTAACTCTAAAAAATGGAGAAACGTGTGTACATACATATATATATATATACATATATATGCACATTTAAACAAAGGCAAATAAACAGTTGAATATGATATTTAAAAGATAACATTGGAGAATTATTTATAGGCTTCTATAGAGGACCACTACATATGTAAAAACAAACATGGAAAAATAAGCTAGAGAAACATAGGGGGAAGCACTACTGGTGCTATTCCAGAAAGTACTGGCAATAGAGGACATTCAGGCATGTCAGGTATCCTCTGTATTCTATGTTGGCGTATAGGTAAAGAAACAGGTGGCGTGAAGTACATTTCTAGAAAGAAGACCCAAAGCATGCTATTTCAGTGCAGGGTATATATCTCATCTTAGAATCAAGGAAGGGCTTCTTAATAAATAGTTTTTGAATAGCTATGAGCAATTCAGACAAAGATCAACTTAGATCTTTGTCTCTCATCACAGTAAAGAATAAACTACAAGTGTATCAGGGGAAAGTAAAACCAGGGCTGGAGAGATGGCTCAGCAGTTAAGAGCACTGGCTACTCTTCCAGGGACCCAGGTTTGATTCCCAGCACCCACATGGCGGCTAACAACCATATGTAACTCCAGTTCCAGGGGACCCAATGGCCTCTTCTGACCTCCATGGGCATTGTATGACATGGGTGCACTTACTTGCAGGCAATACACTCATACACATAGAAAAAAATAGTAAAAAAAAAGCAAAACCGAAGATGTACTAGAGGAAAACATGAGTGTATTCCCCTTAAATGCAGAATGAAAAAGATTTTCTGCCACGACTCAAAATCAAGATGCAATAGGAACTGAGTGCCTGATGAGCAACAGAAAACTATATCTCGGGGTAGTGGCTGAAGGTCTGAGACAAGGGCCAGTATGGGTGCGGGGGTTCCAGGAAAGACCTTCTTCCTACCTGCAGGTGTATCAGTTCCACACTCTGAAATTAAAGAAAATAGCAAGAAACCTCAATATAAAGAAACAAAAAGAAAATGAATAATGGAGATTTAGTATGGAAATAGAGAGGGTAATATAAAAAGTATTTATCATTAAAAGCTCAATTGACATGCCTTCTATGTGATAGAACAAGAGGGAAAAGAGAGAACTCAGAGCAGATTAAGAATGAAAGGAGGAAAATCATGAAAGACTAGAAAGAAATGAAAGGCTGAGGAAATTGCTACAAGCTGATAGCCACCAACAATTAGATAATCTGAATTAAACAGCATATTTCTAAAAAAGACAAAGACACAGCTTTTAAAACAGTGAAACAGACTTGTAACAAGTGAAGTATTGAGTTAGTAACCTGAAAAGCTCTACAGGTTCAGATTTTGCTGTTGAAATCTATTGAACATGTATGAATAATGAAAATAAAAATTTCATAAAACTTTCCAAATAAGCACATTGAGAGGCATTTTCCAGCTCAATTGCTTGAAGCCAATATTGCTCTGATCCCCAAACCAGAAAAAGATGCCAGAAGTAATTAAAATTATAAACATGCTCCCTCATGCAAATGAATGTGTAGTTTTCCACAGAGGTTGTGAATCAAATGTGGCAAAGCACAAAGAATTATACAACAAGGATAAGTGCAATTTACCACAAGAATGCAAGGTTGGTTTGACATACTAAATTCAATCAGAGTAACAC
The DNA here is from genome assembly GCF_000622305.1 of Nannospalax galili. Classification (NCBI taxonomy): domain Eukaryota; kingdom Metazoa; phylum Chordata; class Mammalia; order Rodentia; family Spalacidae; genus Nannospalax; species Nannospalax galili. The sequence continues at coordinate 14,622,732 of NW_008352891.1, read as the reverse complement.
ACCATACTGATCGAAAAAAAGGCAAAAAATATATGACCACATCAACAGAGGTTTAAAAATTGACAGAATTCAACATTCTTTCCTAATAAAATATTAATCCAGGCTAGAAAAGAAGAGAACTACCTTTATTATATGATCTTAAATGTACAAAATTCTAAAACATTCCACAATAAATTAAAAACTAGACTGCATGATACAAGACCAGTATGCCAGTCACCTGTAAACCAGCAAGGCTCCTGCAGCCCTGCCCAGCTGGGATAGGCATCTCCAGCCATCTCCAGCCACCTTCAGCTTTGCCTAGGTGTGAGCTCTATTCTGCACTGGTAGAATCAATGATTCTTGCTGAGATCTCTGAGGATCACAAAACTCGGGAGTAAGGGATGCTTACTTTATTTTTCGAGGAAAATCACACATATCTAAATGCCTGCCTATTAAGAATACATTTCTTAAAACGGTGAGCTTAGAAATATCCCAGTTTTTAGGAAACAGTAATTAGTGAATAGGATTTCTGCAAGGTAGAAGCTAAGACTATCAAGGTAAACTGCAAAGCCTGTGATGTTTTCACCACCTGCTGGCACCATGGAAGTCAAGACCCAGGCTGTTGTGGATTCTGTTTTCTATTTCCCAGTTGTAATATGTGTAACAAGAATTTATGAAGTGTGTGACCTATGACCCCTGGTAGTAAGAAAGTAAAGACTGCAGTCCCTTCTCCTCTGCCAGGTCCTGAGTGGTGTTTTCAGGGGCAGCAGTTCAAGGCCTAGGGAGTAGCAAGCTCCTTACTGGTGAAATGAGCCTCCAGGATTTCTATGTGCCCTGAAGTCAGTGCACAGTGGGACCTTTCCACACCCAAAGGCAGGGCTGACTGCTTTAAGTAAGCTACAGACCCTGTCTTTAATTATATTTACATGCTTAGATCAAACAATATTTTCAAATTTTCTTTTTATCTTTTATATAACTTCTTGTTCTATTAATAATCCAAAGAGAGTGACCAAAGCATGTGTGTGTGTGTGTGTGTGTGTGTGTGTGTGTATGTGTGTGTGTGCACATTCACCATCTGTGTATATACTATAGATTTTGAGACCAGTGCTATGTGTACACTGTCACCTACTCACTCACAGCCTGGCAGCCTCTCAGGGTCATGTTATGCTCAAGTCCATGGTGGCTGTAGACAGGTGGTTATTTGTTACTTAATTCTTGTTCTAAAATAGAAGGAGAATAGAAGAGATGAAGCAAAAACATCCAGGTGCCTGGCATCACAAGGCTTACATCAACGTAAGTGGTTTTTAGGCACATAACAGAGTGTTTTATCATGGAAACACTGTGGGCTCTCTTGCTGGCCTCACTCTGCCAGTGATTCTTAGATGAACAGCCCATGTGCCTTCCTGGGGCATCAGGTTTTCAGCACTCTTGTGAAAAAGAATGGTTCTGCTCTTGCTCATATTGCTAACAAACAGGAATGTGGAAAGGTTTCTTGATCAGATACTTTCCACTGGACCCACTTGAGAGCAGATCTAGAATCTTACTTCAGTTCCCTGGGTTCTACATGAACCAAGAACTTCATTCCACTCTTTTCCAACCTTTTACTGGCAAAGGAGTCTGGAATATGGCTTTAGCAAGTGCCAGTCTTGAAAGGGGGAGACTTGAAGACAAAGGGTCCAGGACTTCCATGTCAGTCACTTCATTAATTCAGTTTATTCACTGTGTGCAAAGAGAATGAACTATTGACTGAGAAAGCGTAATATGTAGAAAACCCATACAATGCATGAAGGTGCTTGCCTGGGCAGGGGCTTTGGACCTCCTTTTCTTCAGCTCCCTGATCACCTGCAGGGTCTTAACCTGTTCACAGGGCCCTGACTCCAGTCAGGCAGTGAGAGAGCTACTGCTGATACTTCTCTCTGGTTTTGTTCCCGGTGAGTATTAAGGACTGAAGACTTTTATTTTTTTTTAAAAGCAAACCAGTTGGCCTTCTGGACTTGCACTGTTCTCTCCTCATAAATGGTCCAGGAGAAGTTGTTCATATTATCCCCATCAGCCAACAGCTGTTGCCCCACAAACTCTCATACCATCCCCAGACTCCATGCTGACACTCATGCTCTCCATGAGTGTCCAGCCTCCTCCTGGAGAGATGTAACTAGAGAGTTGACTAGCCATGTCTACATTTAGTTTGCATGAGACAGATGTAGGCTGATTTTTTTTTAATTTAAAAAAAATTTATTTATTATTTTTATTTTATGTATGTAAGTGTATTGCCTGCATGTAGGTAAGTGCACCCGTGTCGTACAATGCCCGTGGAGGACAGACGAGGCTGTTGGAGCCCCTGGGACTGGAGTTATGGACAGTTGTTAGCTGCCATGTGGGTGCTGGGATTCGAACCTGGCTCTTCTGCAAGAACAACCAGTGTTCTTAACCGCTGGGCCATCTCTCCAGCCCTAGATGTAGGCTGATTTTAAAAGACTGATCTGGATTAAAATGGTCTGCTCACAGGAACATAGGTCTTATGTATTCTAAACATTCCATTTATATGTTTTACTTCTTTTTGACTTCACAAAAGAGAAACAGTATTTTGTTATTTCCCAAGATCTTCAAGGAAAATACCTTGTTGATTTAAGAATTTCTAACTCAGTGTCACACAAAGCCTCAGAGGCAAACGTCTGTAGAAAATACGACCTTTTCATAACAAGCACGTTCCTCTTCTTTCTTCCCAGACTGTTGATTGTCAGTGGCTGTTTCCAGCAGGTTTAAAGACAGTGAATTATTTGTACAGGTGGCTGCTGAAAATGAAACACCCTTCAGAAATGAAACAGAAAATTGAAAGTCTGAAGAGTGTGGTGGATTCCTATGCTCAAATATCACAGAGTCATCCTCTTTTTGAGGCTACATGACTTTTTATATTGTCTGTAAAATAGGGATTTTTCAGGATGTCTCAGTAAGTATATTTTAAGAAGTTTTCTAGCCTAAGTTTCATTAAAAACTATTGAGGTACAAATGTGAGCCACATAAAATTACAGATTGCAGCAGCATTGTATTTCAGTCATTTTAAACTAACTACCCACATTAATTTTACTTTCTTTATAGAAAGTGAGCTTTTGAAACTAAAAATAATTAAATGTATCTGCTGAATTGTATTTTTCTATGTTATAAAGTTCATGTATCCCAAAACTTCCATGTGTATCTCTAGGCACCTGCTTGTTGTCTACACTTGGAGGTTTATTCAAATCTGAACTTTTCACTTCCCCACTCAAAGCAGATCCATGTATAGTTTCTCCATCAACTTCTACAGACATCCTGTGTCTCAGATACCAAGCAAGGAAGCGTCTCCTTTACAGGATGAGCCTTGTGTGGGTCAGCAGAGGGCACATCCTATAGATGGTGCCATCTGTGGAGAGCATCGTTAGCAGAGGGCACATTCTGGAGAGGGTAACGTCAGCAAAGGACATCGTCTACAAGGGGTCCCACCAGCAGAGGGCTCTGCTCCAAGTGATCAAGCTGTGTCATACCATGCAGTGTGCATTGTTCATACAGGAAGCTTTGGAAGTCCCTGTGGGAGCAAAGGAACTTGAGAAGCAATGGCTTTGACCTGCTTGGCACAGAAGTAGATAAGCTATTTCCTCTCATGACTGCATCCATGGAGGGAACAAGTCTGAGGACTTTCATCCACATCAAAGAAAGTAAGAAGCCTAGTGACACACATACAGCACCTTCAAGGACTTAGCCCAAGATCTTTAGTACCCTGGTTGATGCCAACACCATCTCTCAATTACTCAGGCCAAAAATTTTGAATGAATCATTAACCTTCCTTATCCTTTTATACTGTACATCCAATCCCTAAGGAATTCCCACTGGCTTTACTTTCAAAGCAGGTTCAGAATGCAGTTTTCACAACTTACTGCAGCCACCTTGACCTGAAATACAGAATGCTCCCAAGTCTCCAGCCAGAGCTCCCTATCCTGTCTCCAGCCTATCCTTGCCTTTTATAGCATCTTAAAGACCATTTAAAATTGTGTCGTATCCATTAAGCTTAAGTCTATATAAAAAGTTATTGAAACAATTATTTCTCATTAATAATTTTGTTCCTAACCAGAAAGTCCTGCTCAGATGTAAGACTTCAAATCTTGGTCTCCAATACTGCAGTGCCCACCTGTAGCTAAGGGAGACAACCTGCTATTGTTCTAAAATGATGGCTAAATTTGTTTTCTCTCCCTATTTTGAAGCCTTTGAGAGGGAACTGACATTGATTTTTATTCCAACAGCTATCAAAATACCTGAAAGCAAATCCTGACAACAGCTATCAAAGTACCTGAAAGCAAATCCTGAATCCATCACTCTAGAGTCCAGCCTTGGAAGACAAAAGAAAAATGAGGAGGAACCTAACAGAGGGATGCTTTTGGAAGCCCTTGTCAAGAAATTCCAATGGACTCTCATATGAACATTTGACAATTGCCCTGTTCTGACTTTTTTCTAATTCCTTGTCTAGAACTTGTAATGCTAATTACTCTTGCCTTTACTCCTCCTTCGCATCTCCTATTCATGATTCAAGGACTTTCTCTTCTCCTTAGAGATAAGAGTTATGCAATTTGGGAGTCTTTTAGATAAATCTACTGAAGGGGTGCTCCAATTGCCTCACTCTGTGTCTCTGTTCAGCATGGAAGAAGTCAGTGTGGTCTGTATCCTGATTCCCTATTGGCAACCTGGGTAACCTCTTCAGAGGATGATGTGATAAGAACAGGAGGTAGAAATTGCCTAGGCAGTTAGGGTAAAAGACCCCAAAGAAAAGTATCCAGTTTCTTGGCTAAAAGTCAAAATGTCCTTGGGCCTCTTAGTAACATACTTTGTTCCAAAGGCCAAAAATGTCAAAAGTATTTAGGAGCTTGTATCTAATCCTTAGAAGATTTTAGGGTTACTTCTTCAGACGGGGAAATGTTAGAGTAGCCAAAAGGCCCATTAAAAAATAAATAAATCGGGACTGGAGAGATGGCTCAGCGGTTAAGAGCACTGACTGCTCTTGCAGAAGACCCGGGTTTGATTCCCAGCACCCACATGGTGACTACAAACTGTCTTTGGCTCCAGTTCCAGGGGAATCCGAAGCCCTCTTCTGACCTCCGCAGTGTTGCACGACACAGGTGCACTCACATACATGCAGGCAATACCCTAGTACACATGGAATAAAAAATAATAAATAAAATTAAAAAAAATAAATCAAAGAAGAAGAAAGAGTACATGAAGTTATCAGAAAAAAGTGATGGGGAGATATGGGAGGAGTTGGAGGGGAAGGAGTGAGCATGGATTTGATCAAAACACCTTACATGCATGCATGAAATTCTCAATAAATTATTTATTTAAAAAATTGTGTCATAACATGTCACTTCTCCGCTTAAAACTCCAGGAAGCAGCCAGTTCCCTCTAGTAAAGCTGCTGCCCTCTAGCCCTTGGAGGCTCCCTGGCAAGGCAATACAAACTGAGGCCTTTAATGCTCTCCTCTAGACTTACTCCTCTACATCCAGTTGGCCAGTTGCTCTTTCCTGATGTCTGGCTAGGGCTGGATGCCCATCCCAGAGCTGTGTGATGGCTGCTCCTTTTGTCTGGGCCCCCTTTTCTCCACAGTGTCTCTTTCCAATGTCAGCAACTTGGCTGGGATGGCACCTTCCCAGGAAGCTGTCTGATCAGGCTACTTAGGATGGCTGTGTGGTTCATACCTCTCTCCATGTCCTTATCTCCATTTATCTTAAAAAAATTCAAATGAAAACAAAACTCCAGCACCGGGCTGCTTGTTAGTCCATATGATGTCTTATCAGATGCGTTTGTTGTTGATTGCAACTTCAGCCAAGAACAAAGCTGCGCTCAAGACACAACTTGTCTCTTTTTTTTTTTTTTTTTTTTTTTTTTTTTTTTTTTTACTGTGATGAATCTTGGCCAGCCGGAAAATGGTGCTCAATAAATATTTGTTTAATGCACAAAAACTTCCCACAATGAACAACTAACATTAATCTCCCAACTTAATATAAATAGAGCAAATGAAAATAATTTCCCCAAACCTTTCCCTGCCCTAGTCTACTCTGGTTACCTTGAGAAAGCTACAAATGTTTGCAAAGCCATGTGGAAGCATGCAGGTGATAAGGTGTGTTTAAAAGCAGTAATACCGAGTCCCCACATACATATGTCATAAGGACTCTCTGAAGACAATTTGCAATAAAATGGTGGTCTCCTTTCCTTCCATCCACCCCCACCCAGACCAGCTGTGCTGCTCCACAAAAAGGCAAACCTATTTATTATTGGCCTAATTGAACCTGATTGGAGAGCTGTCTGGCTGCCAAGATGAGATGCATTCCTAAATAAGAGATGTGCACAGGACACTCCTCACCGTGAGCTTGGACTGTGCCTTCTCATGCATATGGATCACTGGGGTGTCCAATTTCCACATCAATCTATTAAGCATTTCCCATGAAATGCTGAAGCATATGAGAATGCAACTATAGTCGCACAGGTCTCATTTCCAAAACTTTATCCCCACAAACGTTTCTTATTTCACTCCAGATGGTGGTGTGTAATTCACTTTCAGTAGAGAAGAGTCCTGCTGGCCAACTCTCACTCCTGCACTAGGGATCACGGTGAAGGTGTCTCAGCAGACTCCCCTGGGTGCCTTGCTGTGGCAGCTGGCCTGTGAGGCATCTTTGATATACAAGTCCTGGTTGACTCATAGACTCTGACTTTGACTTTGACAGACTTCGCTCATTCCTAATTCAGTCTCATGAAAGGCCAGAGGTGGTGGTGTTCTGTCTTATGCTGAATCTGACTCATGTATCCTCCTTGCTTCTGGCAGAATCCAAGGCTGCTTGTGCCAGGTAGAGCAGGCCCTGAGAATCTCACCCACATGGAACACTCCTTCCTGGGGACACTCGTCCATCTGATTCGAGTTCTCCTGGGGCTTGGGGTTTAATTCTTAGAAGAGGACCAGGTGGTAACCTTTCCTGGGTCAGCCAAGTCCAGGCTTCTTTAAAGGGAAAGCCCTTCCCCTCTTGAGGCGCAACTCATCTTCCCTAGGAAGGCTCACTTGTGACCCTGCTGGATCAAAATAAACTGCTTTGGTTGTTGAGGACTGATGATACTTTTCTGGGTAATTTGTCAAAGATATCTAGAGGCTTAGATCTCCCATGAGGAAATGGTGGTACTGTCTGCACTGTGTGCAGAGATCAATGGCCTATGTGGCTTCACACCAGTACCACACATCCTGCATACTGACCTGTGCAGTGGGCAATTGCCTCCTTTTTGGGAAGCCCAAGTCCTGAGCACCATAGAATCTGAGTTTGTAAGGGCACAACCTCTTCTTGTCTCCAATAGGCCTGCACAGACCTGCTCCTTCGCTCAGGGTCACCTTGGAAGAAATGACAAAAAAGTTTAAACTATCTTATAAACAAGTACATGTAAACTCATGTATGGGCCCCTGCCTAATCCAGACACTGACAACCATCCCAACGACAGGACTTGGGACCCATTACCAGGATAGTTGTAGCGAGGCTTAGTGTGGGAAGCGGGCGCGGTCAAGCCGGCCAAGATGGCGCCCTGGCTGGCTGCCAAGCCTTGTGACCCTCACTTGTTTGCTCCAACTCATGCAAGCGCTGTAAGCTTGATCACGCGCAGCCTGCCTGACATGATACATCACCGAGCATGATTCTATTGCGTGGCCCAATGATTTGCTGCTCTGCCTGCATGTTAGCCCCATGCTCATGTCCTGATTGGCTCCGTGTGACAGTCTGATTGTGGGATGGATCTGATGAGGGTATATATTGTGGGATGACGAAGAATAAAGAGAGAGAGAATTGCTTGAACCTCACCTTGGCATCCATGTTGTCCTTTCCTTGACTCTGCTGGTCGGAGTCTTGGTTCACGGTAAATGGTGGCCCATACGGGGAATTTCTTTCCGACAGAAAAAAGAGAGGGTAAGGTCCACAGGTAAGCGGTGAAAGGATAGCGCTATTAAGGCTCCCGGATTTAGGGGACAAAGTTAGGACCACAGGCAGTGGCGAAGGGAAAGTTACAACAACATGGGATCGGCGGGATCAAAAGTGAAAGTAAAAGCCGTGCTAATGCAGCTTTTACGAAAAGGAGAGATTAAACTAAAAGCCGAGATCGTAGAAAAATTTCTAGATACTGTTTCAAGAGAAGCACCTTGGTTTTTGGAAGAAGGATACATTAATGTTCCTCAGTGGGAGCACCTCGGGAGAGATCTACAGAGTGCTGATGCCACAGGCCCGCTTCCTCCGGGCATGTTGGCTATTTGGTACTTTGTAAAATCATGTTTGTTAGATAAAACTGGAAAGTACCAGGATGATATTGCACAGGGGGCCCAGGCGCTGGAGGAAATGAAAGAGGCAATGTCGTACCAGAGCAGTCAGAGCCTCCAAGGTCTGAGAGAAAAGACAGAAACGGAGGAGGAAGATCTCTATGATGAAGAGGGAGAGTTAGCTAGTCTCTTCTCAAAGGTAGATATGACACAGGAAGAGCCTCCTGGTCCATCTGCTCCTCCCTTACCTACACCTCCCCCTTATGTGGCTGGAGGAAAAAACACTGGGGGATGCAGCCAGCATGCCCGAGTGTGGGCTAAAATGCCCCCACAAGCAGGAGCGTTTCCAGTGTTTGCAGATGCCAACAATCAAAGATATCATGAGCAACTGGATTGGAAGGTAATACAAAGGTCAAAAGAATCTGTGGCCACCTATGGTCTCCAGGCAGCTTATACTGTTACCCAGGTAGAGAGCCTCCAATGCTATTGCATGACACCCTTTGATTGGCAAAACCTGTGCAGGGCAGTATTGTTTGGAGGTGCCTATTTAAACTGGAAGGCGGCCTATCTTGAGTATGTTGTGGAACAGGCAGCCACAAATAGTAGAAATGGGCAACCAGCTTGGGGGTGGACATGCTTATGGGCCAAGGGGCGTTTGTGAATAATCAGATTGGATATCCTGTACAGGTCTATGAGCAGATTAATGAATGTTCCCTGAAGGCATGGAAAATGCTATCAGGATCAGGAGACCTAGGAGCAAGCTTGTCAAAAGTTATTCAGGGGAATAATGAGCCTTTTGCAGACTTTCTTGCCAGATTGGTGGAGACGGCATCGAGAGTGTTCCCGAATGTGGACGCCGCCATGCCGTTAGTTAAACAGCTGGCATATGAACAGGCTAATAAGCCGTGCTGGGATGCTATCCGACCCTATAAAGCCAAAACATTAGATGTATGGATCAAAGTTTGTAGGGACATAAATGAATCTGTTCTCCAGGGACAAGCTTTAGCTGCTGCCATTGTGGCAGGGTTAAAAGGAAAGCCAGGCCAATCTGAGCCATGTAAGAGAAAACAAGGAAGCTGCTTCACCTGCGGCCAGCAGGGGCACTTTAAAAGGGATTGTCCCAATCGTCCCTCGGCCAATAGGGTTGCTGGCCTCCTGCATTCCTCACAAGGCCCCACGCGCCGCCCGAATCTGTGCCCATGATGTCAGAAGGGTAACCACTGGGCAGGTGAATGCCAATCTAAGTGGGATGTTAATGGCAAGCCTCTGGGCCCCGGCCAGCAGGGAGCAAGGCCAAAAAACAGGCAACAGGGCCCTTTGTCTCAGGGCCCTCAAATATATGGGGCAATGCAGCAGACTCCCACTCAATGGTCCATCATGCAGCAGATCCCTTGTCACCCCCGGATGAGGGATCCCCCGAAAGAGCAACTGCAGGAAGCGCAGGATTGGACATCTGTGCCACCGCCAGACTCATATTAACTCCAGAGATGGGGGTCCAAACTATTAGTTCCAATTTCTGTGGGCCCCTACCCAAAGATACAGTGGGTCTTTTGCTAGGACGCAGTTCTGCAACCCTAAAGGGCCTGGTAATTCATCCAGGAGTGATTGATTCAGATTATGAACGAGAAGTTAAGATCATGGTCTCTTCTCCTAAGGGGATTTCGGCCATCGCCCCCGGCGATCGTATCGCCCAGCTCTTGATTCTTCCCAGTTGTCACTCCCAATATCTTATTAAAGGCTTATTAAGGGGACAAGAAGGATTTGGCTCCACCGGTAATCCTGGGGCCTGGCTGATGATGAATTTGAATGAGCGGCCTCTATATAAATTGATTGTCCAAGGAATGCCCCTATGGGGTCTATTAGACTCAGGAGCTGATCACAGTATCAATAAAAATGCCGATTGGCCGAAGGCATGGCTGGTTCAGCATTCCACTCAAGTCTTAAGAGGCTTAGGCTATGCCCAACATCCCGAGTGCAGTGCAAGCTTTTTGACATGGAAAGATGAGGAAGGACATTTAGGAATTTTTCAGCCCTTTGTCTTAAGTATCCCCATTTCTCTTTGGGGGCGAGATGTGATGAAACAAATGGGAATTACATTAACCACAGATAACTGTTATAGCCCGCAAAGCACAAAGATAATGAGTAAGATGGGCTATAGGCCTGGTAAAGGATTAGGCCTCAGGGAAGATGGTCGTAGGCTTCCTATTTCTGCCCAAGGCAACATTGGTCGCCAAGGCCTGGGTTTTTCCTAGGGGCCACTGAGCAAATTCCTATTAAATGGAAAAGAGATCAGCCTGTGTGGGTACCTCAGTGGCCCCTTCCAAAAGAGAAACTGGATGCTGCCCACCAGCTAATAAAAGAACAGCTAAAGGCTGGCCACCTCAAGGAATCCACCTCTCCTTGGAATACGCCCATCTTTGTTATAAAAAAGAAATCTGGAAAATGGAGATTATTACATGATCTGAGGGTTGTAAATAATGCTATGGAAATCATGGGTCCGGTTCAGCTGGGCCTTCCTATGATTTCAGCCTTTCCTTGCAATTGGCCATTGATAGTAATTGATTTAAAAGATTGCTTCTTTTCCATCCTGCTGCTTCCTGATGATACTGATAAATTTGCATTTACATTACCATCCATAAATCATGCTAGCCCTGATGCCCATTATGAATGGGTTGTGTTACCCCAAGGTATGGCAAATAGCCCTACATTGTGTCAGCTATATGTAGGCAAAGCAATTCAACCCATTAGAGAGCGATGTGCCTCTGTAATAATTTATCATTATATGGATGACATTCTAATTTGTGCAGAAACCGAGAAGGACGTGAATGAGGCCGTTACACAGTTAATTGTTGAATTAAAACAATGGAATCTTGTCATTGCCCCTGAGAAGATGCAAACAGACTCTTTAAAAAATTACTTGGGAACAAAATTAACCAATACCGTGGTTGAAGCTCTTAAATTGTCTTTGAGAATTGATTCTCTTCGCACCCTCAATGATTTTCAGAAATTTCTGGGAGATGTGAATTGGATTAGGCCTTATTGCCATCTTCCGAATGCCGAATTGCAACCTTTATTTGAGTTGTTAAAAGGGGATTCTGATTTACAGTCGCCTAGAAGCTTAACCGCTGACGCTCGCCAATGTATCGCTAAACTTGAAGAAAAGTTGGCCCATGTACAAGTGGATCGTATAGATTTGACCAAACCACTCATATTATGTGTGATTGCCTCTGATTTATCCCCTATGGGGGTGTTATGGCAAAAGGGGCTGCTATTGTGGATATATTTAAATCATTCTCCCAATAAAGTTTTGCCATGGTATCCAGCTGCTGTAGCTCAGGTAGTTTTAAAGGCTATTAAAATAAGTGTTGGTGCCTTGGGCAAGCAACCTGATGTTACTGTGACTCCCTATACCCCAAAACAAATTGAACTTTTGGCTGCTAATAATGATGATTGGGCAGTACTGTGTACCAGTATGACAGGAGATTTTGATAGTCATTATCCCTCTCATCCTTGGTTGCAATTTGTAATTAGAAATCCATTAGTTTTTCCAAAAATTACTCGCTTGAAACCTATTGCAGGAGCAGTTAATGTCTATACAGATGATTCCAAAGGCGGGGTGGGAGTAGTTTATGTGGAAGGAAGGAATCCCAAGACTTATATCTTCCCCTGTCAATCTGCCCAGGCAGTAGAGCTGAGTGTTGTGATGCAAGTTTTTTTGGAAGTTAAGGAATCCTTTAATTTAATTCCCGATAGTCAGTATGTAGTCCAAGCTGTGCAATCATTAGAAAATGTTGGGGTAATAAAAACCTCCTCCACAGTTGCCTTCCTGTTGTGATTCTTGTAATGCTGTATATGGGAGCGCAAAAATCCTTTTAGCATCATTCATATTCATGCACATACCGGTCTTCCTGGACCGATGGAAGAAGGAAATGCTATAGCAGATTGTTATACAAAATCCGTGATTGCCTTTTTAATTGCTTCCCCGATTCAATTAGCCAGAGATTTTCATGAAAAATTTCATGTTAATGCTAGTACCCTAAGATTAAAGTTTAGAATAACTAGAGAGCAGGCCCGGGATATAGTTTTGAAATACGCTCATTGTGTTTCCCTATTGCCCTGACGGGATATAGGGGTGAATCCCAGGGGCCTCCGCCTGATGGCGCTCTGGCAGATGGATGTTACTCATGTTCCTGAGTTTGGCTCTATGATGAAGAGGGAGAGTTAGCTAGTCTCTTCTCAAAGGTAGATATGACACAGGAAGAGCCTCCTGGTCCATCTGCTCCTCCCTTACCTACAAGGCCCCCTTATGGGGCTGGAGGAAAAAACACTGGGGGATGCAGGCAGCATGCCCGAGTGTGGGCTAAAATGCCCCCACAAGCAGGAGCGTTTCCAGTGTTTGCAGACGCCAACAATCAAAGCGGCCTTCCCACTCCCTGTCCCTCTGAGTCTTGATGCAACAGTGTTTCCCAAACTGCATCTACTCTTAATCAATTATCAGCTTCAACTGCTAGAGTCTTGGCTCAATAAGAAAGTATTAATGCCCAGCTTAAAGCAGGTATCTTGATGCTCAACCAATGGGTTGACCTTCTTCAAGAACAAGTGGATATATTAGGACAGATGGCCTTCCTTCCCTGTATATATTGCATGACTGGAATATGTATAACATCTGTAAAGTTTCAGAATTTTTCCCGAGCAGGTAATTTATCCCGAGAAATTGGAACAATGCTGCGAGGAAATTGGAGCCATGAGTTTGACAAGAAGATGGCAGAGTTGCGAGTATCCATCGTGGCAACAAATAACACCCGAGTAGAGATTGCCACTGTGCAGCAGTGGCTGGAGGCTATGCAGGGCACCTTTAGCTTCCTCGAGAATTGGGGGTGGCATGGTTTTTTGGGGGTTCCTTTTGGTTGTGGCGTGTGGAGGTATACTGTGGTGCATGATGCGCATGCAGTGGCAGACAGTGGCCCAACGGCAAATGCTCATCCAAGCTATGGCAGCGCTGGAAGTAGGAGGATCTCCTTCCATTTGGCTAAATATGCTGGACGGTAGTCAATGACGGGTAAGACCCTCTCACCCTCTCATTCGCATACCAACCTAAGACAGACTGACAACCATGATGTTGCCGAGTTGATGATGGGTAAGGATGCTAAATGAAAGAGGGCAACCTAAGCCAGGCATGGTCCCTTGGCCTCCCTTGGTTTTAATTAAACAGAAAGGGGGAGATGTGGGAAGCGAGTCCCTTGGCCTCCCTTGGTTTTAATTAAACAAAAAGGGGGAGACGTGGGAAGCAGGCGCTGTCGAGCCGGCCAAGATGGTGCCCTGGCTGGCTGCCAAGCCTCGTGACCCTCACTTGTTTGCTCCAACATGTGCAAGCGCTGTAAGCTTGATCACGCGCAGCCTGCCTGACATGATACGTCACCGAGCATGATTCTATTGCATAGCCCAATGATTTGCTGCTCTGCCTGCATGTTAGCCCTGTGCTCATGTCCTGATTGGCTCCGTGTGATGGTCTGATTGTGGGATGGATCTGATGAGGGTATATATTGTGGGATGACGAAGAATAAAGAAAGAGAGAATTGCTTGAACCTCACCTTGGCATCCGTGTTGTCCTTTCCTCGGCTCTGCTGGTCGGAGTCTTGGTTCGCGGCAGCTTAGGTGAATACTTTTGGGGAAAATAAAGACAATTATAAGTATAAATTTTATTTTCATTTACTGTATAGATCATTTTTAAGTAGGTGACCAAGGGAGGTGGGGCATATCTGGGGTTTTATGGGGTTTACGGAATCCATAAGAATTTATGGGCACATCACCTTTGATCTTTAATCAAAGCCTGTGTCACCATAGGAAAGGTGTAGGGAGGAGACTGAATGAAGGATAAGCAATAATTTCCTTGTGACCCACACAACAAACGTCTAGATCTATAGTGGCTGGCTGCACTGGATTATCCGAACAGGTGCTTTGGGAAGTCGACCACATGACTACATCCCATCTCTGTGACTGACTCCTCTGACCATGGCTTCCTAATCCCCAGCGAAGCTCTGCAGTACTATTGTCCCCCATATGATCAGTACCTCGACTTTTCCTCTGGCTATTCTGTGAGGCCAGTCTAGCTCTTATGACAGAACAATGCCCCCCCCTCTTGGAAAGGTCCTTAGGAAGAGCTTTAGCCTGGGGTACACCTGGCCCTTTAGAAAAATGTGTAAGTCAGAGTTTTTGGAGTGGTGACAAATATCTGAGAGGACCACTAAAGAAAGGAATGCTTGCTTTGGTTTGCTGGTTTAGAGGTTTCATCCATTGTCACTTGGTTCTGTTGCTCCTGGGTCTGTACACTGTGCATGGTGAGGAAGAGCATTGTGTGGGAGCATGTATTAGAGCAAAACTGCTTACCCTATGGCAGCTGGGAAGCAGAAATAGATGATAGGTAGATAGATGATAGATAGATGATAGAATGAATACCTTTCAAAGGCATGTCCCCAGTGACTCACTTCCTCTCACCAGGCCCTACTTCCCAAAAGGCCAGTTTAGCCATGAACTCATCAGTGGATTAATATGTTTATTTGTAAGGTTAATGCCTTTGTGATTCAGTCACTTCTTAATAGCACCACCACTTGGGGACCAGGTCTTCAATACATGAGCCCCTGGGGGGCACTGGATACTCAACTGATAATGAGACTTCCATGAGAGCCACAATAGTGTATTCAAAGTTCTTCAATGTATTCTATCTGTGGTACTCATAATAAAAGTAATATTTTAAAGTTTTTTTTTAAGAATGTGACTTCCAATAACAGATATTTTAAGTCTTATGCTAATTACATTTTGATTTTTAAAACATTGGTTTCTAGTATGCACTTGGCAATTTTGTTTTGTCTTGGGACAATACAGGGAGGGAGCATGGAAATCTGGAACAGGAAGCAAGCTGCCACTTTGTCTCTCAGCTTCTTTGTCCAGCCAGGGCAGAAAACAGTCCCCATCTCTTCTCGCTGGCTCTGCCGACATTTGTGCAGTGTTTGGATCTAGAGGCCAGAGAGCAGAGTAGTGGGCTTAGCTCCTTCCGTTTCCTTCTGTCTTTTATGAAAACGCATACTCCTAATCCAATCCCCAACAGCACTGAATCAGACACTGACAAACCCTGGCCATGGTGTGGATTAAAGGAACAAAAGTTCCTAACCAAGTGGACGGCTGGGAGAATGGAGCAGAGTCATCACAGGCTCAAAGAACACAGTTCAAGCCCTGTTTCCCTGCAGTTTGTCATACAAAGATTTGGATGCAGCAGTGCACAGTTCCACATCAGGATCATCTGCCAGGTACAGTCCCTTCCCACAGTCCACTCTATGGCTGTGCACTTGGAGGACAGGAACAGGCCAGAGTGAGGCCTTCCATTTCCCATGGGGCCTGCATTAGTCTGCGTGTGCCTCAGAGATGTGTTTCTACTCCCAGTTGACAAGTCGTTTTTTTTTTAAATTAATATCTTCAGACCCAGCTGGTAGCAACAGAACCTTGATTTGAATCCTGGCTCAAATTTTTCCTACACAGACACAGAAAGACACGGTGTGTGTGTCCTGCAGATACTGGCTCTTGGTGACACCTTTGTGTGTCTGGGAGCTGGGCCTCGGACCACAGTATCATAGGTTGCTCTCTATTAGGATCAAGATACAGTCTGAGTTTTCTTTAATTTCAATATTTAAAGTATTTTTCCATAATACTGGAGAAAAGTAACAATTTAAATGTATAATCTTACATACAAATGATGCATGGTCTATTTTGGTAAAGTTTCATTTGTAAGACAATAAAAAAGTAATATTTTCATTATAGATAAAATGGTTTGTAGTTCGGAGAATGCCACCTAAATTTTTTCATGTTTTATAAGGAAATAATTTTTCAGCTAAAGATTTTTGGGTTTCCCCCAATTCCTCTCTGGGTTGCTCCATGTGGGTTGTAACCAAGACGTGGGGTGGAAAGGCCTGAGAGGAGAGCATCAGTCTAAACTTTCCCCTGTGATGGTCAGCACATCGCGGCTTTGCATTCTTGAATCCTAGTGTGTGTTTCAGGTCACCCGTTAGTACTGAAGTTCTAGTGTATTCATGGAAGCTGAGGTCAGCCCTCCCCTCCCCCATCATAAATCACACTATTGATATTGATGTTTCTTTTGCAGATTTCACTGTTAAGCTAAAATGTTCCATAATATCTCACTGACATAGTTCTCCACATCAGCCATTCACAATCCTTGTCTCTACAGCATGAGGAACATGTTCATGCCTGCAAAAACACAGGCACATGCTCTCACATGCATGCCTGTACACCCAGCCTCACATGGGCACACACATGTACATAATACCTCCCTCCCCTGCCTGGGATCATTTCCTCACCTGCTTCATGTTTCATATGTGTGTCCAAGGAAAGAGTGGCTTTCCTTCCTGCCCCTCATCCAACTCAATGACAACCAGAAATACTCGTTGACTTGTTGAATAAATGCAAATAAATGAAAAATGAATGATTGATCCCTATTTTTAACTCAGGCTCAGAAGTGGATTCACAAACAATGCCAATTTTTACCCAGGGTCATGGTGAAGTCTCAGCAATCCTGAGATAACCTCACCTGGGCAGGATGATGGCCACCCACCACCCCTGAGCCTTCCAGACATCCCCCAAAGGACAGGGTTGCATGTGGTCATAGGTGGGCTCAGGCATTTTGAATCATGGTCCTACATATATCCACATACCACTCTAAGGGCTGCAACCTGCATCTGTTGGAAATATTCCAATTAGTTTTAAGTGATAAAAGTCACTGTATACCCAAAGAGCAGAATGCCTTCCTAAAGGAGATGCATG
Source organism: Nannospalax galili (assembly GCF_000622305.1). Classification (NCBI taxonomy): domain Eukaryota; kingdom Metazoa; phylum Chordata; class Mammalia; order Rodentia; family Spalacidae; genus Nannospalax; species Nannospalax galili. The sequence goes on along the minus strand of NW_008352891.1, from coordinate 14,605,625 downwards.
GAAACAAGTTTTACACATTTCCCCAAGAGATAGGAGAGGGAAATAACACAGTCATAGATCTTGTCAAAAACATTTAAAAGTCTCCCTTTTCAAAACAGCCGTCCCACTGGCCATGACACTGAGTTCCCAGCTCATCCTCTTCCAGCCCCAGTTGAAAAAGAGGAGGAAGGAGTGAAAAAGGAATATTGAAATAATCCACTTCAGCACAGTGGGCAGCACACGAGACTCATAACTGAAGCGTTTGAATATCTGGCGTTTGGAAGCAGGCAAATTCTTGCAATTATTTCTCAGTTCTGTCAATTTTATCCAAATATTTAGCACAAATCCCTCTTGCCCTCCCTTTCTTTCCTCAAGATTATACTAGGTTAAAAATTTAACCACATGCACTGCTTTTTATTTTATCTCCCATAAGAACCTTCAAAACTGTTTAAATACACATCATAGAGAGAGCCATTGCATGTACTTGTAGAACAACTAAAAATAACCTCTGAAAATTTCCTGAGTGACATGGAAAATTTTAACTTTTTAAAGTTTTCCCTCTTGCAAGAGATTATCTTGCAAAGACATTTACTGTAAGGTAGTAGTCAGTCATGGGAGATGTTACTTTGCCTAAGCCTTGGATCTTTCCAATTTTATTGCTTGATTAATTAACTGACTAGAGTTTGACTTTACTGTCTTATGCTTTGTTACTATTTACAGAGGAATCGAAATGCCTAGAAATTGTATATCAGGGTCCTGTGGTGTTCCTGGATCTTGCCTGTGCTGTGCCCAAGTATTCCTACTCTTTCCTATGGACAGTTGCAAGAAACTGGAGGGTTTGCTTTCCACTCGGGTGAGCACCTGCTGTTTTCCACGTAGTTTGGGTATAAAAGGTCTTGGTGACAATTGGGCAGTTGGCTGTGTCTTTACAGTAAGCATACCTGCTGTGCAGACTTCAGACTGGATGACACCATTGTTTGAGCAGCCAGGCGACTTGTACTTAGACTCATAGGTGGGCTCTGGAAGGAGATGATATCAGGATCACACTACACTTTACATATTGGCTGCAAATGATCAGAAGTTTCTCCCTTACTCCAAAAATAAACCCACTTTCAAGTGGAGGAAACAGCTGGAGTTCAGGGAGGATAGAAGCCAGGCTGCCAGTCAAGGACTGTGAGATCAATACCTCTCTTGGCATCTGTCCTGGTGACTGTCTAGGGACATGAATCCCACAACGTCTCTCCTGGTTGTTGTCTGTGCATATGGTATCTACAGCATCACCGTCTGGATGTAATGTCTACAAAATCTCTAATGTTCGCTGTCTGTGGACATGGTACCCATGGCATCTCTCCTGGTTGCTGTACATGGGCATGGTGTCACTCCTAATTGCTGTCTGGGGATATAGTGACCATAGCATCTTTCCTGGTCATGATGTGGAGACATGGGGTTCATGATATTTCTCTTCATTGCTGTCTGGGTATATGGTATCTATGGAATCTATATTAGTTACTTTTTTTGTCGCTGTGATAAAACACCATAACTAAGTCAAGTTATAGAAGGAAGAGTTTACTGGGATTATGGTTCCAGAGGGATAAGGGTTCATCATAGTAGGGAGGCATGATAGGAGGCAGCCTGAGTGGAAAGCTGAGTGTTCACATCTTCAAGCACACACAGGAAGCAGAGAGAGTGAAAATGGAAATAGGACATAGCTATGATTTTCAAAGCCCACCTCCAGCGATTGTGCTTCCTTCTGCAAAGCCACACCTCCCAAACCTCCACAAACAGTGCCACCAACGGGGGACAAAGTGTTCAAATACTTGGAGCCTGTGGGTGATATTCATTCAAACCACCATGGAATGTTTATTGGTCACTATCTGGGGACATGGTGTCCATGGTATATCTCCTAGTGGCACAAGGCACTCAGAGACTGGGAAATCAATACCTTTCCTGAGAGACAGCACTCTGTCTGCCCAGGTTTGTGTCCGGAGGCACCCTCTTACTGATTTTAGGATCTGCTCTACCAACTATTTCATGATGCTTCCTCTAGACATCCCAGAATCCCCGATCATAATATCTTTCTTCTTCCTAGGACCCCACTGATGGGTCACTTAGGCCCACACCATGACCCTCCTGGTCAGATGCTTCTTTATCACCCCCTCCCCGCCCACTCTATGCTCACCAAACGAATACCAGACACGCTCTTCCACTCCAAGCTCTGCTGTTCCTCCTGTTCTGGCTTCTCACTTATCTCACAGTAGAAGTAAAAACAAAACAAAACAAAAAACCCACTGGAAAGTGACATTGGAAGCTGCCCACTTCTTGGTCTTGCTATCTGTGTCTTTCCTTGTCCCCTAAGCTCACCGAACTCCACTATCTGTCTCCTGGTTTCCTTAACTTGCCATACAGGAATTTTCTTCAACTCTTAATCCTTGTGAAGATCTTCACCATATTAAACCCAAGAAAAAGAATAACCTTGCTTCTCTTCTTGGTCAGAGGACACAGAAAACATGTTTTACATGGTGGTAATATGCACATATCTAATCTCATTCAGACCCTTAATCCCTGTGTGGCTCAAGGACCTGATGGATTTGGAAGGGCAGTTTTAACCTTCCAGGAGGTCTGCACTGTCTCCATTCTGCCCTCCCTTAGCCCAGTAAACTCAGAGAAGTTACTCACCTCAAAGCCCAGTGTCTTCTCACTTAAAAAATGAAGATGGTGGAAATAATAAAAGCTCAGATGTCTTTGAATTGCATACATTTTAAGGTAAAAACAAGGAATGAATGCAACCAGACCACAGCACAAAATGACCCTTTCCTTCTGGTCCGCAAGGCCAGTTTGTTCTGCCAGGTTTTCCTATTTGCTTGTTTTACAAGCAGGAAAAAAAAAAAAGGGTTTCAACATTTGGAATATATGGAGCAAACACAGACCAAGAGAGACGATGTTTTTAAAAGAGAGTTATTCATGAGGCAATATCCTAGAAATAGCAAGGAAATAATTAGTCATAAATTTTTAATTTGGGCTGCAAATTGGCAGTTATTAAAATCTTTCTTTTTTCCATGAGAGATATTTTAAATTAAACACTTCATAATTCAGACATGGTTATCATGAGTCTAAGTAAGAGCCAGAGGATCTCCTGATATGGTCTTACTAAGAACTTGGCTGCATAAGGAGTGGATTAATGAAACCACTTTAAGAGTCAAAACACAATTCCCATAGAGTTCTACAAAATATCAGGCAATGGGAAAAAGATAAATGAGACAGGGATTAATTAAAATAAAGCTACTCTTGAGTTTTGATGGGAGTGAATACGGAGTGCCTTTAGAATTTGGAGTTTAAAGTCATTAAAGAGTTAATCAGAATAATCTCCTGTTTTTATTCTACTATTTAATATTCATATGTCACCAATTTCAAGCAAAGTGTGATTTTTTTTTTGCTGTCCATTTCTACCACTGATTTTGTGATAAAGACTCACCAGTGATTTTTGTCTAAAGCAGCTCCTTCGGGAAACCCATAGAGCAGGATGATTTCTATACAGTTCTGTTCTCCTCACTGTCTACGTATACATTCAACCAGTGATAAACTCTTTTATCTTAAAAAATATCTATCTATCTATCTATCTATCTATCTATCTATCTATCTATCTATCTATCTATCTATCTATCTATCTATCTATCTATCTATCTATCTATCTATCTATCTATCTATCTATCTATCTATCTATCTATCTATCTATCTATCTATCTATCTATCTATCTATCTATCTATCTATCTATCTATCTATCTATCTATCTACCTACCTACCTATCATCTACCTATCATCTATCTATCTACTATCTATCTATCTATCTATCTATCTATCTATCTATCATCTATCTGTGTGTGTAGTTTGTGTATGTATCTCTCTGGGGGCATGCATATCATGGTCCAAGCAAGTATGGAGGTCAGAAGACAACTTGCTGGAGTCAGTTCTCTCCTTCCACCATGTAGGGCTCAGGTATTGGACTCAGGCTGTCAGGCTTGGCAGCAGGTACCTTTACCTACTGAGCCATCTCCTAGACCCAAACACTTTCTTCTTTAATTTCAGAAATCTTCAAAATACAGGGAGACATACTGGATAAAGGAACCTCTAACTCAGACTAATAATGTTTTTAAAGTCTACAATTTTATTATATTGTATTTAGATATGTAGAAAAAATTAAATTTATAAAACATAGATTAGAGCTGGGTGTGGTGGCACATGCCTTTAATCTCAGCACTTGGGAGGCAGAGGCAGGTGGATCTCTGAGTTCAAGGCCTGCCTGGTCTACATAGTGAGTTCCAAGCCAGCTGGGGCTACAGGGAGACACTGTCTCAAAAAAGACCAAACAAACACACAAACAGAAACATAGATTAGAAAATATTGAAAGTAGAATTTAATTCTACTTTTTTTCCTACAAATCTTTCTATACTGCATTCGCTTTGGCAGAACACCTTCAGAGGGAGAAGGAAGAAGAACATTTCTTCCCCAAGCAGTCTTTCATATTCAGTTCCTGGGAGAAGGGCTTGCTTTCACATGCAATTCTTCAGGACCCTCCACTGACACAGCTAGGGTAGAACTCTGTGCAGTTCATCTCCATCTTATTTGAATCTCAAATCACTTTGCTTCAGACTCAAATTCTTGTAACAATTTTAATAGTGATTTTCCAATTTTTTTCCTATGTCATTTAAAATTTTAAAAACTAGTTTGTGTTTAGTTCGGTCATGTATTGATTTGAATTTGTATCTCCAGTGTTTTTTTGTAATGTGTTTAGCTGCTTGATATAGGTCCCATAGATGTGATGAATAATGTTGTCAACTTGATAAAACCTAGTGTCCCCTGGGAGATGGGCCTCTGACCATGCCTGTGGTGATAACCTTTGTTAACTGATGTGACCATCCACTGTGGGTGTCACCATTCTCTAGGCAGGGTCTCCTGGACTATGTAACAGTAGAGAAAGTGAGCTGAGCTGTCATGCATGCATTCATTGCTGTCTGCTTCTGAATGAGAATGAAACGTGGCCAGTACTTGAAGCTCCTTCTGCCTTGACCTCTTCACCAGGATGAACTATACCTGTAAATCCTTTCTCCCTTAAGTTGCTTTTGTCAGATTATTAATTTTTAAATGTATATTTTCATTGAATTTTTGTACATTTCATACCAAACATCTTAACTATCTTTATACCTCCTCTCCTTTTTATACCCCAATATGTGCCCCCCACTGGATTTCATAAATTCTGTCATATATGTAAAGGACTATCAAGTCAAGTTAGTGTACCCAGACATCCCTCAGTGCAAGTTCATCTACTGGGGTCTAGTCAGCCTATCTAGAGTCACTCCCTTAAAAAAGATCAACTGTCTCACCCAGCAGTAATCAGCTGCCTGTAGGTCTTTAGCTAAGGTTGGGACCTGCTGTCCATTTCCCCAATTCTATGCTGAGTTTTTGTCTGCTTGAGTTTGCCTGGGTTTTGTGCATGTTGACATCATTGCTGTAGGTTCATATGACCAAGGTCCCAGGAGCCTGTAAGATTCTGTTTCCATATGGTCATGCACCTCCTTCCCTGGCTCTTTCTGCCTCTCTTCTGCCATGGTCCCTGAGCCCTGGGTGGGTGAAGTTTAATATAGGAGTCCTGTCCAGGGACCCAGACTCTGCAGACTCTTATTCTCTACCCCTTGTTTCACTATGTTCCGTGAGCCTTAGGTGTAGAGGTTCCATTGTAGTTGTGTCACTTAGGGTTGGGCATTTCATAGGCACTCTGTAGTAGTCGGTTGCAAAAGAAACTCCTTGATAAGTGGTGACTTGGCATACTTGTCTGTAAATACAAGGATCCATATTTAGCATACAGTAAGAAATTACATTTGTTAGGGATGTGACAGCCTTGGGGTTTTCGCTAAGACCTATAACCTCTCTAGCCACGTGTATTTGACTATGTTTATAGTACCACACATGAGTTCCTTCCCATTTAAGTCCAATTAGGTGGCTGTTGATACCCCCAAGATGAAAGTGTCACTACTACACCAATATAGTTTTCTGGTGCTAGTCATTGGTGGGGTTATTAGGTCTTAAAGCTGGGGTTGGATCATCGACTGATGTTATCTCTTGGCACTTGTATAATGTCCTCCAAAACTATGAGAGCTAGCCTTCAGGGACATCAGTTGCTCAGGAATTAAGGTCAGCAATCAACACGTGGGAGCTCATTAAACCAAAAAGCCTCTGTACAGCAAAAGAAACAACCAAGGAAGTGAAGAGAAAACTCACAGAGTGGGAGAAAATCTTCATCAGCTACACATCTGATAAAGGATTAATATCCAGAATATATAAAGAACTCAAAAAAACAAAGAATCAAGAAAATAAATGACTTAATTAAGATAGGCTATGGATCTAAACAGAGAGTTCTCAAAAGAAGAAATAAAGATGACTAAGAAACACTTTAAAAACCATTCAACATCCTTAATAATTAAGGAAATGCAAATCAATATCACTTTAATATTTCATCTTACCCCAGTTAGACTGACTAAGACCAAGAGAAAAAATGATACCAAATGCTGGAAAGGATGTGGGAGGAGAGGAATGTTCATTACTGCTGGTGGGATTGCAAACTCATTTAATCCCTATGGAAAGCAGTGTGGAGAACTCTTAAAAAACTAAAAATGAATCTACCATATGATCAGTTATACCACTCCTTGGCATATATCCAAGGGCTCATCCTACTGCAGAGATGCTTGTATATACATGTTTGTTTCTACTCTTTTCACAATAAGTCTTCATTGCAAAAAAAAACTTTTCAAAAGACATTTTTAACTATTTGTGTGTGTTTGTTTGCATGTCTATGTGCTTCTGTGTGGATTTGTATATGTAATTGCAGTGCCTGCAAAGGCCCAAAGAGGGTGTCTAATTCCCTAGAGCTGGAGTTATAGGCAGTTGTGAGCTGTCCTATGTAGATACTGGTAACTGAACTCTGGTTTTATTCATACTCTTTACCATCTCTCCAGATCCCCAAATCAATTTGAGTGACATCTTTATTAAAAGCTTTAATAATTTCTTCCATCTTGTCTACTCTATTTTTGTCTAATGTTTTCATTTAAAGTTTTTAAATTCTGAAAGTTAATCACTTTTTAAAATGTCCTTAGCTTAATATAGTGTTTGATAGTTTATTTGTCAGAAACTACCTACAGAATTAAATTCCTTCTTTTTTTAATTAAATTTTTTTTTAATCATTTTTGTTTTATGTATATTCATGTATTGCCTGCATGTAGGTAAGTGCACCCATGTCATGTAATGCCCATGGAGAACAGAAAAGGGTGTTGGATCCCCTGGAACTGGACGTACGGACAGTTGTTAGCTGCCATGTGGGTCCTGGGATTTGAATCCGGGTCTTCTGCAAGAACAGTCAGCGTTCTTAACTGCTGAGCCATCTCTCCAGCCCCAAATTCCTTCTTTTTGGTGGGTACTTTTCTGTGGTTATCTGGGAACCTGTTAGTGAATATTGAATTAACTGCCTGACAATGTGTTTTTTATAAACACTCTTGAATGATAATCTAGTAGGGTACAGAGTTATAAAATGACGTTTTCTTTCCTCATGCTGTCTTCTGTTGATACTACTTATTTTGCCTTTTAATCACTACTGATAATAAGAATCTTCCTGTCAGCTTATTATTTTTTCACAAATAATCCATCTTTGTTCTTTGGTTACATTGACTGTTTCTACTTTGCCTTGGATACTTTAAATGGTTGTACAGTGTGCATAGGTGAAGACTTATTGTTATGTAACCTGCTTGGGACTTTGTGAAATCCTAAACTATGTCTTCTGTCACACTGAAGAGTTTGAAACTGCTCTCTTCCTGTATCCTTCACCCTCTTGCACTCTTCTGTTTGATGTATCCAGAGCCTGTCACTATACCCTTGTGTTATTCGATAGACTTTTCCTGGAGAGAATCCCCCTACACACACACTACTGACCCCCAAAAGGGACCCCATAACAGACCAAAGTAATAATTATACCAAAGTCCAATGAATGAGTGTTTGTTGGGGTTATTAACAGAGTATGGGTGAGAAGTTACTCAAAGATCAGAAACAACTCAAAGACAGCTGCATTACCCAAAAGCCTACCCCAGCATGGGTGGGACTTTGAAAAAGCTGCTCTCTCTACAACTTGCATGTAGGCCAACTGGTCCAAGAGAATTTTTTCTCGCTGATGTTCTGCTGGTCAGAGCAGTAGTTGTTTATTCCTATAAAGCTAGAGAATCTTCCAAGTTTCCATTTTCCCAAGTATGTGACCTTTGTTTACCTCCTGAGTCTCAGGATCCTCCCCCCTTCTCCCAAGAGGGAGTGTTTCAATTCCTAGAAAACAACAGCTTGACTCCTCAGCTTCTCTTTTCCCAGCCTCTTTCTCTCTGCTTTATCTCCTGATTCATTTTACAGTTACCTTAACAAATATCAATTTTTTCTTACACCTTTGTCAGTAATGAAGATTATATTTTTCACACTGAGACTGGTGTCTCATGCCTGTAATTCCAGCATTGAGAGGCTGCATAATGAGATCTAGTCCTGCCTAGGCTGGAGTGAGATCCTATCTCAGACATAAATAATTTCATTCAACTGTTGATGAATATAAGTTTTGTTTTTAAGATTTTTTAAAGAAAAGTCCATCTTCTTTTAATCAATAGTTTATGGTATTGCAAGTTTATCCCTTTAAATCTCTAAGGCTTTTTTTTTTTTTTAACCATCTTTGCCTCTTTCAATTTGCTGGAGCATATATAAAATTTGTGGGGATTTTTTTTCTCTTTATCTGGTGTCTGTACTCTTACTTTCTTACTTCTTTTTGGTCTCTAATTAATTTGTATTTTGAGCTTGTTCCTGGTTCACCTTGCTTTGGTGCCATGACCCTATGCTTATAGAAACTTACATACTTATATTTTACATTTGCAGGTGTGGAGTCCTGTGGTTTGCACCAATTCTTCCTGAATTTTAGAAATACTTTGGCTGTTAGAAGCACACTGATAATGTGAATTTGAATTCTACCTCAATATATTTTACTTACAGAATTCAACATACTCATTTCTTTTTAAGTTTATTTTTTGAAAAATTTATAAATTTATACAATGTGTTTGATCATATCTAGCTCTCATTACCTTCCTCTAGCACCCCTAGTGACCCCCATCCCAACTCTGTCCCAGTTTGCACAAGACCTGCACACTATCAAGCCAGTCAAAATTCCAACATAAAGGAATTTTGCTGAGGGAGGGAGAGTCACTCTCCTTTGGGGTCACGACTGCTAGTACATTGCCCACACCTCAGTGGATGGCCCCCCCCACACGCACAAGTGCAGAACGCCAATTAGACTCAGGATTATCATTAACAAAAACAAATGAAGAACACACATACTTCTTTTAAACTTCTAACTAGAACCCAGAACTTATGGCTGGTAGGGTTTCCCTGTTTAAGTGCTGTTGTAACAGTGCTCCTGGAACATGGCTGTTCAGCGGAAACTCAGTTTCAGCTCAGGAAGCCTAGATTTCACCAGAGTCCAGACTCTCAGTTTTTCCATCTAAATTGGTCTAAATCTAAAGTTCTGTATTTGTTTTGAACCCAGCTGCTGCTCACAATTCAGCTCTTTCAGTTTCCTCTTCCTAGTGTCTGAAACTCTCCCTCACCCTGTCTCCCTCCCCTCCCTCTTCCTCTTCCTCTTTCCCCCTCCACTTCTTTCCTTCTCCCTTTTTCTTGCTGTGGCTACATACACCCTCCTTTGTTATATTTACACAGACCATTTACAGTTTGAATTAGAGAGAAATAATTTTTCAGTCATAGCTCACTTGACATGCTGGCTCACAGCAACGCAGTTAAAATGCAATCTTACTGTGAAAGGAGAACGAAGCCTTTTCTCACTGTGATTCTGATTTCCTGTGCAAATTCTTGTGTGTTTATCGGTCATTGATGTCTTCTTTTGCAACGTGTCTAAGTATTATGCTGGGTTATTTTTAATAATTCATCTTTATACGGACATAGTATTCATGTGAATGTTCCCTCTCAGACTGCATTTACTTTGTCTTGATAACAATGTTGAAATTTTTCAATGTGCTTTTCGGTCATTTACATATTTTCTCTTTTGACATATATGCTCGAGAATTTTACCTCTTTTAATTCAAATACGTATTTTTATTGTTGCGATCCAGATGTTACTAGAAAATCTGAGTGAATTCTGTTAAACACATGTACTAATACTTTTCTGGTCTTTTTCTCCCCTACCGATTTTCCTAAACTTTGTTTTAATTCAGGACCTATAAATTTCATGTTAAACTTTTTTTTTTGTTTGTCTTTTTGAGATAGGGTCTCCCTGAAGCTCCAGCTGACCTAGAATTCACTATGTAGACCAGGCTGGCCTCGAACTCACAGAGATCCACTTGCCTCTGCCTCCCAAGTGCTGGGACTAAAGGCGTGCACCACCACGCCTGGCTAGCAAAACATTTTTTTTAAATTTAGCACACAAAATGAAGGGTTTCACTGTGAGTTTCACACACACATCGTTATGTCTGCTCACGTTTGTCCAATCACCTTCGTTATCCCCAGCACCCCATGCATTTCCATGTGTTGCGTTTATATTACTTTTAGGTTAAAAATTCCTAATTTCTTGTGTTTTCCTCCTTTGATCTATAAGCGATTATGTTTTGGTTAGCATGTCCTTGATGAGTTCTAATTATTTCATCGTGTACATGAGGGACAGTGCATGGTGAAGTCCATCACTTGAAATTTCCTGAGTCTTTTTTGATGGGCAGCTTGCAGCGGCAGCAGTGACTCACACACCAGGGAAAGGAGAGCGCATACAGCGTTTGCTGAAAAAAAAAAAACGTTAATTAAATCGAATTGTTTCCTGTGTCTTCAGTGATTCTAATGTCTAATTTTTCTACTAATTTCTGAGATATGGGGTTTAGATTCTAAATTATGGATTTGCATATTTATGCGTTTTCTTGATCTACTTTTGTTTCATAGGTTCTGAGATTTTGCATTAGGCTGTCATTTTCTCTGAGGAAATGAACTTATTAAGAATCCTTCTCTCTGTTGCTATGATATTTAATTTCCTTGTAGCTGCTTAATGGTATCCTGGACCTAGATTCTGCTTTTGCTGAACAGCATTGACTTCTCACTTGGGGTCACAAAGTAGCTAAAGGCAGGATGGAAGCCAGGTGTCTCTGCTTTTGTGTTTGTCTCCTGGACATGCCCGTTGTTCCACAAGAGTCTGGCTACAAATGGTGATTCCTTAAGCAACTTCAACTCCCTTGAGGCTAAAGGCATGAAGATTAGAATAAGAGGGCATTTTACAATTGGCTTTTGCAATGCCCTGTCCAGGCGCCCAAACATACCTGAGTGTCTGCACTCATTTGTCCTAAGCGTGCAGTCATCATGGAGTAGCTCACCTCAGCTCACTCCACAGCGATCGCCCTCCCAAACAGGATTAACCATCTCATGGAAACCAGATTGTCCCTGCAGCGATAAGAACTTCTCTGACTTCTCTGGAGACAACCTTGTAGAACCAGGACTCAAATGATAACCAACTAGATGACAGTTTGTTGGCTCAGCTGCGCAAACCATTCCCTTCCCTGCTTCATCTGTGCTCAGAGCCCACAGCTCATGACAGGCACCAGGATCACTAAGATGCTTGATCTCCTCCTCTTTCAAACATTGCCCCATTGATTAAATTCTTTTTCTGCCTTATTACTTCTCCATTTGATTCCTGGGGCAAGTAGCTGAATCTAAATCTGGGGTCCTTCAGAGCTGTGCCTCTGGGCTAAGACTCCAGTAACATAATCTGTTATTAGCACACCTGCTAAACTTGATGGTTTGTGATGAGAGCTCTATGCTTGCCCATCTGTTACTGTGCACCTATCCTTACCTTCATTAAAAAAAAATCTGTTTCTTTTTAAAAGTATGCATTTGAGGCCTTCTTTTTCATCCACTTTAAATTGCAGCCTTGGCTTATTTATATAATTTATTGGTTGATACAGTTAGGTTTAAGTCTGCCATCTGGCATTGATTTGTTCCATTTCTCCCATCTAGTTTTATTTCCCGTCTTCTTTTGGATTATTTTAGTTTTCTTTGCTTATTTGTTTTATGGGTTTCTTTTGTTTGTTTTAAGAATCATTTTGTTCTTTATATAATTTTTAAGCTAAGATTTACTTTTTTGCTTTTTCTTCCTAATGAGCCCTTTAGTATGAATAATTACATTAGCATATTAAATACAGATCACAAAACTCCGATGTAATCTAAAAATTTTGCTCCACCCTCTGCCTCCTCTCATCTATGGTAGATTATGGTAGATTTCTAAAAATGGGCTAGCTCCCAGAGGATACCAGCTATTTTCATTTTAAACATTCAGAAAAACATTAGAAAAAATAAAATAAACGTTAGAAAAAATAAAACATTAGAAAAAATAAAATACAATCCCTTTAGCAAGCCCCCGTATTTATCATGCTTTGGCACCTCTTCAATCTTTTCTACACATCTAAAGTTTCAATCGTTATCATTTTCCTTTATCCTGAACATCTTTCTTTTGCATTTCTGTAGTATGGATCTGGTGGCAACATACTCTCTCAACTCTTGTTTTATTGAAAGTGCATTATTGTTGTTATCAATCATTTGGCTTAGATGTTTCTACACTACTTATGAATTGTGGGTAGGTGAGAAGCCCCACTGTGCTGGTCCTTGGCAGCTTTTGTAACCTTCAGCTTCTGGCTGTAGCAAGCAAGCAGCAGAGGCAGACAGCCATGAGCAGCAGCAGGTGGCATCCGGTGTTATGGTTTCCATGCAGCCCAGGAGCACTGGGATGCTTAGCTCTGCAATAACAAGTACCACTGCTGGCTTGAAGGCCTGGGAAGTCAGGGTTCTTCAGGCCCTGATGAGGGTTAAGATCTCTAGGATCTCTGAGGGCCTTATAGCTTGGCAGCTCTCTGGAATTCTTCCAGTGCTGGGGCCTACCATGTCTCTCTGGTTCTTCACCGCCTCTTCCCTTCCATAGCCTCCCTATCTGCACTTTTGTCTTCTCATTATTCCCACCATTCCTCCTTCCTGCTGTTTCTGCTCCAACCACTCTCTAGAACTTCTCAGGCGCTTCCCATCACGATTGCCACTTTCACTGCTGCTGCCACTGGGGCAGCTGTTACCACTGCCTTTTTGCAACTCCTTTACCCCAAATGCCCTTGCAAGGGCTACCACCACTGTGTCTACTACTGCTGTTGCTGCTTCTGTCTATCTCTACTGCTTTGGATACTGTCTCTGTTGCTCTGGATACTGTTTCTGTGACTGTGGACACCGTCTGCTTCTGTTGCTGTTGTTACTGTCTGTTTACACTGCTGCAGACACTGTCTCCACTGCCACAGACATTGTCTTACTGTTGTGGACACCATTGCTGTTGTTACTGTCTGTCTCTGCTGCTGTGGATACTTTTTCTGCAGCTGGGGACACTGTATCTCTGTTGCTGGGGACACTGCCTGTCTGCTGCTGGAGACACTGTCTGCTGCTGGGGACACCATTTGTCTGCTGCTAGGGACACTGCTGTTGTGGACACAATCTGCTGTTGGGGACACTGTCTGTCTCTGATGCTGACATGGTTACCATTGCTGTTTCTCTCTTCATGTTTTCAGCTCAACATACTTCAATAACAAAGGAGAATGAAAACAGACACCCCAAAAGCTACGTTAGAGAAGCTTTTTATGTGGCTGTAATGCTGTAAAACCTGGGGAGGCAGCACGGCCGAGTGTTCCCTAAGTCTCACAAACTCAGATAAACAGTGTGCTTAGCCAGAAAAGGGTGTGAGCAATCCTAGTAGACATCCAAGTACATGAAGGGCTGTGTTCACTCTGACACTGCACTAGTCACAGCAATCCCTCTGCTGGACTGCCACAGAAAGGGCTTCTCCTTACCCAGGGTGAAAATAATTTCAGGGTCATCTAAAGTTCACCAAGACTGGCACGAGCTGTGTGAAATGAACTTGCGGAGCGCTGTGCTTTCAGGAATAGAATCATGCTTTGGTAGTAAGTAGCTGTGATTGTGGTGTAGCTTGCTCAGGGTGTCTATGGAGTGTTCAAAGTGGCAAGTGCTGGAAATTGGGAAGTTTGGCTGGTTGCTTTACCAAAGACCTTTGCTCAAGGTAGCCAGGGTACAAGGGAAGACTAACATCTATCCACTGGGAAGTCAAACTGCCCCACTGCCCAATATCTTAGCTTACCTAAGAAAAAGATAAGCATCAAAGGAAGTACTTAACATAAAGATATAATCAATATTATTAGAAATTTTAATAGCCTCTAGCAGGGTCTTACAATGCCCAGCTTCTTCCCAGTGTTCTGAGGAGAGGTGGAACCCCTCACCTATCTCACTCTTTCCTTCATCTCTGAAGGCCTGCGAATGTAGCATCGGCTACCTGTTCTAAGGTTTCTTACAGTTTTCAGCTCAGAGAGGCCCTGGTAGGCTGAAAGAGTAAGGTGAGGCTGGGTGGCCCTCCACCCTGGGAATTCATCTTCTCCTTTGATCTCTGGGTTCTAAACAGTGACCCTGTAACCTTCATGACAATACTCTTAATGTGGTGGTGCCACAGCTCTTGGGGTTTTTCTCAACCGTGTCCCTCCTTTTTGAAAACTGAAATGTTTAGGTTAAGTATCTTTATCCCCTTGTCAGGAAAATTTAGAAGAGAAAACTGGATCTACTGTCCGCAAGAAAGAAAGTACAATGCACTATTGTCCTCTGTGGAGAACTTCAGAGGAGCATAGAAATAGATAAACGATAACTACCATTTTGATTTCCAAGAGAGAAAAATAATTAGTTTGTAGTTCCAATGAACCTGGAAGCTCTTGGACCTGGGATGGACAGTGGGAGCTCAGAGGGGCCTGCCAGCACATTCTCAAGAAAGACAGGATACTTTAACAGGGGAGGGAATAGGGGTGCTATACTCGGGGAGAGATAAACAAGGCTTAGGTGGTAAGAAAAACCAGTGGGAAATATATTAGTTCAAAAGTCTATAGAAAAATATATGTACATGTGTATATCTGAAGACTATAAAACAAAAGAACAGTGCCAGGCAGGGGAAGCCTCTCTTTGAGTTGTTGGTCAGAGTAGTCTAAGAGACCCCCCAAATAACATAGGCTATTGCCACAGCCCTTGATCGCCTTGCAGAACTTGAAGGTAAAACCATACTGCTGAAGATAGGACATACTTCAGACACAGAACTTGGAGCAATCGAACCGGAACTGATCTGGAAGCCCCTTCTCTGAAGACTAACTCCTCTTGTAACAGACGATACTATGCAAACGAAAATGGAGAAAACCAATCAATGGTCCTATCCAGCCGTAAAGTCTGTGAACCCCAACAATGACTGGTCAGCAAATAATCTCTATTAGTGCAGTGGTTTTACTTTTATCTTTGGGGTTATCGACCACTGTCTAATTAGACCTAAGACCTGCTCAATGGGAGGGAATTCATGTGTGCTATGTAAACATAGCCAAAGATAGATGGTTAGAAATGGCATAGATCCTAGAGATAAACCTATGCCTGTTACAGCTGTAGATCAATGTAAAAATTTTAAAATAAATAATTGAGAATTTCCTACATGCACATAAGGTGTTTTGATCAAATCCATGCCCACTCCCTCCCCTCCAACTCCTCCCATAGCTCCCCATCATGTTTTTCTGATAACTTCATGTACTTCTTCTTCTTTGATTTATTTTTTATGGGGCTTTGGCTACTCTAACATTCCCCTCTCTGAAGAGGTAATCCTAAAATATTTTAAGGATTAGATAAAAAATCCCAAATATTTTTGACATTTTTGGCCTGTGGAACAGAGTAAGTTGCTAAAAGGCACAAGGACATTGTGACTTTTAGCCAAGAAACTGGCTACTTTTCTTTGGGGTCTTTTTATCCTAACTGCCTAGCCAATTCCTACCTCCTATTCTTATCACACCATCCTCTGAAGAGGTTACCCAAATTGCCAATAGGGAATAGGGACCCAGACCACTCTGGCTTCTTCCATGCTGAACAGGGATGCAGGGTGAGGCAACTGGGGTACCCCCTTCAGTGGGTCTATCTAAAAGATTCCCAAATTATTTAACTCTTATCTGTAGGGTGAAAAGAAAGTCCTTGACTGGTGCCTAGGAGACATGAAGAAGTACAGGCAAGACTAGTTAGCATTACAAGTTCCAGACAGGGAACCAGAAAAAAGTCAGAACCGGGCAAATTTCAAATGCTCATATCAGAGTCCACTGGAACTTCCTGATAAGAGCTTCCAAAGGCATCCCCCTATTGGGTTCCTCCTCATTTTGCTTTTGTTTGCCAAGACTGGACTTGAGAGTGATGGACTCAGAATTTGTTTTCAGGCACTTTGATAGCTGTTGAAATGCCTAGAATCAGTGTCAGTTCCCTTTCAAAGGCTTCTAGATAGGGGGAGAAAACAAATTAACCATCATTTTAGAACAATAGCGGGTTGTCTCCCTTAGTTACAGGGGAGCACTACAATATTGGAGACCAAGATTTGAAGTCTTACGTCTGAGCAGAACTTTCTGCTTAGAAACAAAATCATCAATGAGAAATAATTCTCTAAGTAACTTTTTATATAGACTTAATCCTGTCTGGGGAGTGTAATCCCTTGAACTCTTTTTTTTTTTTCCAGTCTTTTTGAGACAGGGTCTCCCTGTAGCCCCAGCTGGCCTGGAACTCACTATGTAGACCAGGCTGGCCTTGAACTCAGAGATCTGCCTGCCTCTGCCTCCTGAGTGCTGGGATTAAAGGCATGTGCCACCACACCCTGCTAATCCCTTGAACTCTTAAAGAAATATACTGATGATGACTTTACTCTTTGGTTATACTTTCCTTTTGGGTGTTTAAGACTATACAGCTGGCCCAAATAAATCAGTTTGTTTCTACACTTAAGGTCATTTGAGGATCTGTTCCTCAGGGGTCACTCACATGGGCTTGGAAGGAGCTCTTGGCTTCTTTCTTTTACCAGTTCCATCTATGTGAAGATAAATCAAAGGTCCTGCTTGACCATGTCTGGCTTCACTTGGAAGCATGAATGAGATGTTTCCTCTGAGTTGACCCTCTTCTTTGTAGACTGGACACTGGTTCAAGTCCATCTGGTGGGGTCTCCATGTCCTTCCTGAACAAGAGGACAGGTGACTCACCACAGTTACAGGACATTTTGAGAGAGATGTTCCATAGTCCCCTGGAACTTAGTCGAGCTTGGAATGCAAGGGGCAAAAACTGTCCTTTAAATCTCCTGACCGCATTAGTATAGGCCTCAAACTATGGCGGTTTAAACATACAATAAAGTTATTT
>NW_008352891.1:14539636-14586956 GCF_000622305.1 Nannospalax galili | reverse complement strand
AGAAGGTTAGTTCCACCAGTCTGGTACTTTTAATTATCATGTGCTATGTAGTTAAAGCTTGGGTGAAAAACCAAATGTTCTCAGATAAACCTTGACTAGATATATTTTGTTCCTTAAACTAGTTGACTAAACTATAACCACAGAAATTTGAAGATTAAGTGTGTATTATTTTTGTCTCATCCTTTATACATAACAAACCTGCACAGATCTTCCTCACTTGTGATCAGTGAGTGAGATACTTTTTACTGTATTCTAAATATGTATCCTTATATTTACAGACAAGTGTACCTGTCACCACTCATCAGAGAAGCTTATTTTTTGAAACAGGTGGGGACTACTATGAAGTTCCACAACTGGTCACACACAGAGAATAAGTGCCCATGAAATGCCCAGCCCTAAGTGACACATCTACAGTACAACCTCTACACCTAAGGCTCAGGGAACATATCAGAACAGGGGGTGGAAAGGGTATTAATGCATCTCTCTACTCTCACCAGTGAAGCTTCCTCATGCAACAGATGGAGATTAGCCCAGAAAGCCCCAGTTGGTCAAAGTGTGGAGAATTAGAGACTGCAGAATGTTTATCCTGTAATAGGACATATATTCCAAACCTCTGCCACCTAAGTCGCAGAGATCATTGTCAAAGAAGGGTTGGAAAGATTTAAGAGCCAGAGGTGTTGGATGACCACAAGGAAACAGACTTTTCTAGACAGCTGAGAAGTCGCTCATGTGAACTTACAGCAATAGTGTCAGCATAAATGAGACCTATGCATGCTCAAACCAGACAACATCCCAGAAAAGAAGTGGAGAAATGGGTAAGAAGTCCCAACCTTATCTGTGAAGCTAATGCCAACCAAAAACTACTGGGAGAGGGAGAGTAGGTTTTCTTTAAGGGTGTGACTCTAGATAGATTAGCCAGGCTCCAGTGGATGGATACACATTGAAGGACATTTGGGGACATAGACTTGACTTGATTGGCCTTAATATACGACAGAGTACATGAAATCTGTTGAGGGGCTATAAGCAGGGTGCAGATAGGGTGCCTAAATGTGATCAAAATATATTCTATGAAATTTGCAACAATTCAATTTTAAAAAGGAGAAAATAGTGGGGAATAAAAAGACAGGCTGCATGGGACAGCTGGCTTGGTGTTGGCAGCAAGAGGCCAAGAGAAAAATTGTGGATGTGTGCTTGGAGAGAACAGGCATATCCCGTAGTAGCCAATGAAACTCCAGTACAGGACGCTGTGTATGACCAGTGATTAGTCTTTTGTATTGCAGGGAGTAAGCAGCTAGAAGGGGGAACTGGAAACTGGGGTCCTGCCCTAGGACACTCCCTGGGATTCCAGAAAGACAACCAGTAGGATTCTCTGAGTGCTGGTTAGGAAGTGCCTTAGGCAGTTATGGCACTACAGAGCCCCACAACAGGCTGCTGTAGGCTGGTGACTTTGATGTGAGGATAGCAAGGCTCAGTCCAGGGACCTCAAAGCCAGGAAAACCAATGGTACAGCTCTCGGTCCCAGGCTGGGTGCTATGACTTGGGATATCAAAGCAATGCAGGCCCAGGCATGCCCTAGCTCAAGGTGGACACCGACTCTCCCTCTCTCCAGGCCCATGGGTGTTGCTGCCATACTGAGGCAGCATCCCTTCCTCTTCCCCTCAGACTCACAGCCAGCCTCCCCAGGAAGCACTCTCACAGAATGCCCAAAACAATGCTTTCCTAGGTTTCTAGTGCTCCTTAATCCAGCCATGCTGACATCTGAAATTACCCTTCATGGCAGCTATAATGGAGGTAAATTTACCTGTGGCTTTTTGCTCGAATTTGGACAGCATGCTTTATTTATTTTTTTTTCGGAGCTGAGGACCGAACCCAGGGCCTCGTGCTTTCTAGGCAAGTGCTCTACCACTGAGCTGAATCCCCAACCCCATGGACAACATGCTTTAAAATGGAAGTATAAAATGGAACGTGTCCTATGAGCACACAGGCAGCAGAGTGTGCTTACGGAACCATGGGGGACTCGCCTGCTTCCAGAAAGGGAACTCAGGGGCCAGAGAAATAGCTCATGAAGGACAGAGTACTGACCTGAGAAAGCAGACTGAACCCCCTGGCGAAAGATGAGAAGCTCTGGTGCGTGCCCAGTAAAGGCATGAGCAATGCACATGTCTACACCTAAGCTGGACTCTTATGCAGTGTAAACATGCACAATGTCCACGGCTGGCCACTACTCAGCCTCAACCTCCAAATTCTATAGACTACTGTAAACATCCTGACCAGAAAGCAAGGAATTAAACCATTGAACAAGGGCCACCACTGTAAAGTGTTGCATATAATAACTGTGAATATTTTCATTGAGCTGGTGTAGAGCACGGGATATGGAAATGTGTCCATGGAATCAGCTACATTGGAGCCCAGGATAGCAACATGGAGCTGAGAGCTCAGTACATAGCACCCAAGAGCTCAGCACACAGCACCTGAGAGCTTAGTACACAGCACCTGAGAGCTCAGTACACAGCACCTGAGAGCTCAGTACAGTGCCTCTTCATGCAGTATGACTAATTCTGGTCTGGATTCACTTACAATTTTCATACCTGTTGACAAAGATAATTGTTTGCAAACATCCATTTCCATAACCTTACAGGAATACCAGTGTGTCTTTCAGTCCCGTTTTGTCATCTATAGGTACCTGCCTCATTGCAGGAGGGGAGAGAAGGGATGCAAGCCTTGCCCCATCCTTGCATCATATTTGGAGTTTAATTTCCTTATTTTCTGGCCCCTGTTCCCACATGCTACTGGGTGCAAAGCCCTTTGCTCTGGACCCTCAACACATACTTGCCCCGTACTGAGCAATCTCGTGACCTGCACATTTGGGTGACCTGAATGTATGGAGGCCAAATGTATTTTCATTCTCTTAGAAATGGAAAGCAGGAACCATCTCTAAAACTGAAGATGACTAGTCAGATCTTGGAATATAGAAGCTGTGGAAATTCTGCGAATGAAGTTAGCATAATGGGAAGGAGACAGGCTGAAGACTCTGACACTCTACAGCCTCCCTGGAATTCTACTCTCAGGATAGAACATCCCCACGCCAAGTGACATCCTCATGAGCAAGAAGCTCAGGAGGACCCTTAGCTTCTGCCCACTCAACTAGCTTGTCCAAGGCTGGATCTTCCCATGGTTACATGGGATCCACTAGGTCTTTGACTTGATAATCAAAAGAAAATGCCTCTACTTCTTCTGTGTTCATGCCCTCTGCAAGGCAGAATCAAAGCCTCTTCTCATGGGCTTCTGAACACCTCTGGCTTCATTGACTTTGGCCCAGAGATGGCCTCACTGGGGAAATGCTTTTTATCTGGTCCAGATTTTGTGAAGATTTGGCATCCGGTACAAATGCCAATTGTACCACATAATTTCTCCACCACACGGTGTGCCTTGTTTCAACTGTAACCAAAAAAAGAGGCCTTTGTTGCCAAACAGGGAAGTGTTTTCCATAGCAGCAGGATCATGCTCCCTGATAGGAGCATTGAAATGGGTTGTCTGAGAGGAGATAACGGCTGGAGTCAGGACACACAGATTACCCTGGTTTTGCCATTGCTATCCCAGTTACAATGGGCAACAGATCCAGGGCTTGGCTGCTATACCACAAAATGGACATGACTTGATTACACAGTGTGGCCATGAGCTTTGTAAAGTGTACTATAATTTTTGTTACCAGACTAAATAAACAGGAGAGTCTCAGGAGAAAAGTATCAACCTATCCCTGAGAAGAAAATTGGCATTTTAACACTCTTTCAGGTCACTGAGCCCATCTGGCTGCAGGGGTGAGCCAGACTATTGCTGGTAGCAGATGACTCTATTCCTGCCCTGAAGGGACTCCCCAGGGACCAAGACAAATATCCCATTTTCTCAGATTAAGCCTTGGAGTCAGATGCACAGCTGATCTGCAGCTATCCAAGATTAATACCTAGAGTTTGTGCAAGCAATTCATCTACTGGGTATTTTGCCAGCACTATTACTCACTAAATGTCCAGTTTTCATGAATCTTTGGCAAAATGTATATACTATGTATAGAGAAGTGTGTCCAAATTGGAAGTTAGAATCTATAGATCATATCAGAAGTCTCTGCAGGCAAGTTGTATGTGTGTGGTTAAGTTGAGAAGCACATTCATTGAGCCAAGAACTATGTGTGTTGCCCTGGCCAGCTTCAAGCCTCAAGAACATCAAGTCAAGTTCAACCTCAGGACATCAAGGCCTCCTCCTGCTCCAGCCTCCCAGGATATGGCCATGAATTGTTTAATTGACCTAGGGTTTTAATGAAAGGAGTTTTAAAGTGACAGAAGTTTAGAGCCAGTTCATGATTTATCCTGAAAAATAAAAATCTCCATTTGTTTGCACCTCAGAGCCAAAAGTAAGCACTTCCACTGTTTTGAGACCCTGGGCAACACATTTGAGAATGCACAACCCCACAGGCTGCCAAGATGTAGGGTCGACCTGACAACCTGTCATCCCAGAGGGGCTGTGGTGCTCCTTGCTATGACATCACGTCTTTTCTTCTTGTTTGAAGTGTGCTTGTTTGCTAAAGAGCATCTTGTTGAAATACAAGTCACTCTGCAAATGCTAACATCACCATTAAGATTGTTTCTCGGAGGACAGCCCTAGAAAGAAGGCTGGAAATGTCTGGTCAGTGCAGACTTCAGAAGCAGTGACAGACTCTTTGGGTACTGATGACACCTCAGGGTCCTTGAGTATTGGGATGGCATAGAATCTGGACAGCAGATGGAGTATTGTGAGGGAGCCCTGGGGATGCCATAGTCTCAAGGGAGCTGTGTCTGTCTCCACCTGGGCCTGTGGGAGAAAGAGTCCCCCAATGTCTGCTGTCTTGAGGATCATCATTCCGAGGATGGTTTTGTTTGTTTGTTTTATGGGTTGGTTGTCATAGAAAGACAGAAAGAAATGAAGCTGACTGTGAGTTTCTGGCGGAAATAAGCAGGAGGCCTAGGCCTCTACTGAGCCAACACCAGGAAAAGGTGAGAAAGGGAGTGCTAAAGCAGCTTCATGTGGGTGAAAAGTGTGTAGGCAACTTAGCTGCTGGTTCCAGGTGATTCCATCAGTTTGGGCTTTCCTGGAGCCAGGGATCCACAGGGTCATCACAGGAAATCTCACCAGCACCCACTCTGAACCCTGAACAGGCCATTGGACAAGATGCACATTTGAGGACTCTTTCCCAGACAGGGCCTCTGGCTGCGTCTGCTTGCACTTAGAGAAAGCCCTTACAACTGGAGCAGGCTTGCCTTAACCCCCAGACTGCTCTTCAGCTGTCATGTTTAAGGAGAGTAGAAACCCTTGGACTTTGGGCTTTGTAGTCATCTCTCCAGAGGCTTAGTCTAGGATCCTTCAGGCTCCAGCTTGCAGCGCCTTGTATTTCTGTCTTAATTTATCTGGTTTGACTAATGGCTTAGCAAAGAAAAACAGCTAATGAGGCAAGGCAGAAAAAGGCCTGCTCATTCCACCTTGAGAACGCTGAGAGGCACGGTGAGACTACTCCGACATCAATGCAAGTGCTCAGTGAGAACAAATCTGAAGTTCATCCCTCAGATCTGCCTTCTCAAGACAGCAGTGTCTGTAAGCCATTATAAAGTCAGTTTCTCTTATCTCACCCAGCAGTGGATGAGTTGAAGGTTAAATCCTGTGACTTAGACATGTGAAGATGCTTGTCATTACGGAACATGAATCAAACAGCCAACCAAAATTTGTAAGAGTCTTCACTTGACATGCGATAAGCTGCAGGGTATGTATTTGGTACAGTCCTCTCTTGAAAAAGTTTCTTTCAAATTCAAAATAAAATTGCTTATGATAAATAGAAATTAATTGATCCTGTGCCATTTATCAAGAAGAGAAGGAAAACTCTACAAGGTACTGTGCAGTTCTATAAATCAGCAAAATCGGTATCCAACAAAGAGGCCAAGAACCACCCCCTCCCCGTATTAGCATCTCTGAGTGTTGTGCAGAACCATGAAAATGTCTAAACTGTTTGTCATTTAAAGAACTAAATGTTTGGTCCACAATGTTAGGTGCCGAGGATGCCGACATAAATAAAGCAGTGCCACCTATCCTTAAAGGTCTCACAGATTGGCTAGTACAACGCACACGTGGGTAGGTGCTGCGGCTTCTGTAAATGGAGGCCTCCTTCTTCTCCAAGGAGAGAGGCTACCTTTCTCAGTCCCGAGAGACAAAAAGGAGACTGGGAAATCTCCTTTGTGGAAAGGACACTTGCCCTAAGTCTGAGAAGAGCAGCTGGAATTGTTCAAGGGAAGAACGGGGCTGACGGTCTGGAAGAGCACCCAGGCAGGAAGGTGGTTGAGTGAGGGTGGCTGTGAGGAGTTCTCATTGGGAATACATGGCAAACTCAGTCAAAGAAATTGAAACACAGAAGGTGGTTTGGTCGGGGCTGGGTGATGCTTGGTAGAAGTGTGAAGTTCTGCTTAAAACAGGTTCTGTGGTCTATTTGACAGCACGGTTGATCACAGTTATAATATTGTCTATTTAAAAACTGCTGAATGAGGCCATGGGTGGTGGTGTACAGCTTTAATCCCAGTACTCAGGGGTACAGGCAGGTGGATCTCTGTGAGATCCTGCCAGCCTGGTCTATATAGTGAGTTCTAGGCCAGCTGGGGCTACAGGGAGACCCTGTCTCAAAAATCCTCCCACCAAAAGTTTACTGAATTTCCAAAGTCTTTACTACAAAAATATAAATTATATGTGACTTACCTTGATTTAATAAAAAATCATTATATTCATATATGACAATAATTATAATTGTTCAATTAAAAATTTATAAGTATAAATAGTAATTAAAGGGATTACTTCTTGGTTGAAACTAAAACTGTTGCTTTATTCCACAAGTCATTATAGGAGGGCCAAATGAAACCACAGGATCATGAAGCCCTCTAGGGACCCAGAGCAGGCTTCAGAGAGACAGACCCATAAGGCAAAAGAAAAGACAGTCTGACAGTCTTGCTTACAGTAAAAACTCAAGGGGTTGGGGATTTAGCTCAGTGGTAGAGCCCTTGCCTAGCAAGTGCAAGGCCCTGGGTTCAGTCCTCAGCTCTGAAAAAAAAAAAAAAGACAAAATAACAATAAAAACTCAAAAGTTGGGGGCTGGAGAGATGGCTCAGCAGTTAAGAGTAGTGGACTGCTCTTGCAGAGGATCCAGGTTTAATTCCCAGCACCCACATGATGGCTAACAACCACATGTAACTCCAGTTTCAGGGGACCTGACAGCCTTTTCTGACCTCTGTGGACACTGCATGACACAGATCAGAGAACAAGGTACACAAAACTGAGTGGCCTGTGCCCCTTACTATCCTGCCCAATTACCCACCAGACAGCTTGTGTTTCCACTCTGTACCTCTGGGGCTCCCAGCACCCTAAGCAGGTTCAAACCAACATGAGCCAACGGTGCTCCAGCACTGACTTCTGTGCCACTGGAAAGACTTAGCTCACTAAGACTGAGTTCTTCCCAGGTCAGGCTTTGCCAGTGATTGCCCAAGGCAACCTTTCTAAGCTTTCAGACATTTCTGAAAAGTTACTTTAGTCCCTGGGTATTTGGTGGTACTCATGGGACTTCTATGGAGACTGAGTTACACTCTGCTATTTTCCATGACTTTGGTCCTGAGAGCTTCCTTCCCATCCCCTTGCAGGTAACTGTACTTTGCAGTTTCCTAGAAGTCCAGTCATGAAGCATAGGAGATGTGGCATGTCGATGCATGCATAGTCCAATGTGTTGCAGCTGTGAACACACAGTGTTGCTTCCTTCTGGAGGTGTGGTCAGGCCACACAGGCAGGGAAGAGATGGAAAGAGTGGGGACTAGAAAAACAGAAAGTGGCAGGTGTGCCAGGAAAGGGCAAGTTTGGGAACGTCATGGGAAATACCATGGCCTGAGGGGGTTACCCTCATAGGCCTGGGGCAGAGAATAGAGCACTATATATTCTGTGGTCAATGAAATTGATTTGTGCTGTGGGAAAACTTGGTAGAGATGCTGAACGTGAGCAGAGCTCAAGAGAGGACTCTTCACAATGGTAGAACTGCCAGATGAGGGTGCTCCAGGCAGCGAGACTTCAGAGGATCAGGTGTTCAGCTCCTGACTGTCTGCCGGGCAGCTATGTCCACTATGATCATGTATGGCAATTAGAGACCCAGATATTAACTAAGAGGAATCACCTACTCGCACACAGAAATGAGAGAGTTTATGTGTCCCTTACCATAGAGCAAAACCAACACAGTCTTACAACAAAGGCATTTTCCTATTCATACTGCCTAACAGTAGTACCCGTGCCAACTGAGTATGAACACAGAGCACTTTTCCATTCAGTTTTCAGGGAAGACTTCCTGCAGTGTGCAGTGGATGAGGAGCACAGTGAAGATTCCAGTCTTTTTGCCTGGAACACTCAGCTGCGACACTCACTGATTAACAAAGCCAGGGGATTCACCCTCATCGTATGGCAGAATGCAGGGCTGCAGAAGGGTGCCTCCCGGACCCTAGAGCTACACTTGAAAATTTTCACAAGAAAATTTTCACAACAAATGAAAATTTCTCTAGGAGCATATTGCCAACAGTATTAATTCTAGCCCTGGGAATTTTGTGAGCTGCATCTGTCTCATATCCTGAATATGAATGTGATATAAGCTCACACTTCATAGTGGGACTGCTGCTGAAGAACTCTCCATTACCTTCTCTAATGGATACAGAGACTTTCTTACTTACCCTGCCAAGAGAGGAGCCTGAGTCAGAGAGAGAAGGTTGCCAGGGCACTAGCCTTGCCCAAAATAGCTCCTCCTCTAACCTGAGCTCACCAGGACCTGTGAGCTCAATGTGGGGTCTTTTTTATTAATTTTAAAGTTAGTATACAAAGTAATAGGTTTTACTGTGGCATTTTCAGACACAAGTGTCATTACAATTCATTCTCATTCTCCTGCTTCCCTCTGTTCCTCTCATTAGCCTCTCTTGTTCCCCCTTCCCCTTATTAAAAACTTTTCTTCCTTAATAGTTTCCTTTCTGTTCTCATATCCTACACATAAATTTAAATCCAGATTTGAGAGAAGACGTGTCATGTTTGTCTTTATGAATCTGGCTTATTTCAATCAGCATAATGATCTTAAATCGGAGCAAAAGTAAGTTGTTAGGCACAGGAACCATTTTTTCCCCTAAATGTTATAAAGATGGTTGGAAGGGGAATATACTCGCAGTGAGTGCTGAAACTACAGAGGACTGAGCACAGACCAAGCAAGAGGGCAAACACGTGTATACTCTGTAACCAAGAAATTCTATTCCTTGCAGTGGCTGCAGGCTGGAAGACTTCGAATGGCTGGAAGTACTTTAAAAGCTGGACAGAGTGTCTGTAATCTGCCAGGACACTCTGGACAGTTCCCAGGGTTGAAGGAAGGTACTCAGCAGCTACTAAAGGTCAAACAGAACAAGGAAGCTGCGGGTAACCAGCACCTAAGTGCTGATGCTCACGGTGATGGCGAGTTCTGAGGCGCTGAGACCATGGAAGGTTTGTGACGTTCAGAAGGAGCAGAAGAACAATGGCCCATAATGGGGTTCTGCCATCGTTGTGGTATAGAGCCACAACAGACAATGACCATCCATGTGATGAACATGAAAAGCTGTTTGTTCCCATGGTAGGGGAGGGCAATTCAGCTGCATATTGCCTACAGGAAATGTACATTCAACACAAAAGCATAAAGTAAAAAGGTGTGGACAGGTATGCCAGGCCAGTCAGCCTGAGGTCACAGAAGAGCATAGAACATGGCCACAGATAAAGGGGATGCTCATTGAATGCAGGGTGCAAACCACAAAGGCCACACCACAGCCCCAAGCCATTTGACTCACCCCATTCAGCAGGTGCTGACAGGCAAAAGGCAGTGGGTGGTTCTGCAAATGTGTTGTGTGGTTTTGAGACATCTCTCAGTAACTAATACAAAAGGCACAGTGTTCGGCCAGGATATAAAACAGTTGAACAGTCAAAGAAAAATCAGTGTAAGTTACCAGAGCATCAGAATAAAGAAAAATTATATGCAGTGATACAGGAAAAAATATTTGATAAAATGTAATATCTACTCATAATTGTTGAAACAAGAAAGAAATCTGGCAAGCTAGGGATAAAAGAATTTCTGAGCCTGAAAAGATCAACTCACGACTTGTGCATGTCCAACAACACATCTATCCCTAGATGCAGACTGGAGCAGGAAGGTCCACTCCACTGCCTGTGATGGGCATCGTCTGGAGATTCTACCCAGCAGAATAGAATAAGAACAAGGAATGAAGAGGATTGGAAATGAGTCTAGCAAACGCACCTTTATGTAAGGATCAAATGACTGTATACACAGAAAATTCAATGAAGGCTATAGACAAGTTAAAAACCAGTAACTGAATTTATCAAGACACTGGATAACTCACAAAACTATTTACTATAAATACCAGCAATATAAAAGAGTAGTATCTGAAAAGTACCATCACAGTGGCATAACAATTCAAGTCTTAGAAACCTGTTCAATAATGCACAATATTTTCATGGAAAATCCAGAATATATTCCCCCCAAAAATACCAAAAAAAAAAAAAAACTCCTAAAGACCTCTTTGAATTGAAACAGTTTTCTGCAAAATGTTCTATGGAATAAATACAAAACCCTAACAAAACTTACAAGGACAAAATCCCATGGGAAAACAAATTGGAAATGATTGAAAACTTGACAGGAAAGAACTGACTCCAGGATGGACACTGACCAGAGCACTGAGCACCTCAATGAGAAACAAGCCAATGGGTGCCATGGAGACAGCATGAGGCACTGCAGAGCTATGTGATAGCTGTGGCTTTCTCAGTGAATGGGTCTGGAGTTCTTACAATACCCACGTGGCAGAATGGGACATGACTCCTAGCCAGCTTAAGCTCCAGAGGCCAGATCACCCAGCCATAGTAACACAAACCATAATAGTGACAATAGCAGTACAAACGTGACAGTAGACTAACATTCAAATGCCTAGTGTACTGAATGTATTAGGAATTTATTAGGAATTTAGAAATCAGAAATTAAAGATGAATATTAACTCTGTAAACTCTGAAACCAAACTGAACATTGCTGTGACACTGTGTGAAATAGATAAGTAGATAAGAAGCTAAGTTGTAACTCAGCAACCAAACAGAACCTATGTGAGTTGAGTGTCTGTGTGTTGGTGATAAGTGACCACAGGGTGTGAGCCATATCTCAAGAAAACACTGAAGTTACTGACGTAAGTCAGAAGGACTTCAGCCAGAAAAGAAATATATAAAATCTGGTAGCTAAAAAGATTCTTTTGATGCTTGGCCACACGAGACTCTGAATCCGTGGGCCTCATCCCGGCACATTGCCCAAAACCTGAGACCGCTACCTGAAGCTCTGCGCGAGACCAGACCGGAGCCTCGCCTGAGACCTGATCGAGGACCCGAGCCTGAGAGCCAGAGACTGATGGAGTCTGCCACGACCGGACGTGATCAGAACCTGCGAGAGACAGCTCCACAGCCGGGAGAGTGCACCGATCACGGCGGACTAGAGAACCTCTCCACATGGAGTGCCTGAAGGCTTAACCTCTGGAAGGTACTCCAAGAGACTTTGGGACTCTTAACTGCTAGAGGACCGGGTTTCCCTTTGAGTGTTTGTATTGATGTGTGTTTGTTATGCTTTGACCTAATAAACGCATAATACAATCAAACAGTCGTGTGTGAGAATCTCTTCTGTCCGTTGCGCCTGTCCTAAGCTCTCCCGAGAAACAGTGACACATTTTAGATGTCACACTCAAGCCAGTGGCTTGAGACACATTCAGGACAGTTACTATCAAGTGACTGCTCCCATTCAGGACACCTAGCCAATAAAATGTGGAGTTGGGAGGAATGGAGACAACTCCAGGATTTTCCTAAGTCATTGTGTCTCTGGATTCTGTGTGAATGTGTCAGTCTAACTGTATTCAAGCTCAGGACAGGGGAGGGACAGGATACCCAGCTCTGCCTGCTTGGATGGTAAGGGACTGAGAGGTTATAGGAGGAGAGGGATGTGCAGTGCAGGCAGGGGCAGCCTCAAATCAGCATGGATCAAAGGTTCTGGCAGAGCTAAATCCTGACAGCACTGGAGGTAGATTTTGTCCAAATCCAAAGGTACGACTTGGGGCAAGGAACTGTGCTGGACACCAGGGCCAAGTGTGAACACCTGAAAGAAGTTTTCCTTGCTGAGTGGCACTAGAATCCATAAAGCCTGTGAGGCGATATCTAAGAGTTGGGCTTTATCTGCTTTTTGCTGGTATGACAGCATATCACAAGCTGGACAATCTGTGAAGAAAAGAGGTCTATTTAGCTCATGATGCTGAAGGTGGGAAGTCCAAGAGTCTAGCACAGACCTCTAGAGAGACTTTTGTGTGGCATCTTATCAGAGCAGTGGATATCTTACAGGGAGATGGAGCAAGTGTCTCTGCTAAGTTCTCTCCTCCTCTTCATATAAAGCGACCAGTGACAACCTGGGGGTTCCACACTCATGACTTCATCTGATCTTAACATATTCCAAAGTCCCTACCTCAAAATAACATCGGCATGAGTTAGGTAATTTATTTTCCCACACACCAATTCCAGGGACATGCCTCGTCCTCAGCAGGGCTGCTGATCTCCTATAGAGAAACTATTAAACATCTCTAGGTGTGGATGAAGCTGGGCTGGAGACTCAGAGGGTCTCATCTACAGTGTGATGTATAGGTATGTGGTGTGAGTATAGTGGAGGGTATGTGTGAACATGTGCCATGTGTGTGATATGTACCTATATGTTATACATGTGTGGGGTGCGTGGTGTGCATGCACATGCAGTGTGTTCCTGGGATGGGTAATCTTCACTGTCATCTGACTGAACTTAGAATCACCTGGGAGATACACTTATGGCCATGTCTGCACACTTGAGAAGCTGATAACATGGTAATTGCTCAGTCCATGTGGCTGGATGCTTCAGCAATCCTAGTCTGGCACTGAGGGCCTGGAGAATTTCCGAAGAGCTACAGGTCTCCAGTTCATTGTGGAAGGCCAAAGAAGGTGAGATCTGGTGTCAGCAAAGGATGACAGCATTGGCAGTAACCAAGTAGATGGACTTACCAACAAGGAATGAAAGCAGGCAGGTGAAAACTAGCACCACTTTCATATTAGACCTCTTTAAACTGGTCCACTTCCAGAAGGTGTTGACCACTCTGGGGGAGGTCTTCTTCTCTTAGTTAATCTTAGTAGAAAGCTCTCTCAAATACCCACGCAGAAGCGGGTCTCTTAGTTGATCACAGATCCAATCAAGAGGCAGCCGAGATTAACTACCACATCCACCATCCACCCTGAATGTGGACAATACCATCCTATGAGCTAGGGTCCCAGACAGAATAAAAAGGAGAAAAGGAGAAAGGAGCTGAACACCACATTCATCATCTCTCTGCTTCCTGACTATGGAGGTCATGTGTGCAGCCATCTCATAGTCCTGATGCCTTCCTGCCATGATGGGCTGTTATTTCCTGAAACTGGAAGCCTCCACAAACCCTTCCTGTCTTCAGTTGCTTATGTCAGGTAGTTTGTGAGTGTGAGTGGTGTGTGCTTACATGATGCACACCTCTGTGTGATGTGCATTCACAGAACCCTCTTGGGGCTGCTCAGGGCCCTGTAGTGGTCAGTTCCAGGTAGGCCTCAGACTAGTACACTTTTTAGGGTCCAGTTAGATCCTGGGCCCTGGGGAAAGCTTCCCTACATTCCTTTACTGAGCCTCCTCACTCTGCTAGGCAGGATCCCAACTGTAGCTGCTTTACCTAACTGCACAGCGACCCTAGGGTCCCGGTACAGAGTGCTCTGGAAATGTTCTCAAGGGGTGAAGAAATATATACAATTTTATTTAAACTTTCTTTAAAAAGAAAGCTGGGGTCAGCTTATCATGCGAATGGCTAGATTCAGTGGTGTTTATTTGGGGACAAGGTCTCTTTGTAGCCCTGGCTGACCTGCAACTTTCTATGTAGACCAGGCTCATTCAATATCAGAGAGATCCACCTGCCTTTGCCTTCCGAGTTCTGGGATTAAACATGTGTGTGCCACCACTCTGCCTATTTTTTTGATGTTTTGATACATTATTGTATAAATAGCTTCCCTGTTTATTTTAAGATGAAGTGAATTTTTACATCAGGAAGACAACAGAATGGGATATAAAATATTGATGTTTATTAAAAGGCTTGTTATCTCACTAAAGATGTTTGTGCCTGAGGCCCTTGAGGAAGGAGATACCTCTGGTCATGGAGTCCTGACTGAACTGTGCAGCTGGAACCCTCTGCATGGGAAAATATGAAAGTGCCTGCATGGGCACAGGAGAGGCTAGAAAATCCTGTTGTCCTGTGGAAAGGGTGGCTGTAGCCTCCTTGGACTGAAGGCAAGAAACAGCCTTCTGCTCCAAGTGTCTGCCATTGAAGGATGGAATTTCATACCAAGAAAATCCATGATGGAAGAGTTTGAAGACTGAGTAAATGCAATCTTTCTGCTTTCGTTTCTGCCTCTGTCGTCTGTCTCTCTGTCTCTCTGTCTCTCTCTTTCTCCCTACACACACACACACACACACACACACACACACACACACACTCACACAGGCACACACATTTTAGGCTGGAGCAAAGGAGATTAACTTCTGCAAATTGACAGAGACTTCAAAAACTATCCCAGAAGTCAGGAGCACTGTCAGGGTGACTCACCGCATGGCTGGATCAGAGCGGTTCCAAAAAGCCACCCTGTCTCGAGCTTGTTTGGGAGGCAGCCTGCTTGAGAGAGAGCCTAGTGCTATGCCCTCCAACCCAGATGTCCATGTAGTTCAGCTATGAGGCTCTGAGTCAACAACAGGGTGAGCATTGCTCATATCTGAATTTGATGGTAATGGTGCAGAGTCACTGAACACAGGGTACCTTCAGGTGGCTCTTTTTTTTTTTGAAGTTTATGATTGGATTTGAGTTGATTTGGTCACTGAGAACATGGCCTTATCCATATTGCATTAAAACACACTTTTCTAGCTTTGCTTGAAGTCAATAGATGAATCAGCTCAATGATTCAGTTTCCTTATCATGTAAAGTTTGTCATATCCTGAAAGAATCATACTTTCATATTGGTAGAAACCCTTTGAAGTTTTAAGACATTGTGTTTTATAAAATAAAGTCATTGTTTTTCCTAAAACCTGACCTCAGAAAAGTCTGTACTCTGAAATCCATCATAACCTGCAGGCAAGTGCGATGGAGTTGTCTCCTGGCATTTTCCTGTAGTGTGGCTTGGACATGGCCAGCTGCGGTTGTACATGAAGATTTTGTGGTCCCAGAATTTGGAAGGTCTCAGCTATGTAGTTTAGCAAGCAATCATTCAGCCAGACCTAGCTCCTTTGTGACACAGCAAGAACGTGACACTGTTACTACAAAGGCACAGTGTATGCTCTTAGAAACCTGTGTTCCCTTTCCCAGGTACCTTTCCTCAGCTCTGATGCCTCCTGTTGGTGGTGATGAGAACAGTCTTGGCTCGGCTTGCTCTGTAGCGGAACAGTAAAGGGGGCATGGCCTTAACCCCTTGCACTTTTGACGGGGATTGTGGCAGCTAACAGCTTGATACCAGAACTACCTTCCTGGGTTTAGAAGGCTAGAAACAGCCCAACCTGGTGGTTCAGGAGGCTGAGGCAGGAAGATCTCAAGTTCAAGGCCAGCCTGGGCAACTTAGTCTCAAAATTAAAAGTAAAAAGAGGGCTGGGACTAGGACTCAGTGGCAGACTACTTGCCTAGCATGTGCGAGACTCTAGAAACGGACTTCAGTAGCCAGTTTGCACTTGTTATGGACAATGGCAGCAAGACAGACACAGAGTATGCTTTGCTTAGTCGAGTGGTTTGGTTTTCCTAACAGGACAGCCTTAGACTCAACAGAAACAGGAATTCACTGGACAGAGGAGGGGAAGAGGACTGTGTAGGAAGATGAAGCTCCTGAGGTAAGGCTGCTGCTTGTTTAGAACTGAGGACCTACTTCGACTGCAGGTTTGGGTCACCACTTTGAGGCAAATGGGCTTCTGGGGAGCACTCAGGCCTGGATGCCCATCAGCTTTGTATCACCTGCAGAGCACCCACAGATCCATCCCTAGAAGAGGCCTGGAAAGTAGCCAAGCAGGCAAGACCAATTCAGCCGTTGAAAATCAAGAGCCCATTTTAGTGTTTGCTGCCTTCACTTGGGCAGTATTCCTACTTATCTAAGATGGACAATATCCACTGTGATGCACATGGTGTGTTGATACATTAAGGGCTCAGTGGAAGGCTTTGGGTATACTCTGGATGATGACAGATCTCTAACCATCATGAGAGAAAACTATGCATGGAAAATCCTCCATATCACACTCACCAGTTATGCTCTGTGATGATTGAAATGCTCAAAACACTCTTAGGTTGTGAAATAAGGACAATGGAGAAAGCTCCAAGATACTAGGACAAGTTTTATGTGTCAGGTAGCCTGGGCCACAGAGAAGAGGATTTGTGGTCAAGTTTTTCTCTGGGCACTTCTCTGGAGGTGTTTGCAGAGGCACTGCCATTTCAGTAAGTAGACTGAGTAGAGACGATGCCCTTCCACTGTGAAGGACCCCATCCCTTCAATGAAGCCTGAATGGAAAGAAAGACCAGCCTTCCCCAGAGAGGAACACTCTCTTACCTGTGGGCCTGGACAGAGGGACACTTGGCCCTCATGGCTTCCACCTGCCCACAGCTCTTGGGACTTCTCATTTCCACAGTCCTGTGAACCTGCTCCCTACAATGCATCTCCTCTTCCAGCTACACCCCACCCCCAATCAGGTCTGTTTCCCTACAGAACCTAATGAATGCTAGACACATAGAGAAGGGCTGCTGAAGGAGGAGGGACAACAGCACCATGGTGATGTTAATTCCAGAGCTGTAAGAGTCTAAATGACTGCAAACCCAGCACTCAAGACGCCAGGATGTTCTTTGCACTTGTTACAACCAGGGACTGGGCCATTGCAGGGTATAGACAGGGTGCCACTAAAGAACACTGATGTCCACTAGAATAGGCTCAGCAAAGTCTCTTAAGGGTTGTACAAGGTACAACCATGGCGCTTATGCCAGTTTCATCACAATGCCTATTCCATCAGAGAAAATGAACAGGGATGCCACCGCAAGTGTTCCAGTGTGGCAGCAGCAAAGGAGTCAACCAGATATGTACAACATCTCCAATTTGCTACTCCTTGTGAACTGTGATGTGCTGGAGACTCT
Source organism: Nannospalax galili (assembly GCF_000622305.1). Lineage (NCBI taxonomy): Eukaryota > Metazoa > Chordata > Mammalia > Rodentia > Spalacidae > Nannospalax > Nannospalax galili. Next base: position 14,569,638 of record NW_008352891.1, on the reverse strand, counting down.
GGGTAGCCCCTGTGGATACCACATGCTCCTCTTCAGGTGTGAGGATCCTGGCTCACACCTATAAGAGGTGGTTAGTATTGAGACCTGGGCAGCTGCTAAATGCAGTGTTATCAAATTCTCCTTCACAGCCAAGTAATATGCTAAGTAAAATGCATGTAGATTTGGGAAGGAGAACACAAGGTATGTTTGAAGACGTATAGGGGTGGGGCTGGGGAGATGACTCAGTGGTTAAGAGCACTTACTGCCCTTTCAGGGGACCGGAATTCAGTTCCCAGCACCCGTAGTGGAGGGCTCAATACTGCTTGCAATTTCAGCTCCAGGAGATCCAATGCTCTCATTGGTCTTTTGGGCAGTCACACACAAATGTGCATACACACACACACACACACACACACACACACACACAAATAAATGAATGAAAATAAAATTTAAAAAATTAATTAATAAAAATAGAAGGTCTAATCCAGCAGATCCTTCCCTGAACTCTTGCCAATCTTGAGTCTGATATCCCTGATCAGTGCCTCCTGGTGGTTAAGGAGAGGACACAGCAACCACACATCACTCTGTGGTACTTGAACATAATTTTCACTTAGCACAACCTATACTGTGTTAGTGTGAAGTAAACACATGTTACAGAAAAAAGACCATGTTCTGCTTAGGACTTAAAAATTTGCCTTTCCATAGAAATTCAACTACAAATCAAATGGATATGCTCGTTCCTGATCCCAAGGTGCACTGCACAAGGAAACAAGAAGGCCACCCAACTACCTGAGGACATATTGCCCTTTTAAGAAATGGTTTTCCCCAAACTTCAGAATTTAACCGAATCTCTCATCTCATAGCACCCACCTTTCTGATTGTGGAAAAATAGTCTATAGGCTTTTGTCAAGTCTTGGGAGGTGGCTCATTTGGTAGAATCCCTGTCTAGTATGCATGAAGCCCTGGGTTTGATCTTCAGCACTACATAAACAAACGGTGGTGGTGCATGCCTGTAATCCCAACGATCAGGAAGTAGAAACAGGATGATCAGAAGTTTAAGGCCAGCCAGAGCCACAAGAGGCCTTGTCTCAAAAGCTAAAACAAACAAAATAATAAATATATCAGTCAATAAGGGCTTTTGTCTGATGGAAGTTTTAAACAATTTTATTTGTTTATTTTTACGCTTCCATGTGTATGTAAGTGCATCTATGTCGTGCTGTGTCCATGGAGGTCAGGAGAGGGCATTGAGTACCCTAGAACTGGAGTTATGGACGGTTGTTAGCTGCCATGTGGGTGCTGGGATTCAAACTGTGGCCTTCTGCAAGAGCAGCCAGTGCTCTTAACCTCGGAGCCATCTCTCCAGCCCCCTGTGTGATGGAAGTTTTAAGGTAAATAAATCAATGCAAAGATGGGATAGTGTATATAGCCAACACACTTCCATTTGTTGTCCTGACGAGTTAAACTTCCAAAGCAGGTATAGAGAGCAAAGAACATGGGGCTCCTGGCTGAGTGTAAAGGATGGAGAAAGGTACAACGTGGATCGGTCCATTGATACCACAGGAGACTTTTCTGCAGGTTGTGGCTACAGAGGCCCTGTCAAGATCAGCGCAGAGGCAGGAGGTGGACTGTGCACAGCTAGGTAGAAGCAGAGAAAGATTCTTCCAACTCCACCCAACCCAGGACAAGGGTGGCCTTGGTGTGGCTTCTTCATGTCAGAGGCAAGCTAATTCATAAACGAGCTGTTTGAAGACGGATGGTTTGTCTCATCAAAGGCCTTCCAGAAAGCTCCTGGGAAAGCAGGCCATGGAATAAAACTTCTTTCTTATAAAAAAGTAGCATTTTAAACCAGAAAAAGAGCTGAGGAATAATCTTATCAAATCATATTCTGAGGTTACTGTCACCAGGTGAATTGGAGGCTGGGAAAGAGGCAACCACTTGGGAGCCGTGAGCTGGGCTGACCCCATGGCCTGCCTAGGCTAGTGAACTCCTCTAGCACAACCAGTGTGTTTCTAGTAAAACAGATTCTATTACTTCTTTAAGAGGAAATGTCAACGTTTAAAAAATTACTAACTTGCTGAGTTTTTCTGAGAAATAGATACATTTTCTTTCCACTGTGATAATACTGAGCTCACAAAGACGCAAGAAATGGAATCATTTACATGATGCAAATGACCACATCCTTCCATCAGAGCCATGAGCTGCAGACGATTCTGAATCACCTCCGCTGACAGTGCAGCATCTTGATGATTGATTCGCCTGAACTGACCCAAGTGGCTGCCAGGTTGCTATACTCAGGGCTGGCTTAGAGATTTGATGGCCAGGAGGGCAAGGCTGGCCGTGTGTGAGGGGAGTACACACTTGATTCACAGACTGTACACAGATGTACATCTTCTACAGTGTGGAGTGTTTAGGACCATGGGTAGCAGAATTTTTCACACAGCTCTCAGAATGGAAAGAGAGCATGCTCAAGCTTTCTGTGAATGTAGGAGTTGTAGTATTGCTTACAGCAGCCAGAGTATCTGATCCAGGGGTCAGAATTTCTGCCAGGAAGACCCGCCACTTTCATCCTGAAGCTTGGAACGTTGTAATTTCCTCATTAAGCATTAGCTACTTAGTGAATTAAATTGTCAATTGAGTGGAATAATTTGTATTTCCCTCTTTTATAAAAGATTTATATTTATTTTCAATTATGTGTATGTGTATGGGTCTGTGCTTGTGAGTGCAGGTACCCTCAGAGGCCAGAAGAGGGCTTTGAGTGTCATGGAACTAGAGTTTAGACAGTTGTGAGCTGCCTGATGTGGGTGATAGGAACCAAATATGGGTCCTCTAAAAGGGCAGCAAGTGATGTTTGCACTGAACCATCTCTCCAGCCCCAGTGATTTCTCTTGAGGTGATTGGTAAATAACCTTGGTAAGGTCAGAGCTGTCCGGAGGGTAGAATACTGAAGCTCCAAGCACATGGACAGACAGCTGAGTATGAATAAGTTGTTGTATGCAAACAAATTAGTCAATGAGTTAGTGCAATTACCAGTACTCATGGGGTACTGGTCATCAGTTTTTTAATTTCCCCAAGTTCAGGTTCAGGTCCTGTGACTAGTACTTCTTTTGCAATTCTTGTCATAATTAATGCTTGCTTAGTGGCTTACAGTTGCCTTTTGATTTTCCACTTGTTTTGGTCCTGTGACATTGCCATTGATGATGTATTCAGTTTTAACAGGGAACTGTGATTCCAAACACAGCAAAGACATTCAGTAGAATATCACTTTCTTAGTTCTTTTTGTGGGGCTGTGGACAGAACCTAGCCTCATGAATGCTAGGCAAATGCTATTACTGAGCCATGTGCCTCCCCAGCCCCACTTTCCTACTTTTTCAAATAACCACTGCTTAGTTATGGGCTTCTGTGTGAGAGCAGAGTGTGTTGTATATGCGCAGAGAGGCAGGGGGTGGGGGGCAGGACATGCAGCTTGCTGAGTGGCTAAGGATCTGGTATCTCCACCCTGGCTTTGGACTGAGCTCCTAACATCTGCTTAGGAGTAGAAATGGAACTCTACAATAACTTTTCCTCTACCAACCAGTTACAGTGCTCCTCAGTTTCATTCTTGGACTTGGGCAAATGTCCCTAGTGTAGTGTACCCAGTCTGGCCATCACCTGTATGCTGGGTCCCATTGGGCACGTACTCCCTGACAAGACTGTATTTCTGGCCCTCTCATCAGTGCCACATCTGCTGATGCGAAGCCGCTAAATGGAGCTCCCCACTTTGTCCCGACGCCGCCTTGTTCATTTGCACATTGTCTGCACACATTGTTTGTGTGCAGCTGGCCACATTATTCATATAAGCCCATCTGGTAAAGCAAAAATACGCTGGGACTATGTTGATAAGCTGTTTATTCCCAGCATCCTTGACTGGTGAGGTGTGGAGAAGGAATGAAAAGCAGCCTGAAGAGACCGCGCTGGAGAGAGGTGCACACCCTGACTCTACAGACCCCAGCCTTTCTATAGCACCAGGAAGAGCTGTCACACACTGTCCTGATAGCCACACTCCCCTGGCCCAGTTAACCTTTGTAATTGCGTAGTGTTGAAGAAGATGAAGGAGAAGCTAACAAGTCAGGGAAAAGACAAAAGTAGGGGATAGTCACCTCTCACAACTAGTCTGAGTGTATTAAATTGTCAGCTGGCCTCTGGTCAGCTGATATCATGACCTCAAGGCTGTTTCTCCTGTCTGGTTACCTACCTATTTTGACACCTTTGGAACATAGTCCACCATCATGGTGCATGTTTCTTCCTGTTCTGCTTCTATTCTGACTGGTGCACAATGACCCTGTGTGGACCATCAGGGCCTTCCTTACCTGCCTCCATCCTGCCACCACCCCATGTAACCCAAGTGTTCATCTCTGTTCAGAGGTAGGGAGAATGAGTGCTTCAGAGGATGTAGGAAACACTGAGATTCAGTCCAGGATCAGTGATGGGATGTGAGGGTTCTGTTTTCTAGTGTTTGTGCTGGCTCCACTCTTCCTGTCTGTCTGCCATGGTATCCGTGTGGGCAACCCATCAACTGCTTGGCAAAGACCAGAGTCCTGACTGATACCACAGATGTGTGCCAACTGCTTGCAGTCTGCTAAGCTTCTCCAGGTGTTACCAAGGAGGGTGGCACCACGGCAGAGGCAGGATTCCTAGGGCTTCTTGGTACAGGTACTCTGGGATCCCCTATAAGGTTTTCAGGCAGATGAAACCAAGCAGCTGGCCAAAGTGATACTTTTCAGGACTCACTCTAGTGTCTTGTAGCTTCCCAACTTCCTAACCAGGCAGCTAATGCCTTATGAAGACTAAGTTAGTCTTCTGACTACAGACTAGACCGAAGGATGATGGCTTAATTATCTTAGCTCTTTCCTGGCCTCTAAGTGGGTTGCCATGGCTACATGTGACCAAACAGTATTCCTGGGGTTTGTGGCTATGACTACACTATGTGTGTGCATTTATTTATTTATTTATTTATGGTCTTTTGGGATAGGCTGTTCCTATAGCCCCAGCTGGCCTGAAACTCTCTATGTAGATAGATCAAGATGGCCTTGATCTCACAGAGATCTGCTTGCTTCTGTTTCCCAAGTGCTGGGATTAAAGGCATACACCACCATGCCCAACATATGACAACCCTTTAGGCAGAGATGTTCTTCCTTGGAGACATGCCCTCACCCATTCTGAGGAATATGTTACTACCTCCCTGGTCTCTCTGTGGCCATCTTGTTTTGCTTCTTGGAAACTTCTACCCTCAGATGACCTGCAACTTACACAATGCAGGGAAGGGGGTCTTGCTTGTTCCAAGGCAAAGGCCACCACAGGTAGTTCAAGATTGGGGCTTTAACATTTTTGGGCCCATTGCCCCTCTGTCCTCTGAGGTGGATTTGGAACTGCATACTTGATACATTCATTTCCTCTTAAACCTTCAGCATCTTAAGTAAGTTCTTTTGTTATCATAACATGTAGTACAGGGGCAACCTTCAGGCCTGTGGCAGCATCTTTCTTAATTATGTGGATCTTGGCTACTGGGCACTGAAGACCCTCCCACGGACTCTGAGTAATCTTTCTCTCATTTTGAACCACGCATTTAAGAAAGGCACATGTGTTCTGGGGAGGAGAGTCCAAACTGGCACCTTGAACTGTGTCAGTGCGTAGGATTGGCTAATGAATGGATCTCCTGTCTCGTTCTTGGTTTCTGTGTTGCTGACTGGTTTTTTGGCAGCTGTGATGGGCTAAGCACCGTCCTCAACCTTGTGGGGAAAGATGAGAGGCTGTGAGTGCATGGATGCCTGGCACTCCAGCCAGCATCATGGAGACCTTGGCTGGTAGAGCTACTCAGCTTGGAGCACTGGACCTTCCATTTATGAATTTACATTTGCGTCCATTTCTGTTTCCTTTTTTTCTGTTTCCAAAACAAACTTAACTCACAGAATTAATTCAGTCTGACAGCTTGTGCTTCCCAGCAGCCCTCCAGGTCCAAACCCAAGTCACCTGCTCTTGTTCATCCAGATCCTGAATTCTCTGTTTATTTCTTTAACCTTTCTTGCAATAAAATTCAACCAGTGTCTGAAGGATCTTGTAACATTTCCTTATTGATGTTTTTGTTGCTTTGTCTTTGCCTCGAAGCCTGTTAAAACATATGACATGCTTCTCTCTTGAAATCCCTGATGTCACTGGAAGCTTCTGGGTGTGACTTTATGTGTACCTTTTATTATTTCAGTTTCCTGTGGTTACCTAACAAATCTTCATAAACGCAGACTGAAAACCACAAATGTTCACACCCTCAGTCTCTGTGGTCAGAAATCTATACATGGTTTGGCAAGGTATTGGTAGGAGTCGGGGGCACAACTGAGGACTGGTGAGACTCCTCATCTGAGGCCTGGAGAGGAGGCACTTCTCTGCATAGCAGGGTGTGGTAGGTCCCCGACCTGTAACCAGTCACCAGGGCAACAGCCATACTGACTGCTGCCTGGAGGTCTGCTCAGCTTCAGAGCGCCCCCCGCCCCCCGAGATCCTGGAAGGGCTTCCTGGCTGATCTTTACTAAGCCTTCAGAGTCAGCTCCAGTGCACTAGCTAGAGTCTCATAGAGTGCAACTTCACTAGAAAAATGTTGAACATGTCCTTGGAAAAGTGTTGAGAAAATGATTACAAAAGAATAATCTTAGCGGCTGGGGCTGGAGAGATGGCTCAGCGGTTAAGAACACTGGTTGTTCTTGCATAAGTCCTGGGTTCACATCCCAGCGCCCACGTGGCAGCTAACACCTGTCTGTAACTCCAGTTCCAGGGGTTCCAACAGCCTCTTCTATCCTCTGAGGGCATTGCATGACACAGGTGCACTTACCTACATGCAGGCAATACACTCATACATACAAAATAAAAATAACAAATAAAATATTAAAAAGGAATAGTCCTAGTTGGAAACTTCAGTTTCATACATACAATTTGGCAAAATCTGAAAGAAGCATACCAAAATTTTAGCAATGATTATTTCTAGGCAGTGAGATACTGGGTATGTTTATTTATTTTGGTTTACTTTTATTTATTTTCTTACTTTTCCATAATTAACATAAATTGCTTTTACAATAAGAAAAAATATAAGCACATGTCACAGTAATTGTAACATACTGTACTAATTTTTTTGACGTTAGCACAAAGATCAACAAAATCCTTCCTTCCCTTCAAAACTCTCTCTCTGTCTCTCTCTCTCTCTCTCTCAAATGATGCTGAGGATCTCTCTCTCTTTCTCTCTCATACAATGCTGAGGGTCTCTCTTTCTCTTTCTCTCTCATACAATGCTGAGGGTCTCTCTCTTTCTCTCTCATACAATGCTGAGGGTTGCATAAAATTCTCAGGGCTCTGTGCATTTTATGCAAGCATCCTACCAACTGGACCACATCGCAGCCCTTTCTTCCTGCATTTCTTGTTCCATGGTCATATCTACAGCTCCATTGTTTTAATATGACCCTGCACAGGGTAGAAAGAGGTGGAAGCTGTGCCCTTCACAGAGGAGTCTGGAGCTTGGAGGAAGAAATGGAGGATCACATCTGTAGAAACTGCCATTGCCAGGTAACTTGAGAGAAGACACCATGCCCAGAATGCCAAGACCCAAGACACAAAAGCAGACATATCCAGGAGACCAGAGGCCCTGGCATAAGGAGACACTGGCCAGGTGTAGGAGCACCTGAAGGATGGTGGTATTGGGTCAGAAACCCACTGTGGCATGGGGCTTTTCATTTGTATGGAGAAAACTGGGCTGCTGTGGCATAGGACAGGGATGTGATGTCACACACACACACACACACACACACACACACACACACACACGAGCCCCACAAGAAAGTATAGAGCTCAGTCACTCCAGGGTCCATGGGTCAGTGGATGACGTAGCACACTGGGTACATAGTCCTTTCAGAAGAAAGGACTTGGGAAACATATTCTTTCCTCCCCTCTCCTTTTAAAAAAGTAGTAGTATTCCCCCTGTGCCAAAAATCTAGAGTTTATGGTTCTGGAAATAATCATGATCTGTAAGGTCTGTGTTTTGTCAAACATGCTGTGTCCTGCCTTCATGAAAACTATTAGAAACTTTGCATTTGATGAAAGGTTTAAAAGAGTCATTTCTAAATGGAAGACATTAAATTTGAATAATATGTAGAAACATATTTTTGCTCTCAAATGGTGGATGGGATTTGTAATTATGGTCTTTTAGATTTGATGAAATACTGTTCATTCTGTTAAAAGGAGGAAATCACAGTGGCCTTTGAGGCTTCAGCAGTTCCTGGGAGAAGGGGCGAGCAAAGTGGGGCTCTGTGGTAGTGGGCCCTTGTCCACTGGCCATTGTGTGGATGTAGGGGCTTCAGGGTCAGTGTTGCGAGGAAGACAGAGATTTTTTTCTTTAGCCTAGTGAGCTATATCCAGACATTCCTAATGTGAGTCTTCTTGAGCTGGAAGACTAACCTGGCCATCTCCCAGAAAACCCTGCTGGAGACACACGACTCCTTTTCCCCCTCTGCCTTGTCATTTGCCTTACATTCATGCCTACTTAGGGATTGTATACAAGTTTGCTAAGAAATAAGTTCTCTCTCTCTCTCTCTCTCATTTGACAAAATGTGGATTTCTTGCAAAATGTCTGGAAAGATCACTAAGACAAGGAAAAGTCCATCAACCCACTTCAGGGTAGTTTGGTTCTGTTCTGTTTTTTACTTCCTTCTTGAATATTTTTAAACTAATTTGGGGGAAACCATTTCATTTTGTCTCTTAGACTACTTACTTTGTGGCACTTCCTTCCGGTGCCCATTGAACTGACTGCAAAAAGTGTGGCTCTGCTGTCAGGTTTACTCTGTGTGTAGAAGTGTTATTTAGAGGCAGGTATTGGTTCTGTATGACATGGGAAGGTCTGGTAGCCAAGGCTTCAAGGTCACTAGTGCCACTCATCAGAGATACTAGGCTATTCACCAGCCTCACACTCAGCACCATAGGCTAACCAATTTCTCTAACTTCCTGTTCCCATTAGCTTCTACATGTGGAGGGTGGCACTGTTTAAGAGTTTTTTTTTGTAAATATTTTAAATTGAATTTTTGTATATTTTATACAGAACATCATAAACAAATTTAATCATTGTTATACCCCCTTCCTCATTGGCACCCTCCCATAGTCCCCCATCCCACTGGAATTCATACATTATGTCATTTGTGTTAAGGTCTATTGTGTCAATTTAGTGTCCCCAGACATCCCTCAGTGTAAGTTCATCCACTGGGGTCTAGGCAGCCTATCTATAGTTTCTCCCTTTAAGAAGAATAGTTCTTCCTCACCCAGCAGTAATCAGTTGCCGATAATTCTTTGACTAAAATTGGAACTTGTTGCCCATTTCCACAGTTCCGCGCTGGGGCTTTGTTTGCTTGAGTTTGCATAGGTCGTGCGCATGCTGACACCATTGCTGTAGGTTCATATGAGCAAGGTCCCAGGAGCTTGTAGGACTCTATTTCCATATAGTCATGCGCCTCCTCCCTGGCTCTTACAATCTTTCTGCCCCCTCTTCCACAGTGGTCCCTGTAGTTCTTACTATGTGCAAAATATGGATCCTTATATTTATAGACAAATATCTCAGTCACTGCTCATCAAAGAAACTTCTTTTGAAACAGATGGAAACTATTACAAAGTTCTACAACTGGTCACATACAGTCTATGAATTTCCCAAGACTAAGCAGCACATCGCCAATGCAGCCTAAGGCTTATGGAACATAGAACAAGTGGTAAAGAGGACACTAATGCATCTCTCAATTCTCTTTAAAGAAGCTCCCTCATGCAACAGGGAGCCAGGAACACAAAAGGTCACGAATGGCCAATGCATGGAGAATAAGAGCCTGCAGAGTGTGGGTCCTTAGACAGGGCTCCTATATTAAATTCCACCCACTTTTAAAAAAGTTTTAAGTGATTATGTATGTCTTCCTGTTCCAGTTTGTCATTGAAAAAGATAAGAAGTTAACAGGTAAAGTTAAGCTGTAGAGAAGCTGGAGGCCAAAATGCACTGTGTATTTGTAGAATGGCAGCCAGTCTACCCCTGATCAGGGCCCTCCACTCACCTGAGGTCAGAGGATAAAAGGCCTCAAGGCTCACCTGCTCCAGGAGAACAGCCTGCAGAGCCAACCTGAGTAAGCTGGTCTGCCAGGCTCCATGACCACACAATAACACTGCAAAACCCTACCAGCCTGGCAATCTCTTATCTCAAAACATCTGTTCTAGTTAAAAATAGCTGTTCTGGTTCACTGGTAGGAATGTTAATTTGAGCCCCCGAGTTAATACAGATATCAACATTGATGGCTGCCAGATGTGAAGGAGAAGCCCCAAGCTGTTTTGTTCTTGGGCGATGCTCTCATTGTTCCCAGTTCCACTGGCTTCTGGGGTCACTGGGCAAAAGTCTTGAGGAGACAGAAAACCGACGCTTTATTAGGTTAAAGAATATGTTGATGGAGGTGCCTGTCGTGCAGCAGGTAAATTATGTGTGCATAAAGACTAAGTTGGACTGGCCCAGACCAATCTGCTAATGAGAAAAAAAAAAGAGAGTTGCATCTTCCTTATCCCCCAGGGCCCAGGACATCTACCCACTAAATGCCAGGTGGACAAGAGGAGGCTCTGAACCTCCTGGCATCCTGAACTGAGAACTTAGAGCTCAGTTCGTTTGGAAGAAGCCTCATGTGCCTCACTTTCCACTGTGGGTTTTCTTTGAAGGACACTGAAAATGATAAGGTTGAATCCTCTCTGGGTATTTACATCCCTGGAAAACAGGGGTGTTGAGAGTTGCATTCCAGAATGGACTGCAGACACAGTGATATGGAGAAATCTCCTCAGACTTGGTACAAAGGCTAGGCCTGGCAGGGCCGTGTGAGCTTCAGTCCTGCCCTCTGTGATGTCTGGGTAGTGCAGGCCCCCGCTGGAGCGCACCCTGTCCAGGTTACCTCCACACAGAATTGCAGAACAAACCTACAGGACCTGTAAGAGTTGGAACACTGTATCCACGGTCAGTATGAGGAATGAAGGTCCCAGAACTTTCAGACCACACTGTACACAGAGTGGATATTGCTCTGTCAAGTATCTGATTTCTTCTGAGAAAATTCTGGATGCTATTGTGTCTCCTTCAGGTTCAGAGAATCTGGCAACCATGTAGATGCACTGCCCCTCTCAAAGGTCAGAGGGCACTCCAGGCCTCCAGGTGGCCCTGCATCCATGACCTGAGGCACACAAGGGGAAGTCAGTCCAATAGGGCATGTTGTGGCTTTCCAATGCAGAGTACAACTGTAATGCCTGAGCTCCTAAGGGCTTCCTGTACCCCGAGGTCCTTCAAGCAGGTCCCTCCCCAGCCTCCAGAGTCTACCAAGTACCTTTCTCACTGTCATCCTTCATTGGCTTCTACTGACCACTGAAGCTGAAATGCACCCCCAGTGTTTCACCTGTAGTGTCCACTGTGGCAGCCAGCCATGGGCTATGAGGTCCTAAAGATGAGGCAGGCTGATCTGCTTATCCTGTCATTAGCCTTGTGCCTGCCAGAGAGCACACATGCAACACATCGTAGTAGATAAATCCATCTATTTACATGTGCCCTGCTGGGGCCTCACCTTCAGCACAGTGACAGCAGTGGCCCTTACCCTAGGAACACCGGGGAGGTTGCCTCAGAGAGAAGCCCTCCATAGAGTTCACATTGGAGTTTGGGGGACACCGTGATCAGTGCACATAAGATGTGACAAAGTAAAAGAAAGTCAAAGCTAGAAAAACACCATGATTATAAAAACTCAGCAGCTAAAGCTGAGAACTCAGTAAACAAGATGAAGGTAGGAAAGTAGAAGGTTCTAGAGCAGACTCCGAATATAGTGCACAGAGATCAGAGGAGCCAGACAGGAAGCATAAGAGACTACAGTGGGATTTCAGTGAGAAAGAGGTGTGCAGAGGAGCAGAGGCGCTGAGCAAGGACGCTGGAGAAACGTCCAGATTAGCACAAGTCAGCATGCCTGACTCCAGAGCCTCTACCCAGACAGCCAGAGTGAGCATGAGAAAATCAGCTAGTATAAAAGGATACTCCAGAGCTCCTAAGCACACGCAGAAAATATTATAAAAATTCTAAGTTTTAATTTTGCAAAATTAATCACGATAAAATCAGAAAGTTTCAGGTGTGTCCAATTTTTTTTCTTTTTGTCTTTTTGAGACAGGGCCTCCCTGTTGCCCCAGCTGTCCTGGAACTCACTTTGTAGACCATGCTGGCCTAGAACTCACAAAGATCCGCCTGCCTCTGCTTCCCAAGTGCTGGGATTAAAGGCATGCACCACCACTCCCGGCCGTGTCCAATTTTTAAAAAAATATTTTTTATTATTTTCATATTGTGTATGAGTGTTATGTCTGCATGTAGGTAAGTGCACCTGGGTTGTGCAATGCCAGTGAACAGAAGAGGCTGTCAGATCCCTTGGAACTGGAGTTATGGACAGTTGTTAGCTGCCATGTAGGTGCTGGGATTTGAACCTGGGTCTTCTGCAAGAACAGTCAGTATTCTTAACTGCTGAGCCATCTCTCCAGCCCCCAAGTGTGTCCAATCTTAACACTGTGATACGTCTGTCACCCACCTACAAAGTTCATGCTTAAGAACTATACAATCTAGTCATCATTAAATAAATCAAATCACACACAAAATATCTCATAGTATTTAAGTAAGTTTATGATTGGGGAGCATATTCATAGCTCTCCTGGGGCACGTAGCTATGGGCCACAGGTTGGACACATCTGTGTCTTAAAAGAAATAAATTAACACAGAGCTCTCTACAGAGACCAGTACACCCAAACACCTATCAGGGGGAATTCAGAGAAACATTCCAAATCTAATTATCCCAGTGCAACCTAAATGACTTTGGTATATCAGGTACTGTTGTGTCCTGTGACGACTTCAGGGGGAAGGGGTTGTTTTGCTCTCTGTTTCACCTCCGACACCACTGTGTATAATGTCTTCTTGAGACCACAGTTCCTAAAGGCCACAACTGTTTTCATAGGAACACTTGGATATTATTTTTTCCCGCTGTGTGAATATTTTCACAGAAACAGAAGCAGGCAGAAACCAACCAGCTGGAAAGGAGTGGGTGGAACCGCTGGTCCTGGGGACTTATGGAGGCAGTAGCTCCAACTGTACCCAGGGCTGCTGACCACAGTCCAAAGTCAGCCTCACGGTGCTCAATTGTTTTTTGTTAACTTCATTCCAGGATGTCCCTGATGAAGCAGTGTTATTTTTATTATATCAGAAAGCCTGGGTACACATGGAAAATAGAGTGATGTTTGGGACACACACAGGAACCCTCAGTTGCACACAGAAGTTAAATGGTCATGTGAGGGGGAAGCATTTGTGTGTTTCTAGTTGGAGCCAAATCCTTTGCCTTTCCCATGAACCTGGGCCTGCCTGTGGGAAGGACTCACGGGGAAATGCCACAGGTCCATGCTGGTTTTGGAGGCTCTCGTCACAAGACTAAAGAGAGGAAACAAGTCAAGTCAAGGGAAACATCAAGTAGTGTTAGATACCAATAGCGAAATGCAAAACATCAAACAAAAACCAGGGTTTTGGAGACACTATTCCCACTGCTGTGAGATTGAAGCTTCTCACTTGAGAGATTGATAAAAGTGTTAATAATTTCATGTTTTGATATTTTAAAATTAAATGTGTTGTTAATACTTGGAAAATCACCACAGTTTAGAGGAAAAAAGACTTTTTTCATATGACTAAAAAACAAAGTTTTTTCATATGACTGAAATGGCATTGCCTAATACTGCAGGAGCACAGATCACCGAAAGGGCAATTGGGGGGCTGGAGAGGTGGCTCAGCGGTTAAGAGCACTGACTGTTCTTGCAGAGGACCCGGGTTAGATTCTCAGCACCCACATGGCAGCTATGAACCATCCTTAACTCCAGTTCCAGGGGAATCCGAAGCCCTCTTCTGACCTCCATGGCATTGCACTCACATATATACAGGCAATACACTCATATACATAAAAAATAAAAATAATAAATAAAATATTAAAAAATAGAAAGGGCAGTTGGGCCAGGGGCTTGTTTCATGCTGACAGGAAAGATGGGCAACAATGTGGCCTGACCTGCACACAGCAAATACATTCTCGGAAGGACTGCCTGATCAATGCTTGCTCGTTTAGTTACATTTCTAAAAACTGTGGTATTTATTTTAATGTTTAATGGGTTTCTTGTTTTTTCATTTTAAATGACTTAAATATTAAAAAAATTCAGTTTCAATTTCTAACATAGTAGCTGACAGTATGCTCCATACAAACAAAATCTCTTTGGAGCCTCAATCAGTTTTGGAACACAAAGTTAAGAGCCGTCAAATGGCATGTGATCTGTGTAGAGTCTGACTCAATGAAGAGCTTCAGCTTTCTTAAACACCGGAGAGAAACCCAATAACCCTGGTTAACTACTATTTATTCCATTAGAGCAATGAGACAAAGGAAAGTAAAATGAAGGACTAACACGTGGGAAGGAAAGGGTAAGACTCTATTGCAGATGAAGTGATCATATAACTGACAAACCCACTATAATCAGTGAATAGACACAATAAAGTAAAAGTCTGCAAAATCGTTTCATAGTATACAATCACATCCGTGTGTACGAAAAGATGGTTAAAAGAACTGGGAAGAGGAGTTAGAGAGATGGCTCAGTGGTTATGAACACTAAGAACACTGACTGCTCTTGAAGAGGACCCGGGTTTGATTCCCAGCTTCCACATGGTGGCTTACAACCATCCTTAACTCCAGTTCCAGGGGACCTGACCTCCTCTTTTGACCTCCGTGGGCACTGTATGACATGGGTGCATTTACACACATGCAGACAATATACCCATCCCATAAAATGAAAATAATAAATACGATATGAAAAAAAAGAATTGAAAAGATTCCGCTTCAGACAGAAAAAAAGGTAGTCACCGTTTCAGAAATATTCAGTCCACTGAAACACTGGATAGGCTTAAGGACAGAGTGGATGAAATGGGAGGAAGGACAGGAAAGATAGTAGGGGCGAGTATGAGCAAGGTAAAAGGGGTGTAGGGGTGAAAACGTTACAGTAAAACAATTTTGTACATTAAGAAGATAATAATAATATGTTCAAATTTCAAAAGAAATGGAAAAGGCCTGCTACCATGATTTTTCTGTGGACACTGAGAAGAGAGGCAGGTTTTAAGGACATAAAGGACATAAGGACATGAAGGACATAGAGGTAGATCTTAAGGACAGAGTGGAGCAGTCCAGTTGAGGAACCAAGAGAAATCTCCACCGTGCCACATGCGTGAAACACTGAAAGACAGGGCCCAACGTAGCCATGCAGGGTTCACACAGCAGGATGGTTGAGAGGTGAGGGAGGTAAAGAAGGGAAGAGGGAGAGAGGAAAACCTGATGACATCAGGGAAAGAAAGCGGAGAAAGTCTTCTCAAAGGTCAATAATGCCATGTACTGAGAGCGCAGAGGTGAGTGCTCATGGTTTCCTTGGAGGCTTAACTTGGCGAAAAAGAGTGAAACAGAATGCCAGAGCTAGACAGAGCCTGTTGGGTAATTTTTAACAAAAGCACTTTTTAAGACTTCTTTGCGTGATTCTTGTTTCTCTTAATTCTCATAATCTTGGTCCTGACCTTACGGCCATACTCTTTGGTACCACAGTCTGAATAACCAGCCAAAAGAGAAAAGTCATACACCGTACAAAAAAATGACACAAATACGTAGAATTTTTTGCACGTGAAGGCTTGGATCTTGATATTTTGTGTTACACTTCTCTCCCCTTCCTAAGGTTCATGTTTTTCACAGAGGGGAGACTCTTGATTATTTTACTTTTTTCATTAAAGGGTCTTTCATTGAATGCCAATCAGAACACAACCACTTAGTTCCAATAATGAACTGTCCCTCTGCGAGAACATCTCTGTATAGGCAACAGACCTTCGGCACGTGGACTCTGATGACTGGAAATAGACACTTCTACTTTACACCAGGAGTTGAACAGTGAAAACCTGCAGCAAGGAGGCCCCTGTCTCAATTAGGCTGTGCTCCTGAGGGGTAGGAGTGGGGCAGCATCCCTGGTGGTGAGGGCTCCTGTAGACAGGACACACACATCCTGGAGACTCAGCTGTGGCCTTTGCAAACTTTCTTTTTGCCTACACACTAAAAAATAAATGACCACAAGGAAACAAAGTGTTCCAGGTTTCTGGGAACTTGCTCATATGAACTTTTAGCAATGGTGACAGCATGCACAAGACCGAACCCAGAAAAAAAAAAGCCCAGCATAGAACTGGGGAAGTAGGTAAGAAGCCCCAGCCTTAGCTGAGGAGCTATTGGTAGCTGATCCCTGCTGGGTGAGGGAGAGCTGGTCTTTTTTAAGGGAGTGACTCTAGATAGGCTGACCAGGCACCAGTGGATGAACTCACAGTGAGGGACATCTGGGGACACAAATGTGACTTGATAGACCTTAACATATATGACAGAATGCATGAAATCCAGTGGGGGGTTATATGGGGAGTATAAATAGAGGAGGGGGTATAAATATGATTAAGATGTATTGTATGAAATGAACAAAAATTCAATAAAAACATATACCAAAAAAATCAACATTCTTCTAGGGATATGGACTGGTGGAAAGAATGTGTCACGAAGAGAGATGGCAGGTATGTGTGCACCTTGCCACAGAGTCCCATTTCCCAGATTCTTACAATGAGAAGGCCTTCTGGAGAGCTGGTGTGTGATTGAGGAGATTCCTCAGAATTGTCTCAGAACTGTCTCAACTTCATCATCAACAATCTGAAGAAGGAGGTCACCAGACTCCTGATGGTGTGTCAACTGGGCTGGCACTCAAGGACTGTGGACCAATGAACTCACAAGATATAAATGCTTCAGGAAACAGAATTATTAAACTGAAATTATAAGGAACCTGGAGAAAAAGAAAACAGAGACCCTTAAAAATAAAAATCACTCTTCAGTGTAGATATGGAATTGGTCATTTATCTTAAAAACTTGATCATTACATAAAGGTTCAAGCATTCATTTTTATAGAGGACAGCAAACAAAAATGTTAGTTGCTCAGTGCATCTTCCATTATGACCCAGAGGGAATCAAAATGTAGTTGGCTGTGTTTTCTGAAAGTTGGACTGATCCAATGAGGCACCAGATACTAGGGAGGATGGTTGTAGTGCTGAGTTTCTACAAGTGGACAGACCTTCTAGGGCTCACCTAGCCTTCAGCTGATCAAAATAGCAGGGCAGGCTGTCCTTGGCCAAGGTACCTGGGCGATGAGGCAGTACAAGGCTAAGTCTGGGACTGCTTCAGGCTCCATAAGTGTGAAGAAAACACCATTTTATTCTCCAAGTTTCTTGGTTTGGAGATTACCATCTTAAACTCAGCAGTTATGAACCAGGACTCCAGAGCCAAATGGCTGGGGTCCCATCCCTGTCCTTCAGCTGTGATGATTGATGGTCATCAACTATTATCACCTCTCCAGCATGAGGCCAGACCCATCTACACTGCAGATCACCAGACAGAGTCACTCTAGAACACATATGCCCATGCCTGGGATATGGTAAACACTATGTAAATGTTCTAGTCAGGAGTATGTGGAGTCACATCTGTCACATCTGCTTGCTAGGCCTTCTTTGCTTCCTGGCTAAGCATGTCCCCCAACAGGTACACCAGATTCCAGGCTGCAATGTTGAAACATGGATATACCAATCACATGTCTGCTGATGTGATGAGGCCACGTGCCTCATGAACTGGTAGCCCCATCCAGATGTACATACCACATTTATCAAGAAAGAGATTCTCACTTAACTCAGAGTTTTTAGTGACATACACACAGAGGTATTACCAAAGAGGAAGGTTCCCATCATGAGGGAAGAGGAACAGAGCAGAATAAGCAGGAGAAATGAACCCCTGGTGGACTATTTGGATCCTGCCATCTCATGACAATCGTTCTTCCCCCGCAAATGAAGCCCAACTGTCACTAAGAATTATAGCCAGCCAGGAGCATCGCTGAAGTGCCACCTGGTCCCTGAAACGTCCCTGGGCAATCTAGAGTCACTAGGGCACTAGAAATCTCTTGGTTTCTGAATATGGACTATAGAAAGAATGTCTATAGTTAAAACGAGAGGGGGAATTGGGGAAACGGCACTCACCTCCCACAGGTGGCCATGAGCCACATGCCCATTTGTGTTGCATCATGATTAATTTGAATTTAATGAAGATGCAGTGTCCCCCACACAAGATCAGCACCTTTGTCTCTTCCTGGTGTTTCTCTCAAATTTGGGCTCCCGCAGCATATGTAAACCAGTGAAAGAAACAGCAATGCCAGCCAATAGGACAACTAAAATTTTTAGCAACATTTGCTTTCAAAGTTAAAGAAGATTTTAAAGAGCATTTCATCATTTCAGAGTAAAGAATAATGTTGCCTGCAAACAAAAACTCAATTTGCTTTGGCTCTGCATAAATCTCACAAAGCTAATTTGAGTCTTTTCATGAGAGGGACTCTTATAGTGTCAGCAACAATACTTAACTGTTAATATGGCACTAAACAGCTATGAGCAAAACACCATGCTTCAGGACTATCAGAAATGTCGCTTCCAATCTTAATTTATTTGGATTAGCATTACGTAAGGCACTGGCAGCAGCCTGATCTCTAATGAATTGTTTCGTCTTAATGGCCACCCTCCCATGGCTGAGGATGATGCATCAAACTTCATGTGCTCAGCAGGGACAGAGGCTGAGTGTCCTCAGTTCACTGACCACCCAGCCACCAAGGTCAAGGCATTATTTGCCCTTTGAGTCACTCGTTGTGGCCATGGCCACCAGGCCTCCAGGATGCTGAAGTCTGCGCTCAATCTAAGACCGAAATGAAATCTGTGTTCCTTTCTGCTTCATTCTGTTCTGAATTTTGCCTTTATTAGATCTTTGGTTGCCTGTACAACATTGGAAAAGGTCACTTTCTATTCCTTTTACTGTCCAAATAAAAAACAAGCTAGAAATAAGTTGGCAGGGAAATACATTGTGATACATTTATAATGTTAGGAAATAAGATAAACCTTGGGTTGTATTTGAATCATTAAATAAAAACTGAACATTGGTGGGCACATGTGAGATGACCAAGTAGCACTAACTCAGAAGTTATCCTAGAACACTGTCACAGGACCAGCTCTGGTGAAGTTAGCTATTTTACCTTTGTGCCCAGTCACAGACTAAAATTAAAGATCACTTTGTGTATAGTCTTAACATAGTCTTTAAGTCCTTGATAACATGAAGATCCTTTTATATAGGAAAACATATGTTCAAGAGAAAAGGAAGACACCTGAAGCTGTTGAGCTGTGTGAGGGTTTCATTGACAATGTCACATCCACGAGAGAGGCATCACTGCCACTACTGAGCTTCATGCAAGAAAATTAACTGAAAAACCTCAAGGGAGGCTGGGAGCAACCTCACTGCCATCAGCGTTTCCGTGGCGTGGATTCTAAACCTCAAGGCATCCTGCTCTTCAAGAAGCATCTCTACCTTAAGAGAAAACAAAAAAGCCTTTGAATGCTTAGCATGGAGTGTGACCCTCTCACCTCTGTCATGGAATCTGGAACCAGTAACTAGTCTTTCTCAGCTCCCAGTTTCATCTCCCAACTGACTCTCTCTCAGAGATCCTGCCTTGGATCCTCACTTTCTCTCAGGCAAAAAGACCTGTGGAGGCATACTGTACTGCCAGAGTCACAGTAAAGTGTGCTGGGCTGCTCGACAGTTCTGTTATCATCTACGGGACCTTGGCTGGGTTTGTTTCCTCTGCCAATTAAAGAATTACAAGGCAGGAAAAATCTCAGGCACAGTAAGTAATGAACTGTATTAAAGTAAAGAAACTCACACATACACACACAAACAAGAGAGAAAAGCTCTCCAAAAGCAGAGAGGGGACTCAGAAATGGAAAAAGCCCAAGCCTGTAGGAGGGCTTGAACGTTTTAAGTGTTTTTGCTGGTATGGGGGCAGGTCTCTCTCCCCTAATTTTGGATTGGTCAACTTAAACAAAGAAGAGAAAGTCCATAGGTCAGTGCTCCAAGCTGCCAGATCCAGCCTTGATTTTATCTAAACTGGTCTGGAACCATCAGCCAGAAAACGGGCCCAGCTAGAAGGAGAAAAGGCCTGTAAGGTCTTCATCTCAGACCAAGAAGAAGCAGGGTTGTACAGTCTGAATTACTCCTCAGTGACCTTGTTTGTGTATCTGGTATTTAATCCCTTACAGTTCCAAGTGTACTCTGGCCACACAGTGCATCTCTGTTGGTACCAGAGAGAATGGGATGTGTAATGAAGGACAAGTGGACTTACAGTCCTAGTGTGGCTTTTGGCAGGATTCTGGGGTTCTAATGAAGACTCAGGGTTATGAACTGTTGCAGTGCCTAGATGGCCAGCTTAAGCTAAATATTTTCTTTCCTTTTCTATAAAGTACATTTTAATCAGATCACACTGGCCAACCATTCTCCCTGCAATGCCATTAGGTGGAGTGGTGCTTACATTCCCAAAGCCTGGGACAACTTCCTACAGCTTGGGAGGACCCTGCATCCTGGCCCAGCAATCATGTATGCAGTGAAAAATGCCATGTCAGTACCCATGGGGCTTGCAGGTAAACCACATCTGGCCCTTCACATCTCCCAACCACACCCTGAGCTGCTGTAGACTGGCCTTCTGATTCTGTTCCTCCAATCAACCAGGGCCGGAGGCCATTTCTAGGACTAAGACAGATTCCTCCATAAACCTTTAAAGATTAGTTTTATTGTTTATTTTTTCATTTTATTTGGTGTCTTTATATATTACTCTCAGAAATTTTAAAGAGCACAGCAAATAGAATTATGCAGAAGCTCAGAAGACAGGGAAATCAGGTTTCCCAGAAGCCTAGAGAATTAATTGAATTTAGCTATTTACCAGTTAAATGCTGAAGGTCTTGGTGATTAGGAAGATGAACGACGTTGTCAAAGCTTCTGGTAACCGTGAGGCAGTAGGAAGATCAGGCTGTGAACCCCACAGGAGCCAGCTGACAGCCCCCCACAATCAGCAGCAATTCAGGAAGGACCAGAAATCCCACCAGGGGTGTCAAAACCTACTACTGCCCTTACCTGGGCTCAACCTGCAGGTGAGGTCCCCAGGGTGTCTGGGAGACCAAGGAAGGGCACCTCATGTGTACTCAACCTTCATCCCACTTCCCCACCCTTTCCTTCTAGAACATTTCCTGCTTCCTTTGTGTTACATGTTATACCAAATCTCCAGTAAAGCTGCCTTCTGTACCTTTTCTAGGATTCTGCATTCCTCGCCTTTCCTTCTAGAACATTTCCTGCTTCCTTTGTGTTACATGTTATACCAAACCTCCAGTAAAGCTGCCTTCTGTACCTTTTCTAGGATTCTGCATTCCTCATAGACATCCAGCCCTGCAGGCCCAGTACTCTGTCCTGTGCTTCCCCACACCAAGGCACAAAGGCCCTTGTAGGGCAGTGCCCTGATAGGCCTAGCCCCAGAGCTCCACCATGGCACTCCTTTCATCTCAGCATGTGAATGATCATTCAAAGCAGGATCGAGATCAGAGCATCAGATCATATCGATGCCCCTTCTTCCTATCCCTCTCCAGCCCCTTGCAGGCTGGACACTGCACCTTCTGCTTATCAGGTGCTGCAGTGCAGGTTGATCTATTCCAGCCATGCTGTTCATCTTGCCACCAGCACACAGCCTGTGCCCTCGGGGGTTGGCTGAGATGTTTCTTCCATCTAAGGTCCTCATTCAAGGTGTCATTTCAATCAGAGAGATGTCTGTGGTTGTCCTGCAGAATGGAAGGGTCTTGAATTAGCCTTTAATCCATTGCCTGTTTTTTGTCTGGTATGGTGATGCTCACTGTGTACTACCATGGACATCTTCTCCCACATGCCTGTTCCCAGTTTCCATAGCCCATGAAAGCTTTGTTCAGAGAAAAAGATGGTGAAGGTCATGACCACCTTGGATTTCTCAGTGCACACAATGAGATGTCTGTGGTTGTCCTGCAGAATGGAAGGGTCTTGAATTCGCCTTTAATCCATTGCCTGTTTTTTGTCTGATATGGTGATGCTCACTGTGTACTACCATGGACATCTCCCACATGCCTGTTCCCAGTTTCCATAGCCCATGAAAGCTTTGTTCAGAGAAAAAGATGGTGAAGGTCATGACCACCTTGGATTTCTCAGTGCACACAATGAGTATTTAACCAGAAGTGTTAGACAGAAAGTCACAGAATGGAGAGGAAGAATGGGATAATGAGAGACGAAAACGAGAGTTTCTTTCCCAGGCGTGAGCCCCCACAGAGGCACAGGCAGAAGGAAAGGATTCACGTGCAGCTAGTCAGAAATGAGGCCCACCCAGGGACTTCTGGTGTGGTTGTGGCATGATGAGAGCTCCCAGAATGCTTTCTCTTATGTGAAGCTCCTTAACTGACGCTATGGAATAAACAGCACAGATTCTGTTCCCAGTTTCCATCAAATGGATCCCCAGAAACAGGACATGTTTATCTAAAGGCTATTTTGTCCAATGGACTGATTTTGTTGGTGTTAAAACAAAAGCTGCCAAGTAGCCAACACCCCATTACGGTGTCCCCTGGCCCCAGGTGACACTGATACCTGGGAACACCGAGCATAAGGGGAGAGGAGGGCTTGCCAGTAGCAGTCACACCGATGTGCAGGATGCAGTGACATATGAGTGGCTTGCATTCCTTGTTAGTACTCCCCAGGGCACCAGGACCACGATGTGGAAGGCACTGTGTTGGTAAAATATGTATATTGGCTTTCAGATTGCCCATATGGGTGCATAAAAAGGCTAACCATACAAGAGTTGAGCAAGACACATGAATATTTGAAATATGTGTCTCTAGTCACAGGTTGTGTTCATGTCTGCTTGAGCTGTTTCAAAATCAACCACATTTATAGATGTGCTCAGTAAAATTAGATGGTTTTTAATATAGGTTTAATTCACACTGACTAGACTCTGCTGGGTGAAGACCCTGCAGTCTAGCTTGTGTGCTCTTCTCCCCGGGGCCTTCAAGACAAGGTGTATGAACACCACCTCTTCAGTGATGACCTTGCTTGAGTTTCCACCATCTTTATCTGACCCAGCTCCTACTGTGCTGATCATCCAAGCCCCGAGGGAAGCAGTCAGAGGCAGGGCAGGAGAGCATAGGCTTCTTCACAGAACCCCATTTAGAACAAAGCTAAATGGGGTTCCTGAGTCTCATTTTCTCCAGCAAAGGACTTAAAACAGGACACCAATAAAACAAAGTGGAGTCCCATTTCAACATCCATTGCCCACACATCATTCTGTAGGCAGCAAAACTGAGGCCCAGGAGAAGTAGCCCATTAGGGGAAGAGCCATAGGGAACACTGAGATCATGGGAAAGCTCTAAAGTACCATTGAAGCTGCCCACAATCTCGTAATTATGTCATCAAGACTTTAAAACACTCATGGGAGTACATCATGGTGTATATATCGTTCTGTTTCCAAGTGATATTTATCATCATCTCATTTCTGCTGTTGTGGTAGACACTGGAACCCCACTTTCCCTGATCTTGCAACAATGAAAGAATGTGTTCTTTTCAGCCCAGATGAGGGGAAGAGGACAGTGGACTACCATGTCCTTGTTGAGTCAGATGGGGGCTTCCACTCCTCCCAGGGAGCCATGTCACTAGAAGGTCTTATGAAAGCTCACAAAAAATAAGTGGTAAACACAAACACTTTCCTGCTGCATTTCCCTATGTGGCATCTTATGTTTTTTAAAAAATATTTTATTTATTATTTTTATTTTATGTGTATGTGTGTATTGCCTGCATGTAGTTAAGTGCACCCATGTCATGCAATGCCCGCGGAGGACAGAAGAGGCCATCGGATCCCCTGGAGCTGGAGTTACAGACAGGTGTTAGTTGCCATGTAGGTGCTGGAATTCAAACCCAGGTTTTCTGCAAGAACAACCAGTGTTCTTAACCACTGAGCCATCTCTCCAGCCCCAGCATCTTATGCTTTGAATTTTGTCCATTTTTATTAATTATGTATTATTGACTCTCATATACATAGTTTAAGCATGCTTGGAAATAAATGGCTGATTATTAGATAAAGCAAGTTCTGTTTTGTTTTTGGATGAGCACAGAGCAGGTAGACACTGCCGCTGTGATTGTTTGGATCATAGACTAAGAAAGCAGTGGCTTTGAACTTGAGTTTAAATTTCTGATCACAAGTCTTGTTACACCTGAGGATTCCCTGAAGGCTGAGAAAGTGACCTCCAAAGTCACAACAGAATAGAGACGTTGGAAAGAAACATTTGCCCAAAGTTCCACTGGGGACCGTGCTTCAGAAATGTGCGCGAGTCCTGACTGGACAGTGCTGCTCAGAGCTCAGTGATTGTTTCCAAGAGTCTCAGACTCAGCCAGACCTGACCATGCCCATAATGATAGTTTAAGAGAAGACACTTCGTGGCACAATATAAAAGGATGAAGATCAAGCCTCCAGAGCTGACACAGAATTACATGGAGTACTCAGCAGGCAAAGGGGTGGGGGGCATGAAGGTTGGAGCCTCCTCGTCTGCCTGTTACTCTCACAGACATTTTTAATTAAATATTAAAGAGGAACAGGTAAAAGCCTTTGAAAACCCTTCTTCAGAGGACTGGCTGTGTAAACATGTGTTTCCTACAGCCTAATTTATCCCTACAACATGATTCTGGAAGTCCTGATCAATCCAATTAAGCACGAAGCAGGAGCTCTCTTGTGCAAGATTCGTTCAACATTTCTTCCCTGCATTGCACATTCAATAAACATTTGCTAAATGAATGAACAACTAAAAATATGAGTAAGTGGTGCTATTTTAAACCCAATCACTGTAATGCAGCCCCACTGCCGCCTCCTCTGAGCCCCTGGGTTCTGGAATCTTCTCAAGAAGAGTCTGCTCCTAATTATATTTGGCAGCATAGGTTTGCTCCTCTGTGAAATTAGAACATAACTCTTCTCACAGGCTTGCTGGGAGGGACTCCAGCACTGGACTCTTATCATAGATCTGTCTTATAATGTGAGAAGGATGGTGTCAGAGGAACCCTGATCTCAAGATGAGTCCTGCCCAAGAGCCACCAAGACAATGACACACCAGGGGCTGTGTGCAGACCATACTCCACAGCTCCCGAGGAATGCCAGCTCCCAAGTCCTCAGATGCTGGGACTGAGCTGACCAACACTCTTCTGTGTCTTTGCAGCTGCTCCTTTGACACTGTGCATTTTGATGGTGCTTGATTTGATGACATGTAGTGAGTGATTCAACTCAAGAAATAAAACAGAGGCCAGGATGCCCAGCGAGACCCTGAGTCTGGAGGTGTCAGGGAGTCCTCTCAAATAACTTGTTAAAGGAGTTTATTGGTTATTAAAGTGCAAGCTGCATTGATGTACTAATTTGAAGCTCATATTTATATCATTAAATTGAGGCAATTGCTTAGAACAACTTAGATCAACAGAATGTTCTTAGTAACTACAGTGTGTTATCACATAAAATTGTTTCAGCTGTCGGCCTTAGAAAAATAGATGACTTGTAGTCACTTTCATTGTTGTGTTTAAATTCTGGGTAGACAGTGTTTTGGGGATTAATGCTCTGAAAATGTTCAGGTTTCACTGACCTCAGTCAGTATCTACCTTTACAATGTGTGTGTTTACAGATGGATTTATGCAGGATTTACAGCCAAGTAAAATATGGCTGGCTGCTCTTGGAGCCTCAATGCTGATATATGCAGTTATGTAGCAATTCCCTTTAACTGCTGGAAGCAATTAAAGGCCACAAATGTTTATCTCACTCTTATGGGCAGAAGGAATTCAGTAGTGAACAAAACAAAGTTTTAGCCATCTTTTATGGGGCCAGAGAGATGACTCAGCGGTTCAGAGCACTGACTGCTCTTGCAGAGGACCTAGACTCAATTCCCAGCACCCACATGGAGGCTAACAAGGGTCCATAACTCCAGTTTCAGAGTGATCTAATGTCGTCTTCTGGCCTCCATGGGCATTGCATGACCTGGGTGCACTTGTGTACTTGCAGGCAAGAGACGCATACACACAAAATTAAGAAAAAAAAAATATATATAAATTTGTTTATTTTTATTTTATGTGTGTTTTGTGTGCATGTATCAAAGTGTATCTGTATGAAGTGACCACATAGGCCAAAAGAGGGAACGAAGTCCTCCGGAACTGGAGCTATGGGTGATTGTTAACCACCATGTGGGTGTTTGGAACCAAACCTGGGTCCTCTGTAAGAGCAGTTAGTGTTCTAAACCACTGAACCATTCATTTCCCCATCAACATCTTGAAGTCCTCTAGGAGACAAATTTACCAACAATTGTGTACAGCACACTTGACTGTGACTGTACAAAATAAATAATTCACCACTTGAAGAGATCTAAAACTCAATGGAAAATACCATGGCATTTTTCAAAGAATAGAGAAAAAGAACCGTAAATTTCCCATGGGACTATAAAAGACACTGAATAGTCAAACCAATCTTGAGAAGAAAATACAGAGTTTAAGAAATTGTACTTTTTGATAAAAAATATATTACCTACCAATAATAATCAAAACAGTATGGTATGTCATAAATGCATATGTATAGACCACACTGGCCCATCAGATAGAGCCCAGAAACAAACCTGCACATATATAGTAAACTAATCCTTGACAAAGGTGCAGACACTGAGCACAGGGACAGTCAGTTCAACAACTGATTTTAGATTAGTTGTTTACCCACATGGCAGGAAAAACCAGAATCATGTCATTTTTTAGGCCACACACAAAAATCAACTCAAAATAGATCAAACCGTCAGATCAGAAACCATAAAAACCTAGGAAGAAAACAGAAATACATATTGGTTTTGGCAATAAGATGTGATGAAGACACTAAGAGAACAGCAGAAAAGCAAAATCGAGCAAGTAGGGGTATAACAAACGAGACCTTTCTGCACAGAAAAGGAAAACAATCAACAACACGAAAAGGCAGCTTACAGACTGCTACAGAATATTGTGTCCCAACAATCTATGGAAGAGCTAATACCTAAAATATATAAAGAACTCAGACAATTCAGCAACAACAACATTTGCCCTACTAGACAGCACAGTCTAGCAAAGAAACAGCCCAATGCTAGGAATGGACTCCTTCTCATGAAGCTGTTGGCCAGGGGTCCCATAGACCCTCAAACAATACTGGCCATTGCCCCTACTCTTGGTTACCCACAACAACTTGACAGTAAGACCCTATTGGTGGAGAAACTATATACCTGAGCTGTAGAACAACCAAGGAGAAATCAAGCTGGTGCTGCCTTCAAAGCTTCTTCTCTGCTGGCTAGCTTTCATTGGACTAGAAGGTGACATACATACCACTGGAAGAGGAAATTAATCATCGCTTCTACCCAGTGGTAAATCCTGTAAGCCACAACAACAACCGGCTTGGCAAGATGTGCCTACTGAGGCAATGGGGGCGCAAATATAATGGGAGTAACCGACCACTTTATAATTGGACAGGTCCATTTCTTAGGATGGAACCCATATCTAACATTGCTATCAGGCCTAGGAACCTGTGGCTAGACAGGTCATAGGCCATAGGGGAGAGCCTAATACCATTGTTCTGTTAAATAGCTATAGCGTTAAGTTGACTTCTAATGATCTTTTGTTATACCCATAGATTAATGCATCTCTCAGCTTTCACCAGAGAAGCTTCTTTTTGCAGCAGATTGTGATTAACACAGAGACCCACAACTGGTCAATGTGCAGAGAAGAAGAGGCCGCAGAGTGCTTATCCCTGAATAGGACACCTATATCAAACCTGTGTCTCCCAAAGCTCAGGGATCATTGAGGAAGAGGGAGCAGAAAGACTGTAGGAGCCAGAGGTGGTGAGTCACCATGGGGAAAGAATTTTCCAGACAGCTAGTCAGTTACTCATATGAATTTTCAGAAAAGGTGACAGCATGCGTAAGTCCCATGTAAGCTCAAGCCAGGCAAAATCCCAGTGTGGAAGTGGGGAGGTAGGCATGAAACACTAAGCCTACTTGGCCAGAGTGTTTCCTTTAAGCATGAAACTCTTGGTAGATTGGCCAGTCTCCAGATGGACCCACATTAAAGGGCATTTGGGGACACGAGTTTGACTCTATAGGCCTTTATATACATATAATAGAGTAAATGAAACTGGGCAAGGACTGGTTGTAAGGGGTACTGATGGGGAAGAGATCTAAGTTCAATAAAAATATGTTGTATGAAATCTGCCAAAATTCATTAAAAAAGCAGGCAAGGTAGCTGAATAGACAGTTTTTTTCAAAGCAGACATACCAAAGGCCATGATGTTCAACATCACTAATGACAAGGAAAGTACAAATGAAAACCATGGGCTAGGTATATTGCCTCACTCCACTGGGGTGGCTTTCATCAGAAAGAGAAGAGGTAAGTGTTGGTGAGGATGTGGAGAGATGGGAAGCCATGCACACTGTTGGTGGTAATAAAAATTGGTATAGCCATTATGGCAAACAGCACCAAAGGCACTCAAAACATTTAAACTTAGAAATGCCATTCAACCCAGCAATCCAGCCACTAGACGTGCATCCAAAGACGATGAATCCAGTATCTCAAAGAGACATCTGTACTCCATGTCAATGAAACACAGTAGCCAAGAAATGGGGACACTAAAGCGTCTACCCACTGATGAGCAGATACAGAAAATGTGATTGCCCATGCATGTTCGCAGAGAGGTATTGTCTAGCTCTAAGAGTGAAGAACTCTGTCATTTTTAATGACGTGGGTGGAACTAGAAGAAATTATGCTAAGTGAAAAGAGCCAGACACAGAAAGACACACATTGTGTAATTTAACTCATGCGTGGAATTAAAAGAAGTGGAATTTATGGAAACGGAGAGTACAAAGACGGTTATAAGGGCAGGTGCTGAGGAAGGGGGAAGAGGCTGGTCAAAGGGCACAGATACTCTGGTAAGGATGACCAAGTCCCAGAGACCAGCACGCAGCTTGATAACTAGAGTCAGTTACAACATGCTCTGTACTTGAAATTTACCAAGTCCCTCTTCTCTGTCCTCTCTACCAAAATGGTGAAAAGTTATTATTTATAACTAAAACTGAGAGCTTGCTATCAGCATATGTTGGAAGCTTGCAGAAAGTAAGTAGCTCTCATTCTTAAGAATGAGATTCATAATGCATTGTAGTTTTCAAACAAAATGTAGTAAAACTCCTTCACACAAAAAAGTAACATGTTCCAGGCTCAGAAAAGGAAAGAAAGCGATTAATCTGAAAAGAAACAGTCTGTATTAGAGCAGCCCTCATTGCCTTGAATAAAATGCAAATAAATACCAGATTGGATAACAAACAGGGAAATCCAGCCAAGAAAGAAAGAAAGGAAGGAAGGAAGGAAGAAGGAAAGAAAGGAGAAAAATAAAAGTTTAAAAATACAGACATTTTGTAAGCTTCAGTGTCCCACTGCATCCAAAGATACCTGTACTCAGACTTATGTGGGACAAGGAACTCCCAAGCCTCTCAGGGTGGGCCCAAGGTCTGTGCCACAATGAACCCACACGGTATCCTTTACACACAGGCACCCTGGGGCCACTGCTTCAAAGCTGTGGTCCCCAGCAGGCCCAGACTGAACCAGGAGACCCTTAGGATATTTTTCCCCAGGGACGCAATTTTATTTTAAAGTATAAAGATTCTCTCATATCAAATCATGTAAGATTAGGAGATTTGGTTTGGTTTTCTCAGATTTCAAGAAAATTGAAAACTTTCTGAATTTCTTTACTTCATTTTATAACTAAAATGAAATAGAGGGGTCATTGGTAGAGTACTTGCCTAGTATGCACATAGCCCTGAATTTGATTCCAAGCACCACATAAGCCAAGCACAGCAGAAAACTGTAATCCTAGCACAATGGAGGTAGACAGAGAAGGATCTGACGTTCAAGGTAATTTTCTGC
>NW_008352891.1:14531970-14539334 GCF_000622305.1 Nannospalax galili | reverse complement strand
AGGAGGAGGAGGAGGAGGAGGAGGAGGAGGAGAGGAGAGGTCAGGAGAGGAGAGAGAGATGGACAGACACAGCCAGAGGCAGAGAAAGAGAGATAGCAATGGAAGAATCTAGCTTTGCATCTCTTCATGACGTCTAAGTACAGAACCTTGGCAGGATGTCATGGAGACCTTGTGCTCATTCAGATACCTGTTTTCCTTGACGGAGGTGCTGGGTTTTGGAGAAGTCTGAGAACATGAGGAACATGGTCTCTGTGGAGGCCCTAGCTTCTGTGGGTCATGACCTGTGTACCTCAGAAGACCACGAACCTTGACAGTGGGCTGGAAAACCAGGCAGCATCTCTGGGGCTGAGGTCAGTGAGGGGATATGTGGCTGCACACATGTGGGCCCAGGTGCATATACATGTATTGAGATGCTTTTCCATACCTTTTCAAATGCTGAAAAGTTCAGAAGTGCTCTTTCCTGGCTAAGATTCATCCTTTATTACACGACTCACAGCACTTTGTCCTGATTTGGTGATTGTTGTTACCTTTGATTGTGAGCCGATAAAATTCCGTTTTAAATCAGATCATGAAATGGGGAGGGGGAGAAGGATGGAGAGATATAAAGAGAGACAGAGACAGAAACAGAGAGAGGAGAGGAAGAGGAAGAGGGCAAGGGGGAGAGAAAGAAAAAGAACAAGAAAGGGGGGAGGGGAGAGAGAAAAAGGTATTGAGCAGAGGGCTGTGCTGATTTATTCTCAAATGCTGTCCATTTTCTTATCTACTGCGGACTCTCAGACCTTGTATTTTCCCATGGAGTACGGCCTTAAGATCACACCTCATTATATGGTTCAGCTTTTCGGGGTTCTTACTGAAATTGTTTCCAATAACACTTTTAGAACTTTCTGCTTATATGTGGACTGTGTTCCTTTTGTCTGGAGTCCCACTGTAACAGGACGCGATGTGCTTGCAGCAAACACTAAGATGGGTGAATTTACATTAGCCTTAAGAAGGAAGTCACAACGCTCCACAGCCTGGTGCACCCCCACAGGCAGGCTGTAGGAAACTACCCCCATTCCATTGTTGAATGGTTTTATTTTTGTGTAAAATATGAGGTGGGATGATACATAGGTTTATCATGTAGGTAACATTTATTGCAATAATTACAAAACGCATGTTAGGCACCCCATTCATTACTTATAGTAATTGCAAAGTACCATTTTGATGACAGCACCTTAAAAACATCAATTTTATGAATGATTATGTTCTTATTACTAACATTTTAAATCTGCCACCTTAAATAGTGTCACAGACACATGAAATATACTACTGCAGAGGGGCTGTGAGGTGGTTTTTCATGTAGTGTTTTCAAGGTAAGGTTTTGCTAAGAAGCACGGGCTGGTCTCAGCCTCCCTAGTGCTAGGATGACACACGTGTCCCTACGCCCAGTTGCACTGAGGCATAAGGTTCTTAAAACCTTAACCTTACATTTTAAGTCATTCTACAGTGACTACGTTTCCTTTATGTAAGAGGTTGCTTTTCTTTAGTAATAAATAAAAAAATCTTTAAAATCTTCTTGAATGGTATTTTGACTTACTTTTTAAAATGAAGATTTTAGCTAGAGGCAAATATATTTTGCTTCAAAGAACAAAGCACAAATAATGCTTCATGTCATATCACATCAAGAATCTACTACACAAGTGTCTTTATATAATAGTGCATGTATCGTGAAATATACAAACGTATGTTTAGCTATAAAGCAGAATAAACTTGTGCTTGTTTTAATAGCTGGTGCTGGTGGTCAAACCTTTCAACCTCATTGCTTGTTTTCCAAGGGTATTACCATTCTCAGGGTTAGAATGAGGCCAGGGATTGCTTGTCCTGTCAAAGTGAGTCTGGAAAGCCCAAGTCTGATCACAGGAGAGTGCCCGGACTATCTTTCCTCAGAATACAGGCAACAGCTGGGTGGCGTGTGGCCTGAGCTGGCTTGTACCTGCAGGCTCTGAAGGTGATGGAGAACACTGATCCCTAATGACCAAGTAGTTTTCAGCATCACAACCCCATTTTCTTTTAGCTATTAATTTAGGGGCTGTGGACCTGAAGAAATTGCCATTCCTACAGTTGGCAATCATGCAGGGCAATCAGGAGCTTTGAGAGCTGCCTCAGACTCTGATGTGAGCCTGCATGGGTCTGTGTGGCCAGGGCCCTGCTGCTCCCAGCCCAAGACCATGCTGGGCTCAGCACCCACACCTATCCCAGCCCATGGGACTCTTGCAAGCATCAGCCATCACTACAAGGCTGTTCTTCTCAAGGCATTCATGGGTTGTCTGGAGGTCTCCATAAATTCAGGACTCAGTGAGGTCCTTCTGTTCTGTGGGATTAGAAGAAACCTCCAGTATCAATTAAACTACCCTGACTGATGACTCCACATTTTATTATTATGCGGTGACATGGGTTCCTAAATGTTTAAAGGATTTCCATCCCTGGTGGAAGAACATCCATACCCCAGGGAGCAGCAGGAATCACTACAGTCAGATCAGTAGCTCATAAGACTCTCAGAACACTGTATGTGCTCTGTGAAACATCCTTGCTGACCGTCGTCTGTCAGAGCCTCATCAGGAAGGAGATGAGAAGACTATGCATTGAAGTTCAGTGAGGTGGATGATAGAATAGAGGATATTTCTTTGGAGGAAATTCCATGACCAAACATTTGAAGGTAAGAAAGGCCAGGGTGGATGTTGGAAGGAGAGTGTCCTGTTTGGGAAACAGATGCCCAGCAGCAGGAAGGACGGGTTTTGCCCAAAGTGAGGAACACTGTCTTTCTTACCAGGCTGGTCAGAAGTACTAAGTGAGACTCAGGATAAACTGGCAGGTGTACAGGTGACAGGCCACAGAAACATAATGCATTAGGATCAAGGAGCAAGGACCAAGGCTATAGGAGTACTGGGGAGAGCAGTGGAGGAAGGTTCCACAGAAGCAGCAGTGGACAACAGTAGGGTATCTGAAGAGAAAACGGAGGAAACTGGAAAAGGTTCCAAGCATGGATCACAAGAAAATATGGGCTGTGGGTCACAGCTGTGAACTCTGCAGTGAGTGATACCCAGCTCTGGACAGAAGTAAGGCTGCGCTACAATACCGGCAAACCCTTACTGGAGAGAGCATATGTTAAAATGTTAAAGATAGCAGGCCAGATACACCCAGAGCCACACTGCTAAAATCCATCCAATTAAGGTGCATTTTGATTGCTTGGTCTCCTGCTCTCCTTTCTCAGGTCTGAGGGTCGTAGTCCCCTCCAGCTTTCACAGATCCCTGCCTCACAGTCACTCCATTTCTAAAAGTTCTGGTCTGTGGGAACCTCAGGCCTGGGGAGGAGTCCAAGCGAGCATGGCCCTCCACAGTTTCCCATCCCTGGCTGGCTTCAGTCCCTGGCACCATCTTTAGTTTCCACTCCTCTGACTCTGGGTTTTTAGAGATGCTTCCAGGTTAGGCCTGCTTCTGCTGTTCTCTGGGTCTTCTCTCCTACATAGGTTCTCTCCCTCTGACCAGGTGCTGCTGGTTCGGAGGCGCCATCCTGCCTCTACCACATCCCTGAAGCCCCATTCTGTCTCCCTTTGGTGAAGACTGAGTGAGGAATGAATTGGTGGAAGACAAGGAGAATGACTGGGACTGAGTGAGCTGAAACTGAGTGAGCAGAGTCCCCAGGAAGATTGGTCAGAGCAGAAGAGGACCCAGGAAATCTCAGCAGCCAGGTGTGTTTCTGGCACAGGGCAGCCAAAATGCAGGAAGAAAATACAAGGAAAGATGAGCTCCCTGCAGTGCTGAAGAAGACTCATGCACTCATGGACAAGTACTTGAAAGCTTGGCTTTGTGGATCCCAGGAGACCCCGAAGAAGCATCCCAGATCTTTCCACTCACAAGGCGTGAAGATTTCCATGCAATTTCACAACTCCCCCATCTGTTTTCTCTGAGGCAATCAAACCTCAACAATGCTGAGAAATAAACCAAACAAATAAACACATAGCCCAGAATTCTGCAGAAAGCCAGGATTGGTGTGAGTGTTTTTCTTTTGGGGAGGGGATGGCCAGCAGTGGCTTTGTCCCAAGAACCTGAAAATCAGAAAATTTGAGGCCATGTGAAGAGAAAGCCTCTGCTACCCCCTGCCGCTCTGAGTCCATATAGCACTTCGCAGCTCAGTCTAGAAAAGGAGGATGGACTTGGACTTAAATGGGAAAGCTGGAATGTGCTATGCAGTGACAAATCTCAGGACACAGGCTGTCCCTACTCACGAGCTGTACATGTATGTACACATATGTATACACATACACATGTGTGCTTACACACACATATACCAGACTGGGACAGTGATTTATTGGTCTAGTGAGATTCACTTTCACTGTGCCAAGAGCTGTACAATGTCCTGGATGCAGGACAAGGATGGCTGTGATTAAGCCTTGACAGAGTCATCATGAGAAACCAAGATCAGCTTTAGCAGAAACAAGCAGGGAACCTATCAGCACTTCCTGTGCACAGAACCACAGTTAAGAGTTGAATTTCAGGAACTCTGAAAGCAGCATGCAAATGCTGTTAGTTGCACACTCAGTGTAGGCACCTATGTGAAGCACTTGCCTATCACAGGACTGTGTTCACAACAGTGCCCCGGCTCTTTGGGTACACAGCACACTTAGAGGAACACAGACATAAAACCACACCACAGCCCCATCGAGGCCATCTGACAAGAGCCATAGCAGAGGTAAGAACTGTGAGGAACAGCCTCAGGAGCTTCTAGGGAAAGCTGAGGGCTGTGCTGGGTCTGCTTGAAGGATGGACACCTCAGCAGGTAGGTGTAGAGGAAATGGCATTTGCCCTGATTGCAACACACCATTGGTGTTTAGCTATGCCCTGGGCCATGAGAATCACTACTGGTTTTAACAAAAAACAGGAATTTCTTTAAAAGCACTAGATAATTCACCCAGGACTTGCTCTCAGTCTGTTCTAACAGTAAACATTTCATGAGCTTGAATCTCGCTGAAATTTATGTTCCCAGAGGTGCTGCTGAGAGCCTCCTTCTTTGTGCAGTGTAGGGAATGAGCATCTGCGTGGGCCACAATCTCTATCACCCATACTAACGCAATCTACCACTTTGAGATCTGTATTTTCAACCCTTTCCTTAAGGGAAGGTCACTCTTGAAGGAGGGATCCCTTCAGGAGCCTAGTGAGGAAGGTTATAGGAAAAGTCAACTGTCATATCTCAAGGCCCTGTGTGGGCCGTGTGACCATGTTACTCATCAGAGCAGGTGATCCTACAGTGGAGAGGACAGTGTGGGGTCACCCTAAATGACCTAGTGAGTCACCTGAGCCCAGCATGGAGGCTACTGGGGCTCACTGACAGGTCCAAAACATGACATGCCTGAGTGAGGCAGTAGGCCTCTGGCCAGCCTTCCCCACAGGGCAGCAGGCCAGCAGCAGGGAGGAGTCCAGTGAATGATGTGTGTGTCCTGCACCTAGGCTTATTCAAGGAATATTCGTGGAGCTCAAGCTGAAATTGACTGGCCTGCTGGAATGAAGCTTCAGCTCATGAATTTTATCAGCTAGTAATTATCACTTCAAATGGTAAGCATTCAATCTAGTGAAACAATCTAGAGATGGTCATGAATGAGTTCCAAGTATGGAAAGAACTTAATTCCTGCTGTGGCTCCTCCTCTGAAAAGTCAGTCCAGAGGACTCAGGAGTGGAACTAACACTGTTTACAGGATCTTCTGTTCAGAAAGGAACATGAAGTTTTAAATCAAAATTATCTGCCTGGCTGCGAAGGGCCTGTGAAAATGTGCAGGACCTCAGGCCCGTTAATTCCAGGATGATCTCAGTGCCTATGTGAGCAGCATCAAAAATGGGTAGTTAATGTCTCTTGCCCCAAGCATAGGCTACTTGATTTAACTGGGGCCATTCAAATATGCTACTCAGGGGCCCAAAGAAGGTCTGGGTGGGTAGGCAGGTCCTGAACAGATGTAGCAAAAAAATAAATAAATAAATAAAACACAGGACACCTTGGGCACAGGGGCCCAGACAAGTATGACACATGCCAACCAGTGTAAGCACAGATGTGCCAAGTCCTCCAAGCAGAACATTTCCAAATACTTCTACTGCCTGTTCCTTGGCTATCAGGCTTGGACAGGTGGATCTGCCTTGTGTTCTGGGTGAATATAATATCCATTCCCGCAGTGCAAAGCAGGAGCAGTTACCCAGTTTGAATCCTCTGATGACCTCGAAGGAAGATTCACTCTGATTCCAAGAGTGGTACATGCTGGGGGAACCTGTCATTCATGTCCTTCAAGCCACAAGGACAAGTCACAGAAAAACGGAGTCCTCAAGAGCCAGAATGTGGCTCACCTTTATTGAGAATCAATAGAAAAATTCCACATTTTCTTCACCAGAACCCACTGCAAAATCTGCCTTCTCCCCTTATCTGGACTGAGTGCTTTCCCCCTTTACAGGTCTCCACCAGTGCTGGATCAGGGGCAGACAATTGGAGGGCAGACTGTGCTTTAAAACACAGGTTTGGTCCCTCTGCTTCCCTGGGCCTGAAAGACCCGCCACAGGCCTCTCTCCTACCCTCAGGCATCTCTCTGGGGTAAGTCCATTGCACCCTCTGAGCCTTGACTACCCCAGCATCATTCACCCTCCCATCTCCCCCGCCGTTCTTTCCTAATTTGGGTCCTGTCCCATTCCTTGTCTTGGGGCCCCAAACACCTGGGGAACCAATACGGCTTCCTGATCCTTTTCATCCAGACCAACCTAGTGCCTTCTCTGGGCCCCAGGAGCACTCCTTCTGGGCCTGGCCACGCCCTCAAGTCCCTCTGCTTCCCTGGGCCTGCACCACTCACCAGCCTCTTTCTGGGACTCAGGGGCTGACCTTTCCTCTTCCTGATCCTTTGCATCCAGACCAACCCAGCTCCTCAGTGCAGTCCCCAGGAGTCCTTGGGGCCTCTTCCTGCCCCATCTGCCTTTGCATCTCTGGGTGGCATGGACACCAGCTGCTCTAGACCAGCATCTTTCCTGGGCCAGGCTCC
Organism: Nannospalax galili; assembly: GCF_000622305.1. Classification (NCBI taxonomy): domain Eukaryota; kingdom Metazoa; phylum Chordata; class Mammalia; order Rodentia; family Spalacidae; genus Nannospalax; species Nannospalax galili. Next base: position 14,532,288 of record NW_008352891.1, on the reverse strand, counting down.
CAAGCCAGTCCAACTCCCAAATTCCTGAGGCCAAAATCATTCCTGGAGGGATTCAGACCTTAGGAAAAAGCCTGAAAACATGTGACCCTCATCTGAATTGGGCCTCTGTGGGAACTCCTGAAAACAAAAGCAATCAGGCCACTCCAAAAAAAAAAATCAGAAGAGAGAACTGGAAGCTTAGACTAACCAGACTTTCATGCCCAAAAGGTAAACCACAAAGACATATAAAGTTCACAAAAAGAAGCAGACATAAACTTGAAGGCCTGAGTCTCACACAAGAATCAGAAACTACAAAAGAAATTCACAATGTCAAAATGA
>NW_008352891.1:14530663-14531178 GCF_000622305.1 Nannospalax galili | reverse complement strand
TGGACGAACGTAGTCCCAATTTTAAATGACCACAGATGCCAACCCAGATTACTATACCCAACCAAAATGTCTATTATAGTCAAAGGGGATAGAAAAATCTTCCATGATATAAATGTTCTAAAGGAATTCATGTCCACAAAACCAGCCCTTCAGAGATTACTGGAAGCAATACAAAGAGCTGAAGAAAGGAACGGCTATACCCAAGGGGTAGCAGAAAGAAATTTAATGAAGGTATAACTGTGGAAAAGTACAGCTATATCACAAATGTAAACAGAAATAAAAATGACAGGATTCAATATTAATCTTTCATTAATAACTTTAAATATTAATGCACTGAACCCCCCAGTCAAAAGACACAGACTAGTTGAATAGATTAAGAAACAAAATCCTTCTTTTTGTTGTCTGCAAGAAACTCATCCCACTTCCAAGTATATGCACTACCTTAAGGTGAAAAGATGGAAAAAATAATATACAAAGCAAATGGTACTAAGAAAAAGAAGGCATTGCAATTCTAA
>NW_008352891.1:14527529-14529057 GCF_000622305.1 Nannospalax galili | reverse complement strand
CACCATGATCAAGTCAGCTTTATCCCAGAGATGCAGGGAGCGTTCAATATACATAAGTCAATAAATGTGATAAATCATATAAATGGGCTCAAAGACAAGAACCACATGGTCATCTCAATAGATGCAGAGAAGGCCTTTGACAAAATTCAACATGCATTTATGTTCAAAGACCTAGAGGGAATTAGACTGGAGGGAACATACCACAACATAATTCAAGCAATATATAACAAACCCACAAAGCTGTCCACTATCCCCACTTCTCTTTAACATAGTACTTGAAACTCTTGCAAGAGCAATAAGACAAGAGAAGGAAATTAAAGGAGTAATAATTGGAAAAGAAGAGATAAAATTATCCCTTTTTTGCAGATGATATGCTATTATATCTAAGAGATGCCAAAACTCCTAGAGATTATTAACACGTTCAGTAAAGTGGCAGGTTACAAAATTAACCTACAAAAGTCTATAGCCTTTCTATATACCAATAACAAGAAATCAGAGAAAGAGCACATGGAAAAACTCCACAATAGCTGCAATGCAAAAAAAAAAAAAAAAAAAAAAAAAATCTAAAAAAAAACCAGCTTTTAACTCTTTAAAGAAAGAAATTGAGGAAGATATCAGAAGATGGAAGGACCTCCCATGCTCATGGATTGGAAGGATGAATATTATGAAAATGACCATCGTACCAAGAGTCATATATAGATTCAATGCAATGCCAATCAAAATCCCCATGACATTTTTCACAGAATTGGAAAAATCTATCCTAAGATTCATATTGAAGCACAAGAGACCCCGGATAGCCAAAACAACCCTGAGAACTAAGAGCAATGCTGGGGGGATTACTATACCAGATTTTAAGCTCTATTACAGAGCTATAGTCATAAAAACAATATGGTACTGGCATAAAAATAGACCCATAGACCAATGGAACAAAATTGAAAACCCAAATATGAATAAATGCAATTTCAGCCATGTGATATTTGATAAAGGGGCCAAGAACATTAACTGGAGGAAAGACAGCATGTTCAGCAAATGGTGCTGGCAAAACTAGATCTCCACTTGTAGAAGAGTGAAACTAAACCGCTATCTTTCACCTTGCACAAAAGTCAATTCCAAATGGCTCAAAGACCTCAATGTAAAGCCTGAAACTCTGAAACTTAGAAGAAAACATTGGGAAAAACCTACAAGATATAGGCATAAGAAAGGATTTTCTAAAGAGGAAATCAATTGCTCAGGAAACAAGGGCAAGAATTTAACAAATGGGACCTCATTAAACTAAAAAGCTTCTGTACATCAAAGGAGACAACCAAGGAAGCAAATAGAAAACCCACAGAATGGGAGAAAATCTTCACTAGCGACACATCTGACAGAGGTTTAAAAACCAGAGTTTATAACGAACTCAAAACACAGAGAATCAAGACCAGAAGCAACCCAATTAAAAGATGGGCTAAGGAGCTGAACAGAGAGTTCTCAAAAGAAGAAGATGGCTATGAAGCATCTTAAAAGATGTTCAACATCACTAATAATTAGG
>NW_008352891.1:14527133-14527464 GCF_000622305.1 Nannospalax galili | reverse complement strand
ATATTGTCCCTCATATGTGGATCCTAGAACCAGATTCTGATAAATAAGTATGCAACCAGACATAATTACAGAAACCAGGATAATGGAAAGGAAACGGGGAGGTAAATGATGGAAAGGAAACAGGGAGGTAAATGAAAGAACCTGAAAGAGAAGAACAGTAGGAAACAGGGCCTTAATAAGGGAAATATGGATAAAAATTGGGTTAGTTTAAGGGAAGGGAGAGGGAAGGATATACAAGGAACCAAGGGGATAAGGTAAAGAAGGAGCTCAAAAGAGGTAGGACCATAGGAGAAGGGTATTATTAAGGGAGAAAGGGGGGAAATGGGGGCAC
>NW_008352891.1:14526219-14526612 GCF_000622305.1 Nannospalax galili | reverse complement strand
ATACTTTGAGGCCTATAATAATTTGGTCAGAGGGACATAAAGGACACTTTTTGCTCCTTGCCCTCCTAGGTCAGCTAGTTCCAGGGGACTATGAGCATCTCTCAAAATGTCCTATAATGGTGGTGGGTCACCTTCCCTCTTGATCAGGGAAGCCGAGGACACCCCACCAGATGGACTTGAACCAGTGTCCAGTCTACAAAGAGGAGGGTCAACACAGAGGAATCACTTCTTCCATGCTTCCAAGCGAAGCCTACCATGGTAGCAGGACCTTTGACTTATCTTCTCATAGGTGGAACTGGTAAAAGAAAGGAATCAGGGGCTCCTCCCAAGCGCATGTGACCCTTGAGGAACAGATCCTCAAACGACCTTAAGAGTAAAAATAAATTGGTTTTA
>NW_008352891.1:14521964-14525794 GCF_000622305.1 Nannospalax galili | reverse complement strand
AGAAGAAGCATTTCATTACAACAGCATTGACATATTCAATAACAATTTCCAGAGCTAAGATGCTTCTCTTTCAAAATTGGCTGTAAATTTTAAGGTTTACAGTTGAATTGTATAATGAGTACAATATTGTACTCTGTATAACCCCTATAAGACTAATAATGAAATGGAGATGTTTTTTAAAGTTTAAAACCTCATTTAATTTTACATCTTATAGGGTTTATACGGAGTACCATATTGTATAACTGTATTAATTCAACTGTAAACCTAAAAATTTACAGCCAATTTTGAAAGAGATGTATCTTAGCTCTGGAAATTGTTATTGAATATGTCAATGCTGTTGTAATGAAATGCTTCTTCTAATTATATTGTTATTAAATAAATAATTTTAAAAAAACCCAAAAACACAGGTTTGGGGGAGTAAGACTCTTGGGAGCAGAACTACTTTTAGAAACTTAAGGAAGCTACATCCAAATAGCCTACTTCTACTGTGGTCCAAACTAGTCTTTACTCATGAAAGAGGACACAGGAGAAAACTTTCCTGGTTGAAGATGGGAGCTTCTGGGGTATAGCTAGTAGGGAGGGTGCAGACCCAGGACAAGAGGGAGAGACAATTGTAGCCTCTGAGCACTAAGGGCAGGTAGAAGGTGTGAACAGAGACTTAGTTTGGGAAGACACATCTTGTTCCCACACTCAGGAGTGTGCTGGCATCTGCGAATTGCTGTCTGCCCTCAGGTGGTCTCTATTCCATTTCTTCTAGGCCTGGGGATAGGGTTCCGCATAGCCTAAAGATTTCCGTTCATCACCTTAGAGTTTATTCAGTTTACCAGGACAAGTGAGCTGAATGTCAAGGACCAGAGTGTAGCCCCACTGCAGGCCTAGATGTAGCTGTGGAACTTTGGTCTGCACAGGACTCTTGAGATAAACCACATCCTTTCTGTCCTCTCAATTATGGGATCAGAATGGTGAAGTGAGTTTATACATGTTGCTTCTAGACCTGCTCTGAGGAAAGGAATCCATTATCCATCAGCTCTAGTAGCTAGAACCCTCTTTGCCCTCAGATGGCTTATAGATTACTATGTCTATAATTGGAGTCTGATTAACCTTCCTGTTATTTTAGATAAGCTGTCAAAACATGCTGATACACTCTCCAAAGTTTCTGTGACGAAGTTGCTGAAATGCCTTCGTGCCATGTTTTATTTGGGGGTTTGTTGTTGTTTTTCCTTTCCAGGTCTTCCCTGTAAGTTTCTCTCATTCCAACTCTTATCTCCTATAAAATGTATCCTGGTTCCTCACTTTGCTTTCTCTTGGGATGCAACTTCAATAGGATCCTCCCTGAAGACCCTAAGGACATCCCATGGATCCCAGAGTCTGCAGGGAGCATGTGACTACAGGTCATTCAGATTTCAGAATGAACTCGTTAAATCTGTGCACCTACCAGTGTTCAAGACAAACAGAGCCTGTAGAATATCAAGACCTGATACTTTAAAGATAATTACAACTGGATTTTAAAAACATAGTACTATGTATTCTATATAAATATGGCTGTGTCAAGAGAAAAAAAATACACTTTCGCTAGCTGCCATGTATTTGCACAAACACATGTTCCACCATGAATATTTAAAACAAGGACTCGGGTTGGGCATGCTCTGGGACTGTGTTTTGGTAGCACTTGCTGCTGCTTGACCTGATCTATTTTCTCTGGGCACTCATTGGTCAAGGGCCTGCCTAATCAAGCCCTTGGCTTGATCACACTCTGATGTGAGCTGGAGAGAAGAAGACCTAATTCCACCACTCACAGACCTATGGCCTATAACTTCTAGCACCTTTGTGTTGGGCTTGCAGCTAGGGTGGAGGCTCCTGACAGAAGGCTGTCTGAGGACTGAGGACTGCAAGCTAGACCACCTGCTATTGGCACTGGGATGAACTCTGCTTGCCGAGCTGGTCAAACTTTGGGTGAGTTGATGAAGTCACTCACTGCTGGTGAGTCATCCTGTCACAAGTTCCTACAAGAAAGGGAAGTGGATTGCACAGTGTTGTTAATTTTGCAAATAAGGAAGACACTGCTCAGGAAGTGAAGTGACTTTCTAAAACTAAATCTTGCAAGCATTAATATGCTGCATATTCATATGATAATGTAGCTTTGGTAATGATTCGAAGCACTTCATATCCCAATAGTATTTGCATTTTATTCTGAATTTCTTAAAACACGAAGACATTTCTATTCACAGAACAGATTTATGCTGCAGCCGGTGGGGGTGGGGGTTAATCTAGGCCAGAATCCTTTAGAGCTCACTTTCTTTCTTCTTGAGGCCTCCACAGGGTCAGGTCTCTCTCATACACACAAAGAAGGTGAAATTTGAAAATCTGAAATGCTCCAGATCACCCATCAATTGATCTTTCATAAATACAAATTTTAGTTCAAATTTAAATGTTTTGAATAGTTTTCTCTGTATGAAGTATGTGGCCACATGGAATGAAACATTCATGCATTTGTTCACACAATTGTAATACTCTAATAGTGATATTCTTCTCTGACCTGGGCTTGGCAAAAAGTAAAACAGCAGAATCACACTGAGCAGTGAGCAGCCTCGGCACCACAGAGGGTCTCTACAGTCCCACCGTTAGCAGTGAGCCCAGAGCTGCTGCTCCCCTTCTGCTGAAAGGTGGCCATTCCTACTTCCTGCAACCTCTTGCCACATCCAGCATCCTTAATGAATTAAGTGCAACACACCTGCAGACCTTGGGGGGAAGCACACACCTCTAGTTTCAGTCCTAAGCTTTCAAAAACCGCAGGATTGTTGGGCAATCAATATCTCTGTCACTCTAGATTCCCGAAACTCCGGCTTTGCTCCAAGCGGGCCTGTCCTGGGGGAGAGAAGCCACTCTCTCAGCTTGTATGTGGGCTTGCCGGAAGGCTGGTGGACTGGCAGCTCTCTGGGAAGTTGTGGCTCTGCTGTGTCACCTGTAAGCTTTGTGCTTCCTTCCATAGGCCATCCAGAGAGGAAGTCAGAGTTGCTGATTTCTGTGAGTGTTGAGTGGATGCTGCTCCAGGCACCCTGGGGAAGTCAGAGAAGCTATGACATTAAGTGTGAATATTAAAGGTTTTTTTTCCCACTGTTTTTGTTTGATCAGATACTTTTATAGAAATTATTCTGATTAAATAAAGAAGTGGTTACAACTATGATAATGTGATCTATTATTTATCAAGTAATACCAAGATATCAGACTCAAATAAGGGTCATATTTCTTTGATTAACCCAAGTTTCTGCAGTGCCATGTAGGAAGGGATCAAACTATTCTTTCAAAAGAAGCTAAAAGACTCAGAAAGGTCAAATATTTTCCCAAAATTCAAATGAAAGAATAGAAATTAACACACAGAATCTGGTCATCAAATGTACAGCATGTTCTTATACTGCCCCACAGAGCCACGTGGACACACTGGCCCGGCCCTCAGCCTCACCCACTTAGGGTCACCCATGTGCTGACTGACAGAATCTACTAGGACACAGATGTGACAGCTTTTCCTCTTGGCAGTGATTAGGTACGTCCATAGGCATGTGTTCCAAATAGCGGTGCTCTGTCAGCCTGGAACAGAAAGGATGCCGGAGGGAGCTGAAGTGAGCTACAAGGTACATGTTGCAAGAGCAAAGTACTCTTTTGCTTCTGCACCATTGATAATTGGGATCGTTCATCCTCCCAGAATAAATGTCAAGCCTGGGGGCTGGAGAGATGGATCAGCAGTTAAGAACACCGATTGTTCTTGCAGAAGACCCAGGTTTGAATCCCAGCACCCACATAGCAGCTAACAACTGTCCATAACTCCAGTCCCA
>NW_008352891.1:14497629-14521905 GCF_000622305.1 Nannospalax galili | reverse complement strand
TGGGAGCTTCTGGGGTATAGCTAGTAGGGAGGGTGCAGACCCAGGACAAGAGGGAGAGACAATTGTAGCCTCTGAGCACTAAGGGCAGGTAGAAGGTGTGAACAGAGACTTAGTTTGGGAAGACACATCTTGTTCCCACACTCAGGAGTGTGCTGGCATCTGCGAATTGCTGTCTGCCCTCAGGTGGTCTCTATTCCATTTCTTCTAGGCCTGGGGATAGGGTTCCGCATAGCCTAAAGATTTCCGTTCATCACCTTAGAGTTTATTCAGTTTACCAGGACAAGTGAGCTGAATGTCAAGGACCAGAGTGTAGCCCCACTGCAGGCCTAGATGTAGCTGTGGAACTTTGGTCTGCACAGGACTCTTGAGATAAACCACATCCTTTCTGTCCTCTCAATTATGGGATCAGAATGGTGAAGTGAGTTTATACATGTTGCTTCTAGACCTGCTCTGAGGAAAGGAATCCATTATCCATCAGCTCTAGTAGCTAGAACCCTCTTTGCCCTCAGATGGCTTATAGATTACTATGTCTATAATTGGAGTCTGATTAACCTTCCTGTTATTTTAGATAAGCTGTCAAAACATGCTGATACACTCTCCAAAGTTTCTGTGACGAAGTTGCTGAAATGCCTTCGTGCCATGTTTTATTTGGGGGTTTGTTGTTGTTTTTCCTTTCCAGGTCTTCCCTGTAAGTTTCTCTCATTCCAACTCTTATCTCCTATAAAATGTATCCTGGTTCCTCACTTTGCTTTCTCTTGGGATGCAACTTCAATAGGATCCTCCCTGAAGACCCTAAGGACATCCCATGGATCCCAGAGTCTGCAGGGAGCATGTGACTACAGGTCATTCAGATTTCAGAATGAACTCGTTAAATCTGTGCACCTACCAGTGTTCAAGACAAACAGAGCCTGTAGAATATCAAGACCTGATACTTTAAAGATAATTACAACTGGATTTTAAAAACATAGTACTATGTATTCTATATAAATATGGCTGTGTCAAGAGAAAAAAAATACACTTTCGCTAGCTGCCATGTATTTGCACAAACACATGTTCCACCATGAATATTTAAAACAAGGACTCGGGTTGGGCATGCTCTGGGACTGTGTTTTGGTAGCACTTGCTGCTGCTTGACCTGATCTATTTTCTCTGGGCACTCATTGGTCAAGGGCCTGCCTAATCAAGCCCTTGGCTTGATCACACTCTGATGTGAGCTGGAGAGAAGAAGACCTAATTCCACCACTCACAGACCTATGGCCTATAACTTCTAGCACCTTTGTGTTGGGCTTGCAGCTAGGGTGGAGGCTCCTGACAGAAGGCTGTCTGAGGACTGAGGACTGCAAGCTAGACCACCTGCTATTGGCACTGGGATGAACTCTGCTTGCCGAGCTGGTCAAACTTTGGGTGAGTTGATGAAGTCACTCACTGCTGGTGAGTCATCCTGTCACAAGTTCCTACAAGAAAGGGAAGTGGATTGCACAGTGTTGTTAATTTTGCAAATAAGGAAGACACTGCTCAGGAAGTGAAGTGACTTTCTAAAACTAAATCTTGCAAGCATTAATATGCTGCATATTCATATGATAATGTAGCTTTGGTAATGATTCGAAGCACTTCATATCCCAATAGTATTTGCATTTTATTCTGAATTTCTTAAAACACGAAGACATTTCTATTCACAGAACAGATTTATGCTGCAGCCGGTGGGGGTGGGGGTTAATCTAGGCCAGAATCCTTTAGAGCTCACTTTCTTTCTTCTTGAGGCCTCCACAGGGTCAGGTCTCTCTCATACACACAAAGAAGGTGAAATTTGAAAACCTGAAATGCTCCAGATCACCCATCAATTGATCTTTCATAAATACAAATTTTAGTTCAAATTTAAATGTTTTGAATAGTTTTCTCTGTATGAAGTATGTGGCCACATGGAATGAAACATTCATGCATTTGTTCACACAATTGTAATACTCTAATAGTGATATTCTTCTCTGACCTGGGCTTGGCAAAAAGTAAAACAGCAGAATCACACTGAGCAGTGAGCAGCCTCGGCACCACAGAGGGTCTCTACAGTCCCACCGTTAGCAGTGAGCCCAGAGCTGCTGCTCCCCTTCTGCTGAAAGGTGGCCATTCCTACTTCCTGCAACCTCTTGCCACATCCAGCATCCTTAATGAATTAAGTGCAACACACCTGCAGACCTTGGGGGGAAGCACACACCTCTAGTTTCAGTCCTAAGCTTTCAAAAACCGCAGGATTGTTGGGCAATCAATATCTCTGTCACTCTAGATTCCCGAAACTCCGGCTTTGCTCCAAGCGGGCCTGTCCTGGGGGAGAGAAGCCACTCTCTCAGCTTGTATGTGGGCTTGCCGGAAGGCTGGTGGACTGGCAGCTCTCTGGGAAGTTGTGGCTCTGCTGTGTCACCTGTAAGCTTTGTGCTTCCTTCCATAGGCCATCCAGAGAGGAAGTCAGAGTTGCTGATTTCTGTGAGTGTTGAGTGGATGCTGCTCCAGGCACCCTGGGGAAGTCAGAGAAGCTATGACATTAAGTGTGAATATTAAAGGTTTTTTTTCCCACTGTTTTTGTTTGATCAGATACTTTTATAGAAATTATTCTGATTAAATACTGTAAAGAAGTGGTTACAACTATGATAATGTGATCTATTATTTATCAAGTAATACCAAGATATCAGACTCAAATAAGGGTCATATTTCTTTGATTAACCCAAGTTTCTGCAGTGCCATGTAGGAAGGGATCAAACTATTCTTTCAAAAGAAGCTAAAAGACTCAGAAAGGTCAAATATTTTCCCAAAATTCAAATGAAAGAATAGAAATTAACACACAGAATCTGGTCATCAAATGTACAGCATGTTCTTATACTGCCCCACAGAGCCACGTGGACACACTGGCCCGGCCCTCAGCCTCACCCACTTAGGGTCACCCATGTGCTGACTGACAGAATCTACTAGGACACAGATGTGACAGCTTTTCCTCTTGGCAGTGATTAGGTACGTCCATAGGCATGTGTTCCAAATAGCGGTGCTCTGTCAGCCTGGAACAGAAAGGATGCCGGAGGGAGCTGAAGTGAGCTACAAGGTACATGTTGCAAGAGCAAAGTACTCTTTTGCTTCTGCACCATTGATAATTGGGATCGTTCATCCTCCCAGAATAAATGTCAAGCCTGGGGGCTGGAGAGATGGATCAGCAGTTAAGAACACCGATTGTTCTTGCAGAAGACCTGGGTTCAAATCCCAGCACCCACATGGCAGCTAACAACTGTCCATAACTTCAGTAGGGGATCCAACAGCCTCTTCTGTCCTCCATGGGCATTGTGTCACAGGTGCACTTACCTACATGCAGGCAATACATGCATACACATAAAATAAAAATAATAAAATATTTTTAAAAAATAGTCAAGCCTGCTTCTAAAGGGACTCTAAGTGACAGAATACCATGGAGGGTGCTGGGGTGGGAGTGACTCTGGACAGTGCTAGGAGTCAATTGAGATTAACTAGAAGTCAGAATGATTTTGAGGGTGATGTTTTGACAAAGGTGCAAGGCAGAAGCAGACAGCAGTGGGATAGACACATTAATTTTCATGACCTCAGCAAGTGTCTGTAGTTGTGTCATTAAGATGCGGAGGGGATGCTTGCTCCTGGAGAGGTGTCCTAAGGAAGGCACATGCATGGTTCATTCATCTTCCCTCAGCCCTCAGTCCTAACAGACATCTTCCTTCCTGCTCCCGATACACACAGGAAGCAACGGATGTCTTCTACCAGCCAGGCAACTGGCCCAGTCAGCAGTTCTGGGCCAGCACAACCCTCTTGCACTGAAACCCTATACCACCTTGTGATGCACAAGCCCACAGTAGTGGTGACAGCAAAGACATTGCTGCTTGGGTGTTTACTAGATGACTAGCACAGTGCTCTATGGATGGAGGTGTATGTGCCCCAGGCCCCCAGGAGAGCTTGGGGAGGGGGCTCCATCTTTACCTCAGACATCAGGTAGGAGAAAGCTCAGAACTTTTTACTTATGAGCATTCAGAAAATAGACCACAGATAGACAATCAGCCCCAGGAGGGCCAGCTCAGTGATTTTTCACCTGGAGCTTACTTGGTGGCACTTGGCAGCTTTAAGGTTCTGCAGAGCAGTTGTGTGGACCACAGTTTAGACATGTTCCTAAGCAGTGAAGGAAACAGTTCCCGGATGTGAGCCCTGCACATCTATTGGTGTCTTCAGGAACTGCCTTCGGGATGGGCCCAGGACGATTTGCCAATGCAGCTTATTACCGAATCTCATTTGCTACAAGACTCCATTATCTGGTTTGTGTGATGCTAAATAATGGGAAACGTATTAAGTATTCAAAATATTCTGTTTACTAGGGTAGATGCAATGAAATCAATAGCAGTCGCTACTCAGAAATCTGGGAAAGTGATTTTCTGGAATGGATTCTAAAATATTTTAGCAACTCAGGGGGGTGGGGTATTGTCAGCCTGATTGTCGATAAAGTGAGGGTCAATTACAGAGTAAATGCAGTCTAAATTAATGCCACATGCTGGCATGTTCGGGCCACTCAGCACACATCTGTTTCTAAGAGGACTCGACATTGAACCTAGGGTCTGTTTTGCTTTCCAGTGAGGACCTGTTGGGGGTTGGGGGACTGCAGCTAGAGAAGTTTGCTGAGTAGAAAGGCAAATCTGGAGAACACGGGTTCAGTGCCTGCTTTGCATTTTCACCATGTGACGACTGTGGGAGGCCAGAAGTCTCAGCACCCGAGGCTGGGTTCTCAGCACCCGAGGCTGGGTTCTGCCTCTGTCTGAGACCAGGAGGGATCCTGTATCCCACCTTGTGGTGCCCCTCAGGCCTTGCAAACCAGCCTGTCTCAGTTCAGCACTATGACCCATTCTGTGCCACTGCTTGGCAGAGTCTGAGGTGACAAGCAAGAGAGGTGCAGGTCCCAGGATCACCCTGGTGTCCCTGGAGCTTCTGGGATGCTCAGACCTACATGTAACTAGTGCCAGGATTTCCATGCCTTAGACTGAGATGCAGACAGAGGCCACTGTGGAAGGCTTCCTAGGCCTCAGCTCTTGGCCCCACAGGCTCCTGTCCAGGGGCTCATTCAAACCAGCGTTCCCCTTCAAACTTAGCTTTGTGACTTTGTATGGTATGTTTTATGAAGCTAACAGGCATGTATCATCAAAGAGATTACTGCTGCTTTCAAATGGTAAATTTACCACCATCTTATGGATCATACTATATGAAAGAAAATACAACATGCATTCACAAGCCTAAACAGCCCATCTGGGTAAGGAAAGATGTCCTGGCTGTGACTTGCAGGGTGGCTGGTCAGTGGAAGAGGGTTAAAGAGCTAGAAGAAAGGTAGAGGCACAAGGAGGCACATGGAAAGCCCGTGCAAGAGTCACAGGCCCAGCTGTGCTTCCCTATTCTGAACCCTGTGGGGACATCTGAAAATGGACCAGGCTGTGTGAACCCACATAGGACTAGGAGCTCAAATCATCACTACTTGAGGCCCATGTGGCCAGGGAGATGCAGTGATAGCCAAGAGAGAATAAGACTGAAAAAGAGACAGAGGGTCCAAGGGGCTACAGGCAGGGTGATGGAGGGAGAGGTAAGTCTGTGCAAGGTGTCTCTAGAACACAAATGCTCCCTTGGAGCAAAGTGAAGGAGGGGGGCATTTCCTTAGCACAGGATGGCAATGGGGAGGCAGAACAAGTGTTGGGATGGAGCAGCTGGAATTTGATATAGGATACATCCAGGTGGGGGAAAACACTCAGCCACACACAATGGGCATGAAGGAGGGCGGAACTTTTGGAAACTAAGAACAGCGCCTGACCTTTCTGACTTTTATGCATTACAGGATGGAAGCTCCTTGGAGGGGGTGTCCCAGAACTCCCTTCGAGACCAGGAAGCACTGGAGCCTGGGCCCTGAGCCACTGTAGCTAAAAGTCTGGTGAACAATGGCCTCAGTGCTTGCTTATTGGCTGCAGAGGCAGCTGCTGAGGGAGCTGTCCAGTTGGCCAATGTGCATTTCCTGTTTTCTGATTTTGGTTTTCTTTTCACTTTTCTTTTTTTTTTTTTTGAGACAGGGTCTCCCTGTAGCCCCAGCTGGCCTGGGACTCACTATGTAGACCAGGCTGATGTTGAATTCACAGAGATTTGCTTGCCTCTGTCTCACAAGGACTGGGATTAAAGGCATGTGCCACTAGGCCCAGCTTCTTTTTGTTCTTTTCTTTTCTAAGTCTAGTAAGATTCTTTTTTTCTTCTTTTTTATTGTATTTTATTTACATTTTTAATTGAATTTTTGTGTATTTCATACAGAACATCTCAATCAATGTTAATCACCTTTGGCACCCTCCCATAACGCCCCTTCTGGAATTCATACATTCTGTCATTTGTGTTAAGCCCTATTGTGTCAAGTTAGTGTCCCCAGATGTTCCTCAGTGCAAGTTCATCTACTGAGGTCTAGTCAGCTTTTCCAGGATCCCTCACTTTAGGAAGATCAGCCCTTCCTCACCCAGCAGTAATGAGTTGCCGATATTTCTTCAGCTAAGATTTGGGGTATTCTGTTCATTTCCCCAGTTCTACGCTGGTTTTTTGACAGCTTGAATTTGCATGGGTCTTGTGCATGCTGACATCATTGCTGTAGGTTCATATGAGCAAGATCCCAGGAGCTTATAGGACTCTATTTTCATATGGTCATGCACCTCCTTCCTGGTTCTTACAGTCTTTCTGTCTCCTTTTCTGCAATGGTCCCTGAGCCTTGGGTGAGTGAAGTTTAATATAGGAGTCCTGTCCAAGGACCAGCATTCTGAAAACTCTTAATTTCTGTGCTTTGACCATTTGTGTTCCTGGCTCTCTGTTGCTTAAGGGAGCCTCATTAATGAGAATTGAGATATTCAGTAGTGTCCTCTTTACCCCTTATGTTCCGTGGGCATTTGGTGTAGAGGTTGCTTGTAGACATGCCACTTAGGCTTGGGCAATTCACAGACAGTGTCTATGTGTGACCAGTTGTGGAACTCTGCAATAGTCTACATCTGGTGCAAAAGAAGCTTCTTTGATGAGTGGTGACTGGGATGCTTGTCTGTAATATAAGGATACATATTTTGTACATAGTAAGAAATTAGTCTAGGATGTGATAATCTTAGGGTTTTCACTAGGATCTATGACCTCTCCAGTCATGTGTATTTGGCTATCTTTACAGTACCAAACATGAGTTTCCTCCAGTTGAGTGAACTTTTTGTCCAATTAGGTAGTTGTTGATTGCTCCCAAGATAAAAGTGCCACTACTGCACCAATGTCATATGCTGTGCTGGTCATTGATGTGGTTATTTGGTCTTGAAGCTGGTGTTGGACCATAGACTGATGTTCTTCCTTGGTACCTTGTGTAGTGCTCTCCAAAGCTGTGAGATTTTATCTTCAGGGGAAGTAGCTTCCAGGTCAGTTCTTGTGCCATTGCTCTAAATCTTGTGTCTGAAGTATGTTCAGCAGTAGGATCCTACCTTCAAGTCCTGGGAGTCAATCAAGGGCTATGGCAATAGTCTGTGTAATTTTGGGAGTCTCTTAGACCACCCTGGGCAACAACTCAAAGGAAAGTTTCTCTTGTCTGGCACTGTTTCTTGTTATGTAACCTTTAGCTATACATGGACTCACGTAGAGAGATTGTATGTGTAATTTGTCATTAGGTTGTTGGACTAATATGCTTCCCTCTGTTTTTTTTTTTTACATTAGCCAGGCATTATTTCTCTCTCTCTCTCTCTCTCTCTCTCCCCTAACTCTCCCACTATAGTGACCCCAATTAAAGTGCCCCCATTTTCCCTATTTATCCCTTGATAATACCAGTCTTCTATGGCCCTGCCTCTCTTGAGCTCCTTCTTTCCCTTTATCTCCAAAGTTCCTTGTATAACCCTCCTTCCCCTCTCGCATTTAAATACCCCCATTTTATCATTTTTCTCCTTTTATAACACTGGTCTTCTACTATTATCTCACAGGTTTCTTTTTTCCCTTTACCTCCCTGGTTCCTTTTCATTATCCTGGTTCCTGCAGTTACATCAGGATACATACTCACATATAAGGATTTGGTGCTGGGATCCACATATGAAGGAGAACACACATCATTTTTTTATGAGTCTTTTATTTCACTTAGTATGATAGTTTCTAGTTCCATCCATTTACCTGCATATTTCATTATTTCATCTTTCTTTATCACTGCGTAGAACTCTATTGTGTAAATGTACCACATTTTCATTATGCACGTGACAGTTGAGGGACACTTAGGATGCTTCCATCTCTTATCTATAGTGAAAAAAGCAGCAACAAACATGGATGTACAAGTGTCTCTGCAATAGGATGCATCCTTTGGGTCTATGCCAAGGAGTGGTATAACTGGGTCAAATGGTAGGTTCATTTGAGTTTTGTAAAAGAGTTCTCCACACTGCTTTCCATAGGGGTTTCATGAGTTTGCACTCCCACCAGCAGTGAATGAGCAGTCTCCTTTCTCCACATCCTCTCCAGAATTGGTATCATTTGTTCTTTTGACCTTAGCCAGTCTGACTGCAGTAAGAAGAAATCTTAAGTTGGTTTTCATTTGCATTTCCGAAATTACTAATGATGTTGAACACTTTTTAAGATGTTTTTTAGCCATCTTCATTTATTCTTTTGAGAACTCTCTGTTCAGGTCCTTAACCCATCTTTTAATTGGGTCACTTGTTTTGTTGATTCTTTGTTTTCTGAGTTCTTTATATATTCTGGACGATAAATCTTTGTCATATGTGTCGCTAGTGAAGATTTTCTTCCACTCTGGGTTTTCTCTTCACTTTCTTGGTTGTTTCTTTTGCTGTACAGAGCTTTTTAGTTTAATGAGGTCCCACTTGTTGATTCTTGACCTTACTTCCTGCAACTGATGTCCAATTTAGAAAGTCCTTTCCTATAGGACCTACCTATATCTTGTAGTTACTGCCAACGTTTTCTTCTTACAGTTTCAGAGTTTCACATTAAGGTCTTTGATCCATTTGGTGTTGATTTTTGTACAAGGTGAAAGATAAGGGTTCAGTTTTATCCTTCTGCAGGTGGAGATCCAGTTTTGCCAGCACCATTTTCTGAAGATGGTGTCTTTACTCCAGTGCGTGTTCATGGCCCCTTGTCAAATATCAGGGGTCTGAAATTGCATGTCCTCATGTTTGGGTCTTCAATTTTGCTCCATTGATCTACAGGTCTATTTTTGTGCCGGTATCATGCTGTTTTATGACTACAGCTCTGTAATACAGCTTAAAATCTGATGTAGTAATCTCCCCCCCAGCATTGTTCTTTGTGCTCAGGGTTGCTTTGGCTATCTGGGGTCTTTTGTGCTTCCATATGAATTTTAGGATTTCTTTTTCTAATCCTGTGAAGAATGTCATGGGTATTTTGATTGGCATTGCATTGAACCTATAAATGGCTTTGGGTAGAATGGTCATTTTCACAATATTAATCTTTCCAATCCATGAGAATGGGAGGTCCCTCCATCTTCTGATGTCTTCCTCAATCTTTTTCTTTAAAGATTTAAAATGCTCACTGTAGAGATCTTTAATTTCTTTAGTCAGGTTTATTCTGATATGTTTATTTTTTTGAGGCTATTGTGAATGGGAGGGTTTCCACATACTCTTTCTACAATTGCTCATTATTGTTATATAGAATGGCTACTGATTTTTGTAGATTAATTTTATAACCTGCCACTTTAATGAAAGTGTTAATCATTTCTAGGAGTTTTCTAGTGGAATATTTGACATCTCTTAGGTATAATATCATATCACCTGGAAAAAGAGCTAATTTGACCACTTCTTTTCCAATTATTACTCCTTTAATTTCTTTCTCTTGTCTTATTGCTCTAGCAATATATTAAAAAGCACTATATTAAAAAGGAGTGGAGATAGTGGCCTTGTCTGATTTCTGATTTTAATGGAAATGCTTCCAGCTTTTCTCCATTTAGAATGATGTTGGCTGTGGCGTTTATTGCATATAGTTTTAATTATGTTGAGCTATGGTCCCTTCAGTCCAATTCCCTCTAGGACTTTGAATATAAATGCATGTTGAGTTTTGTCAAGGGCCTTCTCTACATTTATTGAGATAACCATGTGGTTTTTGTCTTTGAATTCATTTATATAATTTATGGCATTTATTGACTTACGTATATTGAACCATTCTTGTATCTCTGGAATAAAATTAACTTGATCATGGTGGATGATATTTTTGATGTGTGTCTATATGCAGTTTGCAAATATTTTGTTGAGAATTTTTGCATGTATGTTCATTAAGGCTATGGCTCTATAGTTTTCTATTTTGGTTGTATCTTTCCCTGGTTTTGGTATTAGAGGGATGCTGGTTTCATAGAAGGAATTTGGGAGTTCTTCTGCTTCTATCTTTTTTAATAATTTAAGTAGTATTGGTTGAAGAAGTTCTTTAAATATCTGGGAGAATTCTGCTGTGAATCCATCTGAACCTGGGCTTTTTTTGGTCTGGAGACTTTGTATTACTGTTTCAATTTCCTTATATGTTATGGGTCTGTTTCAGCTGTTGATCTTTCCTTGGTTTAGCTTTGGTGATTCCCATGATTTTTGATATGCATCCATTTCTTAGGTTTTCAAATTTAATAGCGTATGGGTTTTTAGAGTAGTCCCTTATAATGTTCTAGATCTTTTTGTTGTCTGTTGTGATGTTTCCCCTTTCATCTCTAATTTTGTTGATTTGGAGTTGCTCTCTCTTTCTTTCTGTTAACTGGGCTAAAGGTCTATCAGTCTTGTTTAGCTTTTCAAAGAACCAGCTCTTGGATTCATTGGTTCTTTGTATTGTTTTCTTTGTCTGTATTTCATTCATTTCTGCTCTGATCTTTTTTATTTCTTCTTGTCTGCTGGGTTTGGGTTTCGTTTGATGCTGCCTTTCAAGTGTCTTGAGTTGCAATGTTAAGTCATTTATTTGTGTTCTGTTTTTTTTTTTTTTTAATGTAGGCACTTAGAGTCATAAACTTTCCTCTTAGAAATATTTTAAAGTGTCCCAGAGGTTTTATGTAGTATTGTCCTTTTTGTTTAATCCCAGGAATACTTTTATTTCTTAATTTCCCCTTTTACCCACTCATCATTTAGGAGTGTGTTGTTTTATCTCTATGAGTTTGTGCAGTTACTAGAGCTTCTTCTGGTGTTGATTTTAAGCTTTATTGCTTTGTGGTCTGATAGAATGCATGGAATTATTTCATATTTTTGTATTTGTTGAGGCTTGTTTTGTGTTTTGTATGTGGTCCATTTTGGAGAAAGTTCCATGGGGTGCTGAATGGAAAGTATATTCTTTGTTGTTTTGGTGGAATATTCGATAGATGTCTGTTAGGTCCATTCGCTGTGTAGTATTGTTTAATTCAGATGTCTCTCTGTTTAGTCTTTGTCCAGTTGGCCTGACTAATGGAGACAGTGGGGTATTGAGGTTCCCTATGATTAGTGAGTTGGGATTAATCTGTGTCTTAAAGTCCTGTAGTGTTCTTTTTATGAATTCGGGTACACCAGAGTTTGGTGCATATATGTTCATGATTGTAATATTTTCTTGGTTAATTGTTCCTTTGATCAGACTTAAGTGACCCTCTTTATCTCTTCTGATTAGTTTTATTTTGCAGTTTATTTTGCCATATATTAGAATTACAACTCCTGCTTGTTTCTTAGTGGTATTTGCTTGGACTGTTCTTTTCCATCCTTTCACCTTAAGGTGCTGCCTGTCCTTGAAGGTGAGATAAGTTTCTTGAAGACAACAAAAAGATGGATTTTGTTTTTTAACCCATTCAACTAGCCTGTGTCTTTTGACTGGGGAGTTCAGTCCATTAATATTTAAAGTTATTATTGAAAGATGTGTATTGGCTTCCAGAATTTTAATTTCTGTTTGCATTCTTGGCCTAACTTTGTGTTTCCACAGTTATACCTTAATTTAGTTTCTTTCTGTTGCTCCCTTGGGTATAGTCCTTTTTCAGTTCCTTGTATTGCTTGAAGAACTCTCTAAATGACCTGTTTTGTGGACACGAATTCTTTCAGCCTATTTGTGTCATGGAAGATTTTTATTTCCCCTTCAACTATAATAGACAGTTTTTGCTGGGTAAAGAATTCTGGGTTGGCATCTATTGTCACTTAGAATGGGAATTTGGTCCAAGTTCTTCTGGCTTTCATAGTTTGTATTGAAAAGTCAGCTGTGATTCTGATGGGTTTTCCTTTATGTAACTTTTTTTTTCAGATTTCAGTATTCTCACTTTGTTCTGTATGTTTTGTGCTTTTACTATAATATACCATAGAGAGTTTCTTTTCTGGTCCTGTATATTTGATGGTCTATGTGCTTCTTGTGTTTTTATGGGCATGTCTTTCTTTAATTTTGGAAATTTTCTTCTACAATCCTGTTGAAGATCTGGTCTATACCATTATCCTGAGATTCTTCTCCTTCCTGTATGCCTATGATTCATAAGTTTGGTTTTTTTTATGGTGTCACACAATTCCTGCATGTTCCATTCTTGTGTTGTCTTAAATTTTTTATAATCTTTACTTGAGTGGTCTAATTTGTCCACTTTATCTTCCAGTCTTGATACTCTGTTTTCCATTTCATTCATCCTATTGGTGAGGCTTTCTCCTGTCATTTCTAATTGGCTTACTGAGTGTTTCACTTCCTTCTTCATTTCAGCATGAGTAGTCTTCAATATTTCTCTTTTCTAAATTCATTCAGAAGTTTGTCACTATCTTCTTTCACTTCTTTGATTTGTGTGTTCTTTAAATTCACTGAATTCTTTTATCATGTTTATAATTGTTCTGTTGAGTACCAAGTCCCATGTTATCTCTAGGATGTTCTCATTGTAGTCCTCTAGAGAACTATTGGTACTTGATGGGGATATATTATCTTGGTTTTTCATGTTATTATTTTTTCTCTGTGACTTTGACATGTGGATTTCTTTTGTAGATTCTGGTTCTTGTATGAGACTCAAGCCTTCCTTTGTTGAGTTTAGGTCTTCTTCTTTTTGTAAACTTTATGTGCCTTTGTGGTTTACTTGGGCATGAAAAAGCTGGTTGGTCTAGATTTCAAGTTCTCTCTTTTGATTTTACATTGGAGTGGCCAAATTGCTTTCGTCTTGCTGCTCAGGACTTTCCACAGAGGCCCAAGTTGGATGAGGAACAGATGCTCTCAGGCTTTCTCCTAAGGCCTGGATCCCTCCAGGGAAGATGCTGGCCTCAGGAATTTAAGGGCTGGGCTGGCCTGGGAGCAGGGCCCAGGAAAGGTGATAGCCCCCAGGATGCAAAGGGAGGTGGGGGAAAGAAGAGGCCCAAGGGCTCCTGGGGACTACAGGGAGGAATTGGGTTGGTCTGTTTGCAAAGGATCAGGAAGCAGTGGGGATTCTGGGCTAAGAGGTCAGTCCACAGGTCTCCGGTGTTACAACAAGAAAGAGCCAGTGCCCCTGCCAGGAGGAGAGATGGGGTGGGGGAGCTGGAGGGTGAATGAAAGGGGAGTCAAGGCTCAGTGGGCACAGCAGCCAAACTTACCCAGGCAAGCTGCTGGCTCCAGGCTGTGGGGCTGGGCTGCCCAGAGATGTAAAGGAAGGTGGGGACTAGTGGGAAGAATTATGTTGGTCTGGATACAAAGGATCAGGAAGCAGTGGAGAGTTTGGGCCAAGAAGTCAGTCCAGTGGTCTAGGGTGCCAAGACAGGAAAAGTGCCAATCCCCCTCCTAGGAGGAGAGATGGGGTGGGGGAGCTGGAAGGGTGAATTGGGCTGGGGGAGTCAAGCCACAGCAGCCAACCTTACCCAGGGAAGCTGCTGGCTCCAGGAAGAGGCATTTCTTATATAAACCACCATGACCTCTCTGTCTCTTGGTGTCACCCAGCTGTGTCATCCATGAATGCTGCCCTTAGTGGCTCCCCTGTAGCACCCTACTACCTACACCTGCTGTGAGGTGAGTCCAGGTTCTTGAGCTCCTTCCCACAGGTCTCTGGTAACTGGAAGAGGCAGCCATTGTCACCAGGGCTGGCCCCCCCATCTCCTGACCCTCTCAGCAGCCCCTACTTCAGCTCTCAGGGGCTGGGCTGAGATTAAACCACTCTCACAGGAACAGTCTGGAAGCCTGCTCTGGTGCCCTTGGTGAGGACAGGTCTGGTGGGGGCGATGGATGCAGAGACAGATGAGTGCGGAGGTCTGGGCTCCTGCTCCAGGAACAGCACCTTTGGGGTACATCAACACGTCTGGGCAGCCAGCGTTTCTTGGACTTTTCCCCAGGGTGAGCAGGGAAAGCAGAGGTGAAAAAATGACTCTTCTGGGCAACCACTCTCCTGACGCCCTTATGCTGATGACATCTTCACTCAGGGGCTACTTAGTCTCCTCTTACAGAGGGAAACTGTGGCCTAGAACTGAAGCTCAGGGTGGCACAGATGGGTGGTGGCTCAGCTCAGACTCTGGCTCTGATCTGGCACCTCAAAGTTGCTCAGGAAACAGAGAGAGTGCATGACTTCCGGAGCCGGAGCACCTGGAGTTGAGATTCCATAACATCATCAGAACTGAGCTTGGGTTTTCTACCTCAGATGTTGCTGTGGCTTCTGGCTTTGTTATGTCACTTACCACCCTTACTTCCTCAGGGATCTGATCTGATCTTTGATCAGAAAGGTAGAGGTCACGTGACTGACCATGAGTGAGGCCATGTGACTGGCTATGCGCCAATCCCTGGAGCCAGGACACAGGAAGTGGAAAGTATAAGAACTTTTTCTTTTGATCTTGGGGCAAACTCTGACTTCACTCTGATTGGATTGGCTGAACCATGTGACCATTCATGCACCAATCTGAACCAGGGCAGGAGAGTTTCCATGACCCAGGGGCCCACGGATGACCGGCTTGATAAGCCACTCCTTATGGAAGGCTACTGGAGCTCTCTTTCCTTCACAGTGTTCTTGGGGGCCTGCCTGCTTCCTGAGAGCACTGTCTTAGAGAGAGGCCCTGCAGAACAGATGAGTTATGTCAAGCATTGGCGATGTCTAAACTTGCAGCCTGGCGGTACTGTAGAACCACACCCAGAATTGGGGAAATGCCTGGAAAAAAAATCTCAAGGATAACACTCTCAAACTCTTCCTGGGCAGCCCGGTTGTGCTGTGGTATTCCACTTTTCCACAGCCCCAGACTCAGGATGTCATTATCCCCTTCACTGCCCCAGTGCACCCCTTGCCCGAGTGTGAACCATCCAGACACAGTATTTTGTCTGCATGTAAGTGCATCTGTATATGCAATGCGTGGGAGACCCTAAAGAGCATTGGGTCCCCTGGAACTGGAGTTAGTGATGGGTGTTAGTCTCCATGTGGGTGCTGGGACCCGAATCTAGGATCTTAAAGAGTAGCCAGTATTCTTAAGCACTGCACCATGTCTCTAGCCCCATAAGGCAGTTTTAAAGACGTCTCTGCAATGAAGGCTCTGGCCCTCATTGAGACTCCTGGGATGCTGGCTGTCCAGCTTCTCTGAAGCCAGACTTGTTCAGACAGCCTTGATTTTCTTCACTGTGAGCAAGTCCAGACTTAGGGTAGCTCTGCTCACCCCATCCTCTTCACAGCTTGTCTCCACCTTCCGATGGTCTAGGTTGTAGTTTTGTATTTGGACTTGGAAACAGCAGGGGAACAGCTGCAGCCATCAGTCTGTACCAGGAAGCAGGTGGGCTGCAGAAGCCTCTGGATGTGCAGAGAGCACTGACCTGGCACACAAGGATACCTCCGCAGCTCCTCTCCTCCTCTCCACTCCACACCATTACACTGGTCCCTAGGCACCTGTGCTCAGTTTCTCCCTCTGGGTCCACCCATTGATGTTATTTTCTGAAAATTTTAAAGTATGTCGAAACTTTAATATACTGTATACTGTTTTCTTACAAGGTGGGTTCAGGCCAAAATAAACTTTCTAGTAGTCAATAGACAGCATGACCTCTGGAGAGGTCTGTCGGAACAGAGGCCAAACTTGTTACTGAACCTCAGAGAGGGTAAAGCCTTGCTGGGTAGGTCAGGGAGGTCAAACTCTACAGGTCAGCCAGAATGTTATACCCAAGACTGTAAGGGGAAGATGCTTCATAAGTCTAAAAATGACCTTCAGGAGGCCTTAGGTTTCATCCTGAGAAGGGTGGACAGGCAGCTCTGAGTGAGCAAAGGTAACAGTGACACCCATTTGCAGGCATCACATTTGATCCAAAGGAGCTTGGGGACAGAGTAGAGACAGTGATGTACTTATCCTTTAATTTGTTCATTCTTGGAACATAGCCACCAATTGTGACAGGGGTACCTGCTTTCTGGTCTCCCAACCTCCAATTTGGGGAGGGGCCAATGTAGAGTCTGGGTCCCCTTTTGCCTGCAGCTAAGGACTACAGAGCAAAGCTGAGCTGTTGACCAAACTGAAAGTCTGGGAGAAGCTTAGGCCCGCTGAGGGAGGCCCTGTGTGTCCTACAGAAGCCATGAGGAAGCTGATCTCCAGGTGGGAGCAGGTGTTGCCCTGACCAGCTTCATACAGGTCAGCACAGGTGACTTCCAGGGATCAGAAAAGGCTAACAGAAAGAACTTCATGGAGATAAGGTGCTTTCAGCAAGAAGGCCAGCACAGAGGAAAAAAATCCATAAAGTTAGAGACCTCTTCCAGAAACTTCAAAGAAATCCTCATTAACATGCAAGCTGGCAGCTGTTGCTGAACGTCCACATGTCCCAGGGGGAATGTAGTCTCTTTAGAACGAGTCTGATTTACATGCAGACTCTGACTTCCACTGCCATTGTTTCTTAGCATAGTTTTTGTCACTAAAACAACGGAGGCGATATTTACCCTATTTTTATTTATTTATTTGAAGTTGAATCTTGGGGAAAATCTACATAATAATACATGTTTTTCCTTTAGCTTTGGTCATTAATCAATTTCTCTGCCACTGCAATGAAGCCTGAATATCTTTGGCACATGGGATTTTGGGAGCGGCTCTGCTGCTCAGAGAGACAGCCAAAATACCTATTTCTCTCATTTGCTTTCGCCTCCCTGGGATGTGGCGTTCTCCTGAGTGCCTATGCAGTTTCTACTAAATCACGACTTGAGTCAGGGTCACTATATACTTAAAGGAACATCAGCTGACGCACGACAACTCTACAGGTGTGTCCAGCTCTCTGAGGCACAGAAGAATGGACTTTGGGTCTGCAGAGATGACACTCCATTTCACCTGCCTTCCAGTTTTCCTTCACATCACAGAATCTGAGGAGCTAAAGGAAAATGACATCTCCAGAAAGTGAGCCATACTTTGAAGTATACACTTTAAGATTAGTCTTGGAGATTAAGAAAAAAAAAAATCCACTGCCCTGAACCGAGTTTAGAAGTAATACGGTGATCCAGTCTTTCCTTCAGACACCTGGAGGTCACCTACAGTGGGCAGTCTTTCTCTTGACTCTATCCTATCCTCTGCTTCCCCTCCCCCTTTCCCTCTCAGGTCAAAATATGGCTTCTTCTAAAGTTGTAGTTCAGGCCATCTATTTCTGTTATCCATCCTTTTTTCCCTACAGACCCCAAGATTTCCTGAAAGACAGACCCCCCCACTTATCCATCCCATGACTCTATGGCTTCTCGGTTTCATCCTTTTTGGTACAACTGATTTGGGCTATTCTGCTCCAACCAAAGATGAGATCCAAACTGCTCCTGGTGAAATAACTTTGGCTTTAAGAAGGCAGGAGGGTGCAGCCCAGGTAGTATTCTTATACTGACAGGAGAGCTGGGATTGGAGGAATGCAGTGGAATCCTAGCTCCCAGCCAGACTGAGGGCTGCTGAAACTATGGGAGAGAGGAAACCTGGCTGTGACTCAGTGGGAAGCCCTCGCCTTCATCACAGACATAAAAGGAATGGAGACCCTGAGCAAGGGAACTCAGACCCAGATGAGGCCAGTAGGATCCATGCCAAGAGCCCTAGAGGCTCTGGCCACCCCATCCTCTTCACAGCTTGCTCTGTGAGATTCTTTCTTATTTTTTAAGCATTTTTATTTTTTTTTTGTGATTTCCATACAATATAATTTGATGACATTTATATCCCCTCCCCCCCCCCCCCTTAATTCAATGTACTCTCTCTGGATAATAAAGCCTATAGAGTCTAACTTGAATCCCCAAATGTTCTCCAGCATGGGTTCATCCACTTGAGTGTGCATAGGGCTTGTGCATGCTGTCACCATTGCTGCCAGTTCACATGAGTAACTGACCAGCTGTCTGGAGAACTCTGTCCCAGAATGGTCATCCACTACTTCTGGCTCTTACAATCTTTCCACCTTCTCTTCTGCAATGATTTCCAAGCCCTGCGCTTCAGAAGCCTGATAGAGGCGTCCTACTCAGAGATAAGCGCTCTGCAGCCCCTTCCTCCCAGCACATTAGAAAGTCAGCTCTTGCTCACAGGAGGGAACCACCACTCCAGCTCATAGGAGAGGACCACAACTCTGGCTCACATGAAGGGAACCACAGCTCCTGCTCATAGGAAGAACCAGAGCTCCAGCTCACAGGAGAGGATCATGAGTCCAGCTCACAGGAGAGGACCACAGCTCTAGCTCACAGGAGGGAACCATAGCTCCAGCTTACAGGAGGGGAATCATAGCTCTGGCTCATAAGAGAGGACCACAGTTCCAGCCCGCTCTGTGGGATTCTTGTGAAGTCAATATGTACAGAGATGTAAACATGAATATTCATTGTGCTAATGATGTGGCCACTACTCTCAGTGAGCTACAAACTTTCTGCACTTGTCTTTAAAAATATTTATTTATTTTAATCTTATGTGTGTGTTTTGCTTGCATGTATGTAAATGTACTCATGTTGTGCAATATCCATGGAGGTCAGAAGAGGGCATTGGATCCCCTTGAACTGGAGTTACAGTTGTTAGCTGCCATATGGGTGCTGAGAATCGAACCCAGGTGTTCTGCAAGAGCAGCCAGTGCTCTTAATCTCTCAGCCATCTCTCCAGCCCCTGTACCTGCCTTTTAGTGCAGCCTACATCCCTCCTGGCAGCTGGAGCTGAGGTAGAGTCTGTAGAGATCGGAAGGAAGTGAACTTGCCTCTCTCTCTCTCTCTCTCTCTCTCTCTCTCTCTCTCTCTCCACACATACACACATATACTTCTTGACAGCGTCACCCTCCATTGTTCTCCATGCTGGCTTCAGCACTCAACCTCAAGAGTGGGTGCATCTTCAAGGTTTACTCTTTACTTGAGCCCAGGGGCTCTGGTCCTTAAGCCACATATACTTCTGGTAGCAGACCCAGCTCTGAAGTGTAGGAATGGCAGGTCTGAGTACTTGAGGACAAGGGTGGCTTGTTCTGTCTCTCTGAAGCTGTCCGACTGGGACTATGAGGTAAAGAACTAATACTGACCAGTGCTCACTGTACATGGGAGGCACAAGGTACAGGAAATGGGATGGGAGGACAGATCAAATCCTGAGGCAGGTTCCTGAGTCCCTAGCTCCTTGTTTCTTGTGAGAGCAAGAATGTTCCCAGTCTCCTGGTATATGAACCTGGAGACAGAGCTGCCAGGAGCCTCATCGCCTTCAGAATTGACTTGCATTGCCTGCTCAGAATTCCTGAGGCAGAGCTCTTTTAGGTCCGTCCCTGTATGTCCCCAGCACCCCAGTTCAGGCACATAGCAAGTGCTGATGGAGAAGCTCCACTCAGTTCAATACCATTAGATAACATTCCTTAAGGAATGGCCTCTTCCACTCTCCTTTCTTCACTTGGTAAGACTGTTTTACGATTCCTGAATATGGAACTATTAACTCTTAAATGTGTGTTCATTTACTCGTTTACATTACTTTCATTCAGGGGCCTAGATGTTCGTTAATGCAATGGGAAAGTGAACCCAGTGCTGCTTTCCCTAGGTACATGCGTGTTGTGTAGATGTGATGTGTATGCACTTGGCGTTTCTGGCTGACAATGAACTATGCAGCATATTGTGGACATTGCTAGCCCAGTTCAAATATAAAAATCAGACCAAATCACCATTATTTGTCCATTTCCTTTAGCTCAGGAAGACACTCATCAGTCAAAAGTACTGGACTCCTTTCCAAGTGATTTTCTTAAGCAGTCAGAACCTGGGCTACGGCTTCTGAGGATGGGTGAGATGGAACTTTGGCGCCCTCTAGGGGTTTGGGCCAAAAGTGCATGCTCCCCTATCAGAATGAGGAGCAGAATCCCGGCAGAACCAAAGGAACCAGGCTTGGCACCTGACATTTTTGTTTCATAGCCTAGAAAATGGGGGCCCACAAATGACTGCCGGATGCTGAGGGTTACACGTCTTACTTCTGCTGGCATTCCTCGGCCTCTCGTTGGCTCACAGAGGGAGCTTAGTCAGATGCCGAACAGTCTCAATCATGTGATCGATGTCAGTGATCACCAGGAACAGCTTATATGCGAACAGATCAGGGCATTCAGACGTATTCCGTCTTTCAAAGCTTACGGTGATCTTATCAAGTAATATGGCATGTACCACTATACAGGTTTTTACAAGCAGAAAAAATAGAAATTATGTAAATTCAGTTGAGTTGGCCAACCTCAATTCCAGTAAGTTCAGGAGGCAAAAATGATTCTCTAAAGTCCAAAGATACTCTTTAAATCAGGATCCTGCTTCCCAGAGAATATTTTATTTCTGGGCAAATCTATGGGAAGTGAATGTAAAATCTTTCCCTAAGGCAGCAGCCAGGATATTGCAAACAGGAGAGTCCACGACTTTACCATCCTGGTTGGGAGCTGAGGCCGCTGCACAGGGGATTGTGCTATGGCCATCACAGTGTCTGCTTCTGAGCCCATCCTTTCACACGGCAGTGTGTCTCAAGAACCGTTCCTTTCTCATGGACAAACTTTTACCATTATCGTGTATTAATGTGTAGAATTCCACAACTGTAGTTTGCATCTTTATTCTGGGATTTCAGTTACCTGCACACACACTTTTATTTGCTGTCGCCATAAAGAGGGCTCTCCAATAGGATGGGGCTTCCAAGCCTCCCAGACAGTTGAGAAACTGGAACAAAAGTCCTTGGAAGCATTCATGGCCCAGCAGGTAAACTCAGAGTTTATCCCCAGTAAGAAACTGATTTCCGTTGCTCACTCTGCTCTAGATCAAGTCTCCAGAGAGAAAATATCTAAGTTATCTGCCTGTCACATATAACTACAGGCTTATAGAAAACACTTACCCAACTCGATTCAGAGGAAGGGAGTATCAGTTAAGTGAGAGTTACACCAGGGGAAAGATAAGATCCTTTCAAGACACTCAGCCTACTTCAAAAGTGAAATGCTGTGCATCAAGTTTTTTTGTCCTTAGATAAGAATTTATATTGTCAAAATATATTGTTTGAAATTTGTATTCCCTTTCCAATTGTCATATCACCTTATAGAGAAAATTTAAGAATAGAAAGACTAGCCTGAGGGACCTAAAGGAAAAACACATTATGGTTCTTTGCAAATGAGCCTACAAGGAAAGAATCATAGCTTCAATATGGAAGTTCATGAGTTCTAGATGGTCTTCTCAGCCTGATGATGGGCTTGGGGGCTGGGCCTGGAGACTGTAATCCATCCATGCACTACATGAAATATGCGAAGCAGACGTTTGAGCACGGCCGTGCCTGAGACAGGGAAGAGGATTCCACGTTGTCCTCCTCAGTCCCTCTGCCTTCTTCCTGGGCTTATGAGGAAAAGGGTGTCCTTGTCTTGCAGGTAGCAGGATGAGCCCTCTGTCCTGCTCAGTGACTCAGGTATACAACCATCCCTCCATGTTTCAAAACTTTAACAGAGGTCAAAACAAACTCAAAGGCAGACTGGACAAACACATTTGTATATATTGTTAATTTTTTGATTGATTTTTTTTATGTGTATGAGTGTATTACCTGCATGTATATAAGTGCACCTGTGTTGTGCAGAGACCAGAAGAGGGCGTTGGATTCCCTAGAACAGGAGTTACGGACAGATGTGCTAGGAGTTGAACCTGGGTCCTCTGGAAGAGCAGCCAGTGCTCTTAACCACTGAGCCATCTTTCCAGCCCCTTTGCTGTTAATTTTCATATAAAATTAGGAATGTATAGTAATACATAGTAATCAAGAAACTTAAGGTGTCATGAGATGGAATGAGCAAAATCTTTGTATTAAACTTTTCCTTTGCTTTGTTTATAAGTACACAATAAAAGCATGTTTACTTATGTCCATCAGAACATTGCCAATGAAACTTCATTATAGGAGTGTAAATATAGCACTGGTCACATCTATAAAATTCTCAGAGTAGCAATGAACCTGCATGCAATTTGTGAACTAACCAATTGCTTGCTGATAATCCTGGCTTGCAGGGTCTTTCCTAATATAACGATAAAATATTAAGACAATTCCTCAGAGTGCAATTTTAGCCACTGACTATAAACTTCACTAAAGACAAAACTTTTAGATGTGTGTATATTTGTTCACGTGTGTGCCAGTTGTATGTGTACGTGTGCATGTGTGTGAAAGCCAGAGGATAACCTCAAGTGGGTGTTACCCTTCAGGAATGCCTCCAATCTTATTTTTTTACATGTATTTACTTATTGATTTGGTGTGTGTGTGTGTGTGTGTGTGTGTGTGTGTGTACAACTTGTGGGAGTTGGTTCTCTCTTTCCACCATGTAGGTGCCAGGGATCAAATTCAGGTCATCAGGCCTGGCAGAAACCACCTCTATCCATTAAGCCATCTCATAAGCTCCCACCTTATTTTTTCAGACAGAGTCTCTCTCTGGCCTAGAGCTTGCCAGGAAAGGCTAGGCTGTTGGTCAGGGAGCTCCATAGATCTGCCTGTCTCCACATCCCAAACACAAGTACATGTCATTGTGACCAACTTTTTAAATGGGTCCTGGGGACCAAACTCAGTTCTTCATGATTGGCAGGCAAGAACTTTTATCAACTGAACCATCCCCCCATCCCAAAACATATATAACTCTCAAAAACTAATCACACGTGCATCCACAATTACATACTTAGAGATAAGGAATGAAAGCTCTAAAGCTGAGGTCCTGGTTATATATAGTCTAAGTTATTAATATCAAGATAATATAAAACAAATAATACTGTGGTAGTGTTTTACCAAAGAAAAACTAGATTCAGTTGGATTGCCCAAATATAGGCAGCCCAAACACTGTGCGGATGTTGGCAGTGTTGTCCTAAAACGCACAGAATCTACAAGGGCCCTGGTTCCTCTTGTTCTGGTCACACCCAACATCCACGCAGCTGTCCTGGAGGATGCCGGAGCTCAGGCATCTCAACCATGCTCTGATCAGTCTGCATCATTGACCTCAGAACCAAAACCCAGAACAGATCTGGTTGGTGAGCTCCAGCCCTACCTGACAGTCTCCTGTTCCAGATTTATCTATTCAAAAACAATTGAGTGGTCCTCATTTTCTGTGAAACTTATTTATGATACAATGAGCTCTTCTAATACCAGAAAATGATTAAAAACCCTGAACTAGTAATTCTCAGAAACACACAGATAAACCCACAGATATGTTGCCCATGACTTAACAGGGTGATTTTAAATTTCAAATTTGACCTGCTACAATAAACCATTTTCTATGCCCCTTTTTGCATTCAGTGTAAAAGTGTCAAGAAAAATCAAGAAGGGACTTCTAAGACAATTCAGGTTAGACCCTGCAGTGGCTTCACTGAGAAGATGCCACGAACTTACACTTAAGGACTGTCAGAACTCAGTCAGCAAGCTCTCTTCTAGGAGCCTGAAGGTGCATGGACATTTAAAAACTACATACCTGGATTGCAGTACATTTTTTGTAATTATCAAACTATCATAAGGACAATTCAAAATTATTTCTTTAAACCAAAGGCAAGAGCCTACAGCTTTCCTAGTACTGAATACTGTTTCTACATCTGGGTCTCCAGTCACCTGTCATCCCCATCTACTGCTCCAGATTCCAGAGGCTGAGTGTCCATCAAATCAGAAGCACAGATAACAATATTCCCTGTTCAAGGCTCCTCAGCCCCCAACTGAACAAGATGTGCCACTCAGGGAGAACTAAGTGATCTGTGCTTGTCATAGACTGGGTAGAAACAGCTACGCCATTTACTAAGTATGCCTGTATTTGTAATTTTGCATCCAGAGAAAACAAAACCAAAGGACTCCTTTGACATATTATTTTCCACGAAATCTTGACTACGGCTTCCATTATAACTTAATATTTTTAAACAAAACATTTTCAGTGGCACAGCCCCAACTCTGTTCTTTAGAGGCTTCAGTTCATGGGAACTGAGATACACTGTCA
>NW_008352891.1:14494160-14497384 GCF_000622305.1 Nannospalax galili | reverse complement strand
AAAAACCCCCTAGGTTCCTTGGGTTTTTGTGGGGGTTTTTTTTTTTTTTTTTTTTTTTTTTTTTTTTTTTTTTTTTTTTTTTTTTTTCCGGACCTACCTCACAGGTCCTTCAGCCTGGGAAGAGCTGACATTATGCAGGAGAGTGCTTCCTGGTGGGGCTGTCCTGCACCTTGTAGGACTTCCTCATCGTCCTAGGCTCTACACAACAGACACAAGCACCATGTCCTGGTGACAGGCATGTGCCCCGAAACTGTGTCTCAAGTTTCTGGGGGCCAAAATCACCCTTAGCTGAAAGCCACGACTACAAGCAGGAAACAGTGGGTGAGAAGGTGATGGTGCCACAACAGGATGGCACTGCTTATTTGAGATTTCATACTCAGAACCAAGCGAACTTTAGTTATGCATTGAGCTCTATAAGCAAGTCCTGAAAGACTGTGCAGGACTCTTCCCATGGCTGAACCAGAAAGACTCTAGCAGGCTGATGATAGGTCCATATTCAACAAACATCCAAGTGACATGGTCAGTGCTGTTTCTAAGAAACAACTTAGCCAGTGGCCATCACTGTGGACATAAAATACAAGAACCACTTTCCAAACCACGAGTCAACTGACAGGACACCTGGGCCGTGCAAAGGAAAAGGGAAATAGAAGGTCCACAGCCATGGCCGTGGCATTCTGCTGGTTTTCTTTCCCTTTTCCTCTCCTTTCTTTTTTGTTGCAAGTTCTTCTGGTCAGTCATCACATTCAAAGTTCCACAAACTCACATATTCTAAAAATCACTGGAGACGTGATTAAAACCGGGAAGCATGTACCTAGAGAGACCCAGGATTTAAAAGTCTGCACATACATACTACAATGACCATGGCATTGAAAAGCAGTGGTGCCCAGAACACAGTGAAATGAACATCCCTCAAGAATCAAAGTGCTGGAACTTTGAAATCCATCTGTTTTTAGAAAAAAAAAGAGAGCTTTTATCAGGCCTTTCAGTCCTGGAAGGTAACAGAGGAATGACAGTTAACCTAAGAATGATTTAAGGCACAGAGATACTTGTCCAGGACAGGCCTGTTGGGTTAGTTGCAGGTCCTGCATCAATTATAAGACACTAATGACTTAAATTCTTAAAGCTGAACAGAAACAGCTTTAACACTTTCCATAAATGATAGGATAACTGTTACAGCTATGTAGGAAACCATTGTGCTGGGGCCTTTCTTCTCACAACCACCTTACTGAAACAGGTGCCATGCTGTATAGGAGATTTGAAAGGCCAAATGATTCCAACCTGCCTGAAGGTAAAGAGCCAGGCAGCAGAAGGCAGGACCTGTCTATCAGGATGACTTTTTCAGCAGCCAGCAAAGGAAACGTGTTGGACAGGAAACATGTTGCACAGCTGTGATTGGAAGCCTGCTACATGACTCTTTGTTACAGAAATGAATGGTAAAATCATATTCCCACTTGAGGGACACCTACCTTGAGGGAGGGAGGGACTCAGGCAGAGTGATATATGCAAGTGATGAAGGAGATCAAGCCTCTGACCTGGAGGGTGGAACAGCACAGATTTGAGGTGGCAGCAGGCCATCAGGAGTGGCTACAGTGAGAATTCAGATAAAGGGGTTCAGGGCATCACTACAGTTCTACGTTTTGCTATGAATGATTTGGGACACTTTGGCATGTTCAAAGTACTGTGCACTGAGACAGGCTACTTTGTCAGGTAAAGTAAGGTGCCAGGTTGGGGCTGGGGAAGCAGGCAGATGACTCTGGAGGCTGTGGCACTGCCTGAACATGGGGAGGAAGTTTCCAAGAGAAGGAAAGGGCAGAGGACAGGAGGAAGTCTTTACAGGTGGTAACCTACTCCCTAAAAAGACTCCATGCTCTCTGAAAATCCCATCTTTTGAATTATGCAACTCAAATTACTTTAAAATAGTCCACTACATTCTCAAATAGGTCATAATTGTATTGGGCATCTTGGTGCTCATGTGGCACAGCCAACAAAGGTTAAGCCATTCTTCAAATGTTTAAGTACTCTGGGCATCCGGAGCCTCCCTGACTAACACTTCTTAAGGCGTTATCCCACACCTGGCAGTGGGCATTTTGTTGAATTACCTATAGCTTTAAGAGGGCGCTTTTGATTATTTTAATAAACAGAATTGTTAAACTAGATTCTTTTGTCGACAACAACAAAAAATTTAACTGCTCGATGCTCAGGGTCTAAGCTCATCCATGCTAAGTGCTCAGTGTTTACACGGCTGCAATTCCTGGCATCCTCATTTCCCCCTAAGTCTCATGTTTTATTTGGAAAGTTCCAAGTGACAACAGCACTGCAGAGGGAAACTCCTAAGACATAGTCAAGAGGGCGAAAGGTTGACTTTACCTCAAATTCTCGGTCGCCACTTCATTGATATATTCAGCATAATAGACTAACACTACTGAGAAAAGGTTAGAATTTTGTGACCAATTACTTTCACTATAGAAAAGAGTATATGTTTTTACATATATAAATACAAGAGAAGAGCAAAAGCTTGCTGAGAAATGCAATGTGTACTTCTGCTATGATGGGTAAAGGCTGTAAAACTGTGAAGTTATAGAATATGTCCTTTTTAAAATTTTTTAAAAATTGAATAACCACATGATCAGAAGAAGCATTTCACGACAGCTTTAACATATTCAGTAACACATTCCAGAGCAAGGATACATCTCTTTCAAAAGTGGCTATAAAATTTTTAGGTTCACAGTTGAATTAATACAGTTATACAATATTGAACTCAGTACAAACCCTGTAAGACATAAAATTGAGTGTGTTTTTACCCTTTAAAGAAGATCTCCATTTCATTTTAAAATATGCTGTTTCCTAAATTTTTAATGCTACTAACAGACTAGTAATAATCATATGCATAGAGATTAAAGACACATGTGCAAACATCTAAGTGTTAGTAGAATATGTCAACACACATATAAGACCCCACGGATCTTAATCAAAACCCCATGAGGCTGTCCTACACGGGTAGGCTACCACTATGATCCAGGTAGAAAGCCCAGTCTCACAGAGCCTCGGTGTTTGTGAAGATGGAAGAAGTGACTTTAATGACTCGAACACTTAAATTTTCTTTCTTTCTTTCCTTCTTCCTTCCTTTCTTTCTTCTTTCTTTCTTTCTTTCTCCTTCCTTCCTTCCTTCCTTTTCCTTCCTTCCTTCCTTCCTTCCTTCCTTCCTTCCTTCCTTCCTTCCTTCC
>NW_008352891.1:14481073-14494096 GCF_000622305.1 Nannospalax galili | reverse complement strand
TCCCTCCCCACCCCCGCCTCCCTCCCTCCCTCCCTTTATTTCTTTTCTGTTTTTGAGACATGGTCTCCCTGTAGCCCCAGCTAGCCTGGAACTTCCTATGGAGACCAAGCTCACAGGGATCCACTTGCCTCTGCTTTCTGAGTGCTGGGACTAAACGTTTGTGCCACCATACCTGGCTTCTTATCTTTTCTTACTGATATTTTACCAAATACCCTTCTGGTTCAACTGGGGGGCTCAGTGTACTGACTAGCCCCGTTTGGCCCAGTACGGTGACTATTTTTTTTTTTTTTTTTTTTTTTCCCTGTGTAATGTTTCTCCATCATTCCATCTAGTTAATTTCTCCTCAAATTCC
Organism: Nannospalax galili; assembly: GCF_000622305.1. Taxonomy (NCBI): domain Eukaryota; kingdom Metazoa; phylum Chordata; class Mammalia; order Rodentia; family Spalacidae; genus Nannospalax; species Nannospalax galili. Next base: position 14,493,744 of record NW_008352891.1, on the reverse strand, counting down.
TGAAGCCATTATCATTACAACTATGTTGGGACAGTGTTTCATTTTATGCATAGGATTTCTAATTTGTATTCTGCCTCCTAGAGCCGGCATAGTGGGACTGAGCCCGGCAAGAAAATGTCTTCATGAAATGTTAAACAATGTGGGACCGAACACAAGGAGGAAAACATCCGCGTAACAGAGTCAGCACAACACAATCAACACCTTAGTACAACTGGTGTTCCACCTCCTCCCTAGCCAGCCTGGAACATAGGAGACATTCCTCAGACTCCTTCTAAATTCAAATATTACTTAATGGCTTCCACACAGAATGCTGAATGGAAGAGTTAAGAGGTCATCTGAAGACACACAGTACACAGACCTAGGACTGCATCACAGCAGTCAGTGCACAGGGACTAAGTTGTCTCTTACTCCCCCAGACACAGGAAGTGTCCACTCTGTAGTTTATGACTCTGTGATGAGAAGTCTGTGAGAGGCGGGTAGAAGACAAGGTGCCCCAGGAGTGATGGCTTGGTCCAGTCTGTCTCCTGTGAGGACATACGAAACCTGGAGCCACGTGTTGCGTTTCGGAGTCTATGGACAGTGGGAGTTACTGGTCCTGCCTCATGAGTTGTAAGACTACACAGCTAGGCCTCCCAGATTGTAGGGGCAAGAAAAGAAGAGAAGGGGGAGGACACAACAATGCCTCAATTTCAAACATTCACAGGGTTTAAAATAAACAGTTTTAAAGTCTGAGGACACAGATGGAACGCATCACCTACTTGCCCTTTTTGATTGCGGAGTTATTTTTAAGCCTGTGAAATCCAAGGGGTCACTCTCCCTAAACTAACAAGTTGAGTAAAATGATGTTGACTTGTTCAAGGGGATGCACTTGTTGGACCATGTGAAGCTGGTTAGAGTAAGCTCCTGTGTCAAAGTTTGGGAACTCAGAGCCATTCTACCCTGCAAGACTTGACTGACCCCATGCTTCTGCAGTGCTCCCAGCTTGCTAGGTAATGCTTTACCAGTTGTCTTGGGCTTTACAGGTGAGCAGTGTCCATACCTCAGGCTCAGATCCTCCCTACTGTCCCCACTGGGCACTTAGTTCCCAGTCCAGGCTGCTTAGCCCTTCCCACACCCTTGCTTAAGGGCCCTGCTCCATGAAGCAAGTCAGGATCCAGAGAATGGAGTCTCAAACCCCTTCAGGGTTGCTCTGAGCCCAGTGCTCTCAGCTGGGGACTGCCCCATCTCTTGTGCCACATACCAGTAGGACAGCACACTGAGAGGTCTGCTGTGATCACTCAGAGGCTATGGGGATCAGAAGCTCTGAATGTGCTAGAATTCCTCCCCACAGACTCGAGATGGATATGGTGCCCCAGACCACCTGGGTCCCATACTCCATAGAGCCAAGATGAATTTGTTGTCTTCCTCAGAGATCTGGGATTGTAAATGATATCAGTGCCACAGAGCTGGAATGGATGTGGCCTCCTGCCCTATGATAGGCTGGGATGGACATCGTATCTATGTCTTACAGACTTGAAATGGATAATGCATCTTCCTCAGAGACCTAGGATGTACACCGTGTTCAGGCCCCATAGACCTGGGATGAACAGGATGTTCCTGCCCCAAAGACATAGATATACAGGATGTCTTCACTCCACAGACTTAGATGTGCACAACATCCCTGTCCTATATACCCAGGATGGACACTGCACCTGTCTCACTGACTAAAGATGAAAATGGCATCTCTACCCCACAGTCCCAAGATGCACAGGATATTCTCATCCCATAGAACTGGGGATGAACATTCCTGTCAGTGCCCGAAGACCTGGGGTGGACACTGACCCTAGATGGGCATTGATATCTTAGCTCATTTATCTGGACTAGACAAAGGTAGTGATGCATTGAATGAACATGGCCCTCGTTGACCCTGTGTGGCTGGGGATGCTATCCCAGCTCTGAGATGCTGGGATACCTGTGGGTGGCCATCTTTGGGCAGTCTTGGAGACCAAGTTGTCTTCCTATGACAGATGGAACTGTGGAGAAGGGACAAGCCAGCAAATATAGAATAACGGTGGATTGTTTATCAGTTTTAAATCAATGCAGAGTGGACTGTTAAACACACAGCTCTTTTTTGAGATTCCTCTACTAACTGCATAGGTAAACAATGAGGATCCAGAAGTGTTGATGTGAGTCCTCATGCCTTAGCACACATGCATGCTTACACCTGCGCACATGCATGCACTTTGCTGTGCAATCTGTGCTTGCTGTTTCACATATGGCGTGGAGTGGGCACTGAGATGATAGCCAGTCCCTACTGGTGTGGGCACTGTGATGGCTGTGGTCTGTCTCCTTCACTTAGTTGTAGAATGAACTCTGATGTAGTGGTCCAGTATCCTCCCATTTGGCAATTGCCCCCAGAAGAGTGTCCCCTCTCTCCTAGTAGCTCACCGAAGCTGTTATGGTCTCACCTGTCCTTTTCAGCCTTGAGATATTCTCTATCTCTCAGCACATCCCCCACCTTTACTAGGGATATGAAAACGAAAAAGGAACTTCAGGATTTTCCAGGTATGACCTGAAGTTGTACCTTAGGGAGCATAGGAGTTTTCCACCCTGTCAGGCTGAGGACCCTCCCCACTCAGTTTTAGTGTGTTTCACTGTTTATTAAATGATATCCTGCTTTGCTATGCAAGCCCAGGAGTAAAACCTGGCTCTATTTCCTTGGTTTCCAGCACACAGTAAATCTGTATACACTTACCAAATGAATTTATATGTGGATTAACATATTTCAAAGCTTTGGAAGAAAGTAACATTGAACATTTATTCCTCAGGGTTTTTACATATTAGGTGAGAACAAGTATGCTTTGAAGATTTTTCCTTTGGTTAATATATTCATATTTTTACTTTATTAACTTTGATAACCAATACATTCCTGGGAAAAGTGTATTTGTTTTATACTTTCAAATTTCTTGGCTATAACTTTCCCTTGTCTTCTGTTCACATTGTTAAAGGGGTTTTAGGGCAAATGCTCCAGCTCTGAGAGCCCTGATTGGCTAGGCTCAGCCATTGTCCCAATATGCCAATTAAACAGACAAGTGATGATGAAAAACAGGCAGAGAAAGATTTGATCAGTTTGACCACATTAGGAAGAGGAATAGATAGAGGAGTTCACTGACCTCAAGTATCTCTTCAAGGCATTGACATGACCATTAGGTTTGAGTAAAGAAATAATCAAGGTAGGAGGGCAAGAGGTCTGAATAATTAAGCATCCTCCAGCCATGGGGATGCTGTGAGACCATCTCAGGCCAGAACTCCTGATGACCTTCCCCTACAAGGACTGGTGAAAAGTCAGATGAAGACCCAGGGAGGTAGCTGAGAACATCTTAGGAAATGTTTATGAGACCAAGAACACACCTGTGTCTCTTCCAGTGATTTTTCTGTCCAATGTGCTCAGTTCTGAGGATTAAGGAAAAGACCACAAGTTTCAGAACAGTCTTTTGAGTTTGTCTTCTGCTCACTGCCTCAGGATTTTCTGTCTTATTATTTGGGTGAAGCCTTGGGATGCTGACCACAGGCCTCTTCCCCCAAAATGCTTTGACCAATTATGCTAAACAGATTCCTGAAGGACAGGCTTCTGCTGCCTCCTAATGCCTTGTTTGGATGATAATCAGACCCGCAGACGTGGTCATAACTTGTGCCAAAGTATGATCTTTCATCTGTACTAAACAAGAGCCGAGTACCAGGCCAGACGTCAGTAATCTGCTGGAAACCTGGTCCATCCTCTGCGGATTTCTAGCTCAATTCTGTTTGCTGGCACATATTTTTTGCCCTGACCTTCAATCCAATTTTTCCTTTAGTTCAGCTACACTATTTTAACAAGAAGTATTTGAAAGCACTGTTATTTTTTTCCAAATTTTTATTATTATTTTTATTTTATGTGCATGAGTGTATTGCCTGCATGTATGTGAGTGCACCCATGTTGTGCAATGCCATGGAGGTCAGAAGAGGGCTTTGGATTCCCCTGGAACTGGGGTTAAGGATGGTTCATAACTGCCATGTGGGTGCTGGGAATCAAACCCAGGTCCTCTTAAGATGGCTCTTAACCACTGAGCCATCTTTCCAGCCCCTCCAAAAATTTTTTGAGGTATTTTAATTTCATGAGTGTTTTGGCTGCATGTATGTAGGTGCACCATGTATATGCAATGCCCAGGAAGGCCAGGAGAGGGCATCAGATTCCCTGGAACTGGAGTTAGGGACAGTTGTTAGCCACCATATGGGTGCTGGGAACCACACCTGGGTCCCCTGTAAAAGCAGCTTCTTAACTGCTGAGCCATTCCCCCTGTAAAAGCAGCTTCTTAACTGCTGAGCCGTTCCAGCCTCATCACTGCACTTTTTTTAAGGTTTAGGTTTCTTTTATTTTTGGTTTCCATATAACCAAGACAGTGGTTGGTACAACCATGAAATCACATTTCAATATTTTTGACAACATAAAATTGTATTTCTACGTATTATTATTTTTTTATATAATCAGATAAAAATTACAGCAAGCTTTCCAAAATAATGTTACTTATATTATTAGAGCTGTAATTCTCTTTTATGTGTGTATCACTGTACTTTTAATTGAACCTTTTAAAGGAGAGGTGAGAGAGCTATTTGAAACTTCATTTAACACATAACTAGGTTGTTCAAGGAAGTGCTCCTGAAGAGAAGACAGCACTTTCTTCCTAGATAAGAGGCCAAGCCTTGTTTGTCAGCTGGCCACTTGTGTCTCCAGAAGGCCTGACTTCTATGGTCATCTGAATACCAACTCCCTAGTGGGTTTGACCTCTATACCCAGATTTAGCCATTCTTTACTATTTCCTGGCCTTCTTTCCTCCCTCTTCTTTGTGGTTGAAACCCTCAGAAACAGCATTTTCTTGGTGCCTGATGTTCAGATATGTGCTTGACTACAACAGAAATAAAATAGAAAGAGGCTGGCCTGGGTCCCAGAATCATTGCAGGTTTGCTCCAAGAGGAATCCAACGGATGGAAAATCTTCCACCTCTGGAAAGACCATGGCCCCTGAGTGAGAGCCACAGACCTCTCAGCCTCCTCCAGATTCCTCCTGTCCAAGTTTCTGCGGTTGCACAGTGCTCATCTCGATGATTCTGCCCCAGCAGCAGGATCACCGTCCAATGCTCTAACCACCCTTGTCCTCTGGTTTAATCCCACCCACAGCTAGTTGTAACTTTTCACTTTTGCTTACTCAAACATGAACACCATCACAATCAGAACATCCAGAAATAAAAACTGTGGATCTGTCTTTGAATTTGAAGTAGCATGTTTATGGACATGGACACTGATACTATTGCTGCAAAGAGACCAGACTACCTCCACTCAGACACAGCCTTGCTGCTCCCCTAGTCACACTGGTCTTGTAAGCAGGGCTGCCACATACCTGAACTGGGCACTAGGTGGCAGCACCTGCCTTCTAACAGGCAGACCCTGTTCCATAGCTCTAGGTTTGAGAAAAGTGAAATTTCGTTATGTTCAGTTACAGAATGAGACTTATAAGTTTATGCTGTTTGATGTATTTTACTGAGGACGAAGGTGTACACAAGTATGATAATTTTCTGTCGTAGATTGACTTTAGAAGAGAGAGAGAGAGAGAGAGAGAGAGAGAGAGAGAGAGATCTAACAGATTTGATGTCACATTGTCGTTTTACAGTTGTGATAGTTTATTGTGCTCCTGCCTCAGTGCTCATGGAGGAGCTTGTGGAAACACCAAGAAGGACATAGCCCATTGTCCTTGCTTGATTTATCTACCCATGTCTTCCTCAGTTGTCTGAGTCTTTTGCATGGATTCACCAGCCTCCCTCAGTTAATTTCATACCCTCAGAACCCCTGACAGTTATGAATATGACCAAACGCACAAAGAAGCACATGCAGTAGCTCTGTCAGAGAATCCTCCTCACCTTAATTCTGAGATGATACATGACCACCAGGTAAGCTGGATGACCTCCTTCTGTGAGGTCAGCTGGCCAGCAACTTCCAGTAGCAACTTCCAGTCCACATGACCAACAACTAAACACGTTGTTTCCAAGGATAGAGTGATTTCTTTGGATGGCACATTTCCTTCTTGGGGCACTGCCTTCTGCTGTCTCCTCCACTCAGCCTGGAGTCAGCCAGGCACACTCTGTGCTGAACTCTGTCCTGATCCTGAAAACAGTCTTTCTCTCAGTGAAGTCTCTGTAAAATTGCCTCACATCAGCAGACAGGCATTGCCTTCTGAAAGAGGAAAAGAACAGAAAGGACCACACCGTCACTACCTCTTCTTGGGAAAATTGAGTCAGTACTGATAAGATTGGGGGGCGGGGGTGTCTCTTTCTGCTTTGTCCCTCACTGATAAAAACAGCAGTACGTTTACAGACCGTGTTTGGAAGGCCAATGCCAGCACTCTCATCAGGTGTATGGGTCATAATGCTCTGAGGCCCAGGTAGCTTCCCTGCCATGGCTCAGTATGTGCTTCGTCTTTGAATTATATTTTTCTCTTCTTTTGACTGTTGACCCAAAATAGATGAAATGGCTGAATCTGTGGTTGGAGGATGGGACACACCAACGTGCTATTTGGGATAGTTGCTACTTTTCTAGTCAGAAAAAATGGTGAGAAGCTAGCATATGGTGACCATCTCTGTCAGTGTTTGATGTCTAAATCCTAGGCCTTTGGTGGCTCCAGTGCTGTCCCTGACAGTCCCAGCCTCCTGCTCTGGATTGCAGAGTGCTTTGTGAGACACCACAGGCAGTTCCACATAGGTAGGGGCTGAATGGGAGCAAAGGAGATTGGATGTGCTTTTTTCTTAGTTTATTTTCTACTTGTATGTTTTTTTAGCCATTAAGCTCCCCTGCGTGAGCCAAAATAAAGCTCCTCAGCTTGGTACATCTACCTGCCCCGATAGAAACGGAGACTCAAGGTCACAACAGTGCCCACTCAGGCCAGGCAGAGAAGTCTAGCAGGGTGGATAGAGTAGAGAAGTTCAATCACCAGGGCATCACTGGCATGGAGGCAGTTTGGGCTAGACTTTGGGCTGCTTTTTTTCTGAATTGAGACTTCACTGAAAGACTGCTTTCAGGATCAGGACAGAGTTCAGCACAGAGTGTGCCTGGCTGACTCCAGGCTGAGTGGAGGAGACAGCAGAAGGCAGTGCCCCAAGAAGGAAATGTGCCATCCAAAGAAACCACTCTATCCTTGGAAACAACGTGTTCAGTTGTTGGTCACATGAACTGGAAGTTGCTACTGGAAGTTGCTGGCCAGCTGACCTCACAAAAGGAGGTAATTTCAGCTTATCTGGTGGCCAAAGTTCTCAGAAGGGTCCTTCAGTAAGGTTGGGGTCATTCCTGGGAGGTGATGTGAGAGGCCCTGCCCTTGTTGCCAGCTTTCTGGGACAGGCCCACAGCCAAGGATGTGGTGCACTGGCATCTCAATGGGCAGGGACTCTCTTATGAGCCTCCAGGAACCAGACTTACCCATTTAGATTCAGCAGCCATATGGCCTTTGTGATTTACTCTGGCAATAATAGGAAGTTGGCCAAGGCAGGGATTCTGTGTGGTCACCTGGGTTGTGTGTTAGCTCTCACTGTGATGAAATATTTCAGAAAACAACTTACTAGGATGAAAGGTTTATTTTGGCTCATAGTTACAAAAATTTTAGTTTATGGTTTCAGGGCGTTTGGTGAGACAGTACATCATGGTGGGAACACACAGTGGAGCAAAGCCACAGGGTTCAAAAAGAAAAAGAGAAAAGACTGAGGTCCTGCTAGTCCCTTTAAGGACATGCCCTAGTACCCTAACTTCTTTCCACCAGACTCTACCTCTTAAAGATGCCACTACTCCAAGTAAGTACGGAAGACCGAGACTTCAACACCCCACCAATGGCCCTTAGTGGACTTTTAAGACTGAGGACCAAGCTTTCAACACCCCACTCATGGTCTTTGGTGGACTTTTAAGATCCTAAACATCACAGACAGCCCTTGCTAGTCTTAGAAGTCTGTGTACATGTGTGGTTACCTGTTCTGGCTATGTTAGTACAGACTTCCATCTTCCTGATTTCCATCCCTAGCTCAAGGTCTACTGATTTCTTCATATGTACTGAGGAGTTAGCTTGAGCTGCTGTCAGACACTACCATGGACATTCATTTCTCCTGGTTTTGGAGGTCTGAAGTCCAAGATCCAGGTGATGGTAGATTTGCTTCCTGTTTTACAGATGGAGTCTTCTCACTATGATCCCACATTACTTCAGGGTGAACTGAGGAAGAGAGTGTCTTATGGCTTTTGTCTTTGTGTAAATACACATTTCAGTCAGCTCATAAGTAGAACATGCTACTTGTATTAATAAGTTATTTATCAACTCATGGTAGCTGGGGCTGGACAGGTGGTGGCGTCTACATCCACAAGCAAGATGGAGAGTCATCCTACTTCAGGATTCCTCTTAAAATGCAGCCAGCTCCTACTTTGTAAGATGAAGTTTCTCTGATCAAGACACAGCCTCATGTTCACAGCTTGCTTATACCGTTTGGGAAGAAATGCATAGTAAATGTACCATATTTCCATTTTTCTTACATATTTCTACTTAAATCCTCAGGGCCTTTTCCTTTTTCTCTCTGCTGGGTCAAAAGCAGCCTCCCCCATGGTCTACAACTGAAGAGATGTAAAGCACAGTCTCAGAATCTGCCACACCACAGTGCCATGTTCCTCTTGGGAAGGATTGTAGGGAGGGTCCATTGAACACAGAACAAGGCAGGACCTTATCATCAGGACCATTTGTTCCTCTGTTACCACAACAACCTTTGCTCCCTTTGATCTGGAGGACTCTGGCTACCTCACACCAGCCACTTGCGATTATCTCCGACAGTTCATGGAAGGATGGGGGTGGTTTGGGAGCTTCCTGGGCCTCTCGTGGTAATTAGTTTGCAATTTCATTTATTTTTAAGATATTCTCTATAACTGATACATAATTTTAGAGACATTTGTTAACTTGTAACACAATTTTCTCCTCACTTCAAGCAATCAGGACTCATTTTTGCTAGAGTAAAAGTCCTAGAATGTCCTTTAAATTGTGTTCACTAAGGGGCAAATGCAATTTTCCTGGGGCAGAAAAGAAACAAAGCCCACAAATGGGTGGTGCAGGTATCTAAGCTGCTTGACTATGGGCAAAATCAGCAGATGATTGTCCTTGGGTTTTTAACACGCAGATCTGTGCTTGGAATTTACTGAATGACAGGGCAGTTTCTCCGACATAAAAATCGCTATTCATAAATCTATATGCCTATAGAAACACAGTTGGCACGATTGAGCCTGGGGATTGTGCAGTTCTTATTGGTGCAAATATCAGGCCTTGACACTGTGTTAAGCTTGTTTGGACTGCTCTGTTCCACGCAGACTCACAGAAATGTGTGGAGAACTGCACATCCTCTCTGGCCTGACTAAGCACTGTGCCTGATGTTCTGGGTACCTTTCTGTACTGTGGTGACTGCTTCCATGGCAAGAGGCCACAGGCTCAGTGGATAAAACAACAGAAATTTACTTTCTCACTGTTCTGGAAGTTGGAAGTCCTAAACTAAGGAGTTACAGGTCTGGTCCACCTCGGATTCCTCTCCTTGGCTTCCAGATCTGGACAAGCCCCCAAAGAAAATGTTAGCAGTGTGGGTAATGTAGCTCAACACTGCCACCAACAGCCTGAGGAGATCGCTTTCCTCCTAAAGACCACCAACCAGGTAGAGCCAGATCCTTGATTATGACAGAGAAATTTCCAGGACAAGCAGGAAGGAAGCAAAATTGGTGAGTTTAAGTATTTAGGAAAAGGACAGTATATAATCCCAACACATGAATGTGGCTCTTAAGAGAATCACATACAGCCATACTTTACAATGGTTATATTTATGATTTTGTGGCTTTCTAAGTTATATTGCTCAATTAAAGATTGAACACATTTAAATGAAGTTTAAAAGTTGATTACAAATAAATCATCTGGCTTACTTATTTCTCCTATCTTAAAACATTTCTTCTTGTAAATGAAACTGTGAGGTGGTTTATATGAGGTGCTGCTTAGATTTAGGAATGCTAACACCTAAAACTCAAGGTTATAATCATTCTAGTCAAGAGTAAGACAGTTCATTTGTTGTTTTACTCTCTTTGTTTGACATGTCTTTAGGAAAACACACATCTCTGTTGGCAATTTTAGCTTTATTAGTTGTGAAGGTTCTTGACTTTCAGTCAGTAGGAAAGGTAATCTAGAGCCTAGGGTTTATTTCCCTTCTCATGTTCCCTTCATTTTCCACATCTTTCTATCCTGCCTCATGATGACAGGCTGGTATGGCCATAACCATCACCATATTATGAATCCTTTTACTTGAGTCCAGATGTTTTGCCCTTTGTTGGTCTGATGTGTGTGCTAAGTTCTCGGGCCCAATTTTTCTGATATGGTTTTAATATGAGGGAGAACATATGGCTTTTTTTTCTGAGTCTCTGCTACTTCACTTAGTATAACAGTTTCTAGTTCCATCCATTTACCTGTAAATTTCACACATTTTCATTATCCACTCGTCAGTTGAGGGACACTTAGATTGCTTCCATCTCTTAGCTATTGTGAAAAGAGCAGCATCAAACATGGATGTACAAGTGTCTCTGCAATAGGATGAGTTCTTTGGGTATATGACAAGGAGTGGTATAACTGGGCCAAATGGCAGGTTCATTTGTAGTTTTTAAAGAGTTCTCCACACTGCTTTCCGTAGGGGTTGAATAAGTTTGCAACCCCACCAGCAGTGGATGAGTGTTCCCCTTTCCCCACATCCTCTCTAACATTTGGTATCATTTGTTCTCTTGATCTGAGCCAGTCTGACTGGGGTAAGATGAAATCTTAAAGTGGTTTTAATTTGCATTTCCCTGATTATTAGTGATGTTGAACATCTTTTAAGATGTTTCATAGCCATCTTTACTTCTTCTTTTGAGAACTCTCTGTTCAGCTCCTTAGTCCATCTTTTAATTGGGTTACTTCTCTTGGTTCTCTGTTTTATGAGTTCGTTATATATTCTGGATGTTAAACCTCTGTCAGCTATGTCGCTGGTGAAGATTTTCTCCCACTCTGTGGGTTTTCTCTTCTCTTCCTTGGTTTCTTCCTCTGATGTACAGAAGCTTTTTAGTTTAATGAGGTCCCATTTGTTGTTTCCTGAGCAATTAATGTCCGGTTTAGAAAATCCTTTCCTACACCTATATCTTGTAGGTTATTGCCAATGTTTTCTTCTAATAGTTTCAGAGTATCAGGCTTCACATTGAGGTCTTTGATCCATTTGGAACTGACTTTTGTGCAAGATGAAAGATAGGGGTTTAGTTTCATTCTTCTACAGGTGGAAATCCAGTTTTGCCAGCACCATTTGCTGAACATGCTGTCTTTCCTTCACTGAATGTTCTTGGCCCCTTTGTCAAATATCAGATGGCTGAAATTGCATGTACTCATATTTGGGTCTTCAATTTTGTTCCATTGATCTATGGGTCTCGTTTTGTGCCAGTATCATGTTGTTTTTATGACTATAGCTCTGTAATACAGTTTAAAATCTAGCATAGTAATCCCCCCCAGCATTGCTCTTAGTGGTCAGGGTTGCTTTGCCTATCTGAAGTCTTTTGTGCTTCCATATGAATCTTAGGATGTTTTTTTTACAGTTTTGTGAAAAATGCCATGGGGATTTTGATTGGTATTCCATTGAATCTATAAATGGCTTTTGGTAGGATGGTTATTTTCACAATATTAATTCTTCCAATCCATGAGCATGGGAGGTCCTTCTATCTTCTAATGCCTTTCTCAATCTCTTTCTTTAAAGATATAAAATTTTCATTGTAGAGATCTTTAATATCTTTGGTCAGGTTTATTCTGAGATTTTTTTTGCAGCTATTATAAAGGGGAATGTTTTCATGTACTCTTTCTCTGATTGCTTGTTATTGGCATTTAGAAAGGCTACAGACTTTTATAGATTAATTTTGTAACCTGCCACTTTACTGAATGTGTTAATAATTTCTAGGAGTTTTCTGGTGGAATTTTTGGTGTCTCTTAGATATAATATCATATCATCTGCAAAAAGGGATAAATTGATCTCTTCCAATTATTACTCCTTTAATTTCCTTATCTTGTCTTATTGTTCTTGCAAGAGTTTCAAGCACTATGTTAAAGAGGAGGGGAGATAGTGAACAGCCTTGTTTCGTTCCTGATTTCAATGGGAATGCTTCCAGTTTTACTCCATTTAGAATGATGTTGGCTGTGGGTTTGTTGTATATGGCTTTAATTATGCTGAGATGTGTTCCCTCCAGTCCAATTCCCTCTAGGACTTTAAATAAATGTATGTTGAATTTTGTCAAAGGCCTTCTCTGCATCTATTGAGATAACTATATGGTTCTTGTCTTTGAGCCCATTTATATGACTTATGACGTTTATTGACTTATGTATATTGAGCCATCCCTGTAGCTCTGGAATAAAGCTGACTTGATCATGGTGGATGATATTTTTTAAGAAATTATTTATTTAATAACCATATAATTAGAAGAAGCATTTCATTACAACAGCATTGACATAGTCAATAACAATTTCCAGAGCTAAGATGCATCTCTTTCAAAATTGGCTATAAATTTTTAGGTTTATAGTTGAATTAATACAGTTATACAATATTGTACTC
>NW_008352891.1:14479039-14480220 GCF_000622305.1 Nannospalax galili | reverse complement strand
TGAGTTGCAACGTTAAGTCATTTATTTGTATTCTTTCTGATTTTTTGATGTAAGCACTTAGAGCTATAAACTTCCCTCTCAGGACCGCTTTTGGCGTGTCCCGGAGGTTTTGTTTTGTTGTATTGTCCTTTTCATTTAGTTCCAGGAATACTTTTATTTCTTTCTTAATTTCTCTTTTGACCCATTCATCATTCAGGAGCGTGTTGTTTAATCTTCATGTGTTCATGTAGTTACTAGGGTTTCCTCTGGTATTGATTTTAAGCTTTATTGCGTTGTAGTCTGATAGAATGCATGGAATTATTTCAATCTTTTTGTATTTGTTGAGGTTTGTTTTGTGCTCCGGTATATGGTTGATTTTGGAGAAGGTTCCATGGGGCACTGAATAGAAAGTATATTCTTTGGAGCTTGGGTGGATATTTTGGTAGATGTCTGTTAGGTCCATTTGATGTATGGTATTGTTTAATTCAGATGTCTCTCTGTTAATTCTCTGTCCTGTTGACCTATCTAATGGAGACAATGGGGTATTGAAGTCCCCTGCTGTTGATAAGTTGGGATTAATCTGGGTCTTAAAGTCCTGTAGTCCTGTTTTTATGAAGTTGACTGCATCAGAGTTTGGTGAATATCTGTTCATGATTGTAAAATCTTCTTGGTTTATTGTTCCTTTGATCAGAATGAAGTGGCCCTTTTTGTCTCTTCTGATTAGCTTTAGTTTAAAGTTTATTTTGTCAGATATTAGAATTGCTATGCTTTTTTTTGTTTTTCTTAGTATCATTTGCTTGGTATATTTTTTTTCCATCCTTTCACTTTAAGGTAGTGCCTGTCCTTGAAAGTGAGATGAGTTTCTTGCAGACAACAAAAAGATGGGTTTTGTTTCTTAATCCATTCAACTAGTCTGTTTCTTTTGACTGGGGAATTCATTCCATTAATATTTAAAGTTATTAATGAAAGATGTATATTGAATCCTGTCATTTTTTTTTTCTGTTCACATTCCTGGCATAGCTGTGAAGTTCCATAGTTATACTTTCATTGAGTTTTTTTCTGTAACCCCTTGGGTATAGTCGTTCCTTTCTTCAGCTCTTTGTATTGCTTCCAGGAATCTCTGAAGGGCTGGATTTGTGGACATGAGTTCCTTCAGCCTATTTATGTCATGGAAGATTTTCCTTTCCCCTTTGACTATAATT
>NW_008352891.1:14466552-14478872 GCF_000622305.1 Nannospalax galili | reverse complement strand
TCTCTTTGTTCTGTATGTTTAGTGTTTTTACTATGATGTGCCATGGAGTTTATTTTCTGGTCCTTTCTATTTAGTGTTCTATATTTTCTTGTATTTGTATGGGCACATTTTTCTTTCACTTTGGGAAATTTTCTTCTACAATCCTGTTGAAGATCTGGTCCATACCATTATCTTGAGATTCTTCTCCTTCCTGTATGCCTATGATACATTCATTTGGTCTTTTTATGGTGTCACACAATTCTTGCATATTTCATTCTTGTGTTTTCCTAAATTTTTCATAATCTTTGCTTGAGCGGTCTAATTCACCCACTTTTTCTTCCAGTCTTGATGTTCTGTTTTCCATTTCATTCATCCTATTGGTGAGGCTTCCTCCTGTCATTTCTAATTGACTTACTGAGTGTTTCACTTCCTTCTTCATTTGAGCCTGAGTAGTCTTCAATATTTCTAACTCTTTTCTGAATCATTCAGCATTTCAGCTTAAGCATTCTTCAATATTTATAACTCTTCTGAATTCATTCAGAAGTTTATCCCTATCTTCTTTCAGTTCTTTGATTCCTTTCTCTGTGAGCTCTTTAAATTCACTGAATTTCTTTTTATCACGTTCATAATTCTTCTTTTGAATTCCATGTCCTGTGTTATCTCTAGGGGGTTCTCATTGTACTCCTCTAGAGGACTGATGGTACTTGGTAGGGATACATCATTTTGATTTTTCATGTTATTATTTTTCTCTGTGGCTTTGACATGTGAATTTCTTTGTAGATTCTGGTTCTTGTGTGAGACTCAAGCCTTCCTTTGTTGAATTTAGGCCTGCTTCTTTTTGTAAACTTTATGTGCCTTTGTGGTTTACTTGTTGGTCATGAAAAGCTGGTTTGTCTAGGCTTCGAGTTCTCTCTTTTAATTTTCTATTGGAGTGACCAAGTTGCTTTCAACTTCAGGAGTTCCCACAGAGGCCCAGTCAGATGATGATCAGATACTCTCTAGCTTTCTCCTATTGTGTGAATCTCTTCAGGAAATATGCTGCCCTCAGGAGTTTGGGGGCTGGGCTGGCCTGGGAGCAGGGTCCAGGAAAGATGCTGGTCTCAGGAAGCTGCTGGTTGTGCCACCCAGGGATGCAAAGGGATGTGGGGGTGGGAAGAAGTCCTGAGCGCTCCTGGGGACTGCTGGGAGGATTTGGGTTGGTCTGGATGCAAAAGAGCAGGAAGCAGTGGGGATTCTGGGCTAAGAGGTCAGTTCAGGGGTCTGGGGTGCCAAGACAAGAAATGGGCCAGTACCCAGGCTAGGAGGAGAGATGGAGTGGGGGAGCTGGGAGGGTGAATGAGGCTGAGGGAGTCCAGGTGTGGTGGGTGCCCGAGGACCCACCCAGGAAAGATGCTAGCACCGGGAAGCTGGCAGCTGTGCAGCTCAGGAAAGCAAAAACACCTTTTTACTTAAAAAAAATTATTATTTTTACTTGATGTATATAAATGTATTGCCTGCATGTGTGTAAGTGTACCTGTGTTGTGCAATTCCCACGGAGGTCTGAAGAGGGCCTTGTTAGCTGCCATGGGTGCTGGGAATCGAACCTGAGTCCTCTGCAAGAGCAGTCTGTGCTCTTAACTGCTGAGCCATCTCTCTACCCCCCCACCTTTGTGCTTTTTTTTTTTTTTTTTTTTTGGCATTTTGAGACAGGGTCTCCCTGTAGCCCCAACTGTCCTGGAACTCACTATGTAGACGAGGCTGGCCTGGAACTCACTGAGATCTGCCTGCTTCTGCCTCCCAAGGTTATTTACCAATCTGTGCCTCATTGTTGGTGTTGAACAGGTATCGGTGTCTACATGCAAAGAGAGATATAGTCATTTTACCTCTGCATTTGTATGCAAAATGAAGTCAAATGCTGTTTGAAAAATGATGTTACCCACGGCAAGACATAGGCCGAAAGCCACTGCTTCACACAATAGGGCATCACTTAGAGCAGGGCACAGCCTGGTCCCCACACTGAGCTTTAGTTTGCTCCTGTGTAAGCTAGGCTGACAGGCCTTCCTGAAGATTGCCTGGAAGATTTGACAAGAGGTCTTTAATGCCTTGGATTGTTCATAGGTAGATGGCCTTTGCTACCAGGTAACAGCTGTGACTATTTTATATTTTTCTATATTAAGATATTTATCCTAACCATCTGAGGACATCTTCTGTTTCTCTCTTTTTAATGTGTGAGGCTCACATTCCATATTATAGTTCTTTTCTGCATATGGGAGGTGCTGTTGAGGCAAAATAACAATGCTGTTTCTTTTGTTTAGAAGGTAGCATTATTATTATTATTATTATTATTATTATTAAATTTTGATCTTTTTGAGACAGGGTCTCCCTGTAGCCTCAGCTGGCCTGCAACTCACTGTGTACATGAGGTTGACCTTGAACTCATAGAGATCTGCCTGCCTCTGCGTGTGCCACCACGCCTGGTGGCTAGCATTATTTTTAACTACAATACTGCAGTGTATCCGCCTCTTTGAACATTACAGCACATTGAATATTGCCTTTAAAAATGATTTAAATGTCAGAAGCATTGTTTAGAAGTTACAGTCAATTCCCATGTTATCCATGTGACTGTGCGATCAGATTGTGCTTTATAGTGTTTATGTTCTGTATTTATAAATCCAACCAGCTGCTTACAGGGATTTTCTATCCTGGGCTGGAGCCACAGGTTGTTAGGAAATAGATCTTTTCCTAAAGCTGTACATTCACCTTGCTATCCCTTTTTGGTTTCTAACCCACCTGGTTCAGGATTCACTTTTAGAGCAATGAAAAAGCCATAGGTGGAAGATAACTTCTCCCTTAAACAGTTTTCATCTTGTTAGAGAATAATGAACTCATTAGAAAGAAGGTGGTCATTTGTGCTATGGTGAGGAAACAGATGCGGGTTAGGCCTTTACAGCTTCCTCTTCTTTCCTGACACAAATGAAAACTGCATCCACACTCCCTGCAGGTTCCTGTGACCACAGGCAGATTCTAGCGAGGATAATGTAATAGAAACTGTGCACAACACTTCCAGAGCCATCCGAAAACATCTTCTCTACTTCTTCCACACCCCTAGCTTGTAGAAGATGAGTGTGACTGCCTGAAAGGCCATGTGAAGAGGGTGGGCAAGCACAGGTGGAAGGGACAGTGGTCCAGCCATAAATGAAGTCATTTTGGCTTCATGTGATGAGACAGACTTATGATGTCTGTCATTTTATAATTTTGGATTTTATTTTTGTGGTTGCTAAGATTAACTCATGAGCAATTTCTCCCTGCTCAAGTCTGGGTACTGTTAACAATATTAATAGCAAGTAACATTTATTGTTGAGTCCTAGACTGAATGCTTAATGAATATAATCTTCAGAGAAACTGAATCTTCACCAAGAGCCCCAGGAAGCTCTCTGGTCCTGAATTGAGAGTGGAGCCTGGTAGCTACCAGGCCCATCTACAGTAAGCTCCCACACCACACTACTCCAGTGGCAAGATGAGCATCCTCTAGAAATCCTTTTGCCACCTGCAATCAACTCCAAGTCTCAGCTCAAGAAGACAGAGTGCCTCCCACCAGATGCTAGCCTGCCTTTGCATAGCGCATATTTTGCTGACTGGGAAGGGCTCTGCATGTTGGCCCTTCCCTGTTCCTTGGTCTGTGCCTTCCTTTCCTATTAAAATCTGAGTCTTCCCAGTTTACAAACTACTTTTTGAGATGAAGTCTCTTTTTTGTCATAAATGCCTTCCTAGTGAATTTTTGTTGACACCTGTATTCACTACTTGAGACTCACAAGACTGAATAGGGGGACTTCCTGGCAGTGGGCTGTAAGAAACTAATACACTACGATGATATAGAAGGCTCAGAAGGTAAAGACACTTTCCACACCAACCTGATAACCTGGTCTTGATCCCTGGGACCCACATAAAGGTGGAAGGAGAAAGCCAACTACACAAGAGTTGTTTCCTGACCTCTTCCCTAGGCTGTGGCATACACACTCACATAGACACACCCAATGATAATAATAATAATAATAATAATAATAATATGTAAAACAGATATTATTATTTAAAAATGTTTTTATTGAGTTTTCATGCATTTCATATCATAGATCTTAATCAAATTAAACCCCTTCCACCTTCTGCACCCTACCCCATAGCTGCCCTCACCAGATTTCATGTATTCTGTCATATATGTTAAATCCTGTCCTGTCAAGCATTTGTACCCAGATGTCCCTTGGTACAAGTTCATTCACTGGAGTCTAGTTAGCCTATGTAGAGTCTCTCCCTTAAAGAACACCTATTCTCTCTGACCCCACAATAATCAGTTGCCAATAGTTCCTTGACTAAGGTTGGGACCTGCTACCCATTTCCCTGTTCTATGCTGGGTTTTTGTCTGATTGAGTCAGCATGGGTCTTGGGTATGCTGTCACCATTGTTGCAAGTTCATATGAGTAAGTTCCCAGAAGCCTGAAAGCCTTTGCTTCCTTATGTTCATGTACCAAACCTGGCTCTTACAATCTTTCTGCCCCTCTTTCCGCAATGGTCCCCAAGCCATTGGTGAGTGAGGATTAATATAAAAGTCCTAGCCAGGGACACATACTCTGCAGTCTCTTATTATCCAAAACTTATCCAGTTGTGGCCTTCTGTGTGCATCGTACTCTGTGGTATGAGGAAGCTTCACTGATGAGAGTGGAGAGATGTATTAGTATTCTCTCTAGCCCCTGTTCTGCTATGTTCCATGAGCCTTAGGAGTCGAGGTTCCACTACAGATGTGTAACTTAGGACTGTGAAACTCTCAGACATATATTCTCTGTGTATGAACAGTTGTGGAACTCTGTAATAGCCTTATCTGTGGCAAAAATGGAGCTTCTTTGATGAATGATGTATGGTTTACTTGTCTGTAAATATAAGGATCCATATTTAGCATACAGTAAGAAATTTCATTTGTCTAGAGATATGATTTTCTCTAGGATTGATGACCTCTTCTAACCATGTGTATTTCGATATACTTACAGTGCCAACCATGAGTTACCCCCCATTGAGAGTGCTTTAAGTCCAATTAGGTAGCTGTTGATTACCACTTAGATAAAAGTGCCATTACTGTACCAACAGATAGTTTGCTGTGCTGGCCATTGTTGTGGTTACTAGGCTTTACAGCTGTGTTGGACCGTTGAATGATGTTCTCCTTTAGCAGCTTGCATAGTATCCTCCAAAACTATGAGAGCTAGTGTTCAGGAAGAAGCTTTCCAGGTCAGTTCCAGCTCCATTGCTCCAAGTCCTATGTCTGAAGTATGTCCTGTCTTCAGCAAAAGGGTCTTTCCTTTAAGTTCTGGGAGGTAATAAAAGGCTGTGGAAATAGCCTGTGTTATTTTAGGAGTCTCTTGGACTACCCTGGCCAGCAACTTGAAGGGAGGTTTCTCCTGTCTGGCACTGTTTCTTGTTATATAGCCTTCAGGTATACACATGCACTCATGTTCAGATATTGTATGTATATTTTTCAGGGGATTTTGAGATCATACATTACCGTCTGGCTTTTTATGCCTCCTAAGCATCATTCATCTCTCATCTCTCTCTCTCTCTCCCTGTCTAACCCTCCTTCCTTCTTCCCCAGGTAAATGCCCCCATTTTCCTATGATAATGCCTGTCTCCTATTATCCCCCTTCTCTTGAGCTCCTTTTTCCCTTTACCCCCATGGTTCCTTGTATATCCTTCCTTCTTCCCTTCCCAGTTAAATACTCCCATTTTCCCTATTTCCCCCTTGGCAACACCTGACTCCTTCTGTCCCCTTCTCTGAGGCTCCTTCCCTTTACCTCCATGGTTCCTTTCCTTAATACTGCTCAGTGATTTCCAAGTAAAGTATGAGTATAAAGATAGTTGGGAGATAATCCAAGTCCAAGATACTGTGGGAGGTTTTGTTTTTGTTTTTTCCCCGTCTTTTGGTTTGTTCTTTGAATTTTTGAGATAGGGTTTTGCTTTGCAACTCAGGCTGCCTGTTAATTCACAATCTACCTCAAATTTCCCAAGTTCTATGATTACACATGTGAGCTGCCATGCAACTAGGTAACTGTCCTGGATTTGGATGGTAAGTTTATAGGCTCACTCTGATGTGATGATCATCCTGAACTCCCATGATTAAGAGTTCCCCAGAAGCTGCCCAGGCCATGGCACCTGTACCCAGTGTCGCCTGCCTGGCATTCCCTCAGTTAGGCTCTCAGAGTCCTTGTTCTGCTGTGATTGAGCTGGCCACATGGCTGATAAACATCCAGCTGCCAATTTGAGGTCTTCATTTGCCACTTTCTGGGGACCCTGCTTCTCTCTGGGATTGATCTCTACCCTGGGTTTATTCTAATTTGGCAGATCACTTCTTCTAGTAAGTCCCTGGGAGGGCACATGGATGGCAAATTCCAGGGTAGTATGTATCTGGGAATAATTTCACATGGCTCTCATTTTCAATTTGTATTTTATTTATTTTTTGGTCTTTTTGAGACAGGGTCTCCTCGTAGCCCCAGCTGTCCTGGAACTCACTGTGTAGACCAGGCTGGCCTTGAACTTACAGAGATCTGCCTGCCTCTGCCTCCCAAGTGCTGGGGTTAAAGGCGTGCGCCAACATGCTTGGCTCGATTTGTATTTTAAATGTAGTAGGAACATTTAAACATTCCATAATAGAAGATTTTCCCCAAGATATCCATTCCCTACATTATTAGAAAGGGTTCCCCTTCTTCTCACTGATAAGGAAAATAAGACCCAGATAAAGGCAGTTATAACTTGGATTATAGAACTGTCAGTGTGGTACAGTGGGGCTCGGGTAGAGGTGAAAAGTCAGTAGTAGATGAGATCATGAACGATAGCTGTGCTATTCACTGCTCAGGACTATCCTTTGGTATCTATGATTTTTGATCCTAGGTCTTTGAACAAGGTCTTATCTGGCCAGTGGAGAAGCAGAAGACCCTGGACTTAGGACCATCAGAAGGAACTGACCCTCTGCATTACACACTGCTCTATATCATCATGACAGAACACTACGCACTCTGATAGAAGAAAGCAAGCACGTCGATTCTCAGAATTAACCCTTTAAAGACCCAGTGTCACGTGACATGCAGATGCTGCCCTTTTACGGAGAGGACTGGATATTTATGGATGCAGGAGGTAGAGTTTAAAGTCCTTTTCTTCCCTCCTTCCTCGGAGGTTCAATGCTGTCTCATATTTTCTCATAAAACAATATGATCTCAAATTTCCTTGTGAAGTCTTCATGTACCGTATTCCCCTTAGCACCTGCTAAGTACTAGATGATCCTTCATATGCACAGTTGAATAGAAATTGTATGCAGATCCCACACAGGTGAAAGAAAAGGTTAGAACATCAATGCTGAAGGGATATACAATGAGTACCCCAACTTTGTGCCCAGGAAGCTGCAGCTGCAGAGTCCTGGTCTGCTCATCAATGAGAAGCTGCTCCTCCTGACCCTCAAGCTGAAGTGGGGTCAACAGACTACCTCAACTCTCCATTGGAAGGGTCTCAGGAGATTTTGAGAGAGAGAGAGAGAGAGAGAGAGAGAGAGAGAGAGAGAAGGTGGAGAGAGAGAGAGAGAGAGAGAGAGAGAGAGAGAGAGAGAGAGAAAGAGAAGGTGTATGTGTGTGGGTGTGAATGTGTGCATGCCACAGAGCATGTATAATGGCAGAGGACAACTTCTGAGTGTTGGTCTTTGCCTTTCCACTTGTCTGAGACAGGGTCTCTCTTCCACTGTGTAAACAAGGCTAGTTGGCCCCTGGGATTCTGGAACTTGTCCTGTCACCCATTTCTAGTAGGCACACTGAGATTGCAGATGTTTGCACTACTGTGTCCCTCTTCTATGCAGGTTTGGAGGATCTGCACACAGGTCTTTAGGCTTATGTGGCAAATGCTTTTACACACTGAGTCATGTCTCCAGCCCTCAGGGTGTTTTAAGGCTTGTCACAAGGCAAAAACATGTATGAAACCCCATTCATCCTTCTGGCCAGTGATTTCCACCACTCTCAACAAATTAGATCATCAATTTATTCCACAGGAGTTAGGTATGTAAGAGTCTCTTCACTTTCTTTTCTGCTAAATGACGCTCCTGTGTTGAGCCTCAGTGCTTCCAAGGATAGGCCCTAAATAGGAAGCGCTGTACGAAGACATACAAGTCATTATTATTCTAATCAAGTCAGTGCCCTCTTGGCTCTTGAATTAACCAGTAAGCTAGCATGAGCAAAAGGGTAGAAAAGATGCTCATTCTAGGATTCTTCTGGACTTTTACATGTACCATCTTTCCAGGAGTTATAACAAGTTTGGGTTGCAGCTCAGAGGGTGAGAATATGCCCAGCATGGAGGAAGCCTTGGCTTCAATCTCTATCACCACCACCACCAACAACAAAGTAGGGGCTAGAAAGATGACTCGGTGGTTAAGAGCATGTACTGGGCAGGAGAGATGGCCCCGTGGTTAGAAGCAGTGGCTGCTCTTGCAGAGAACCTAGGTTTGGCTCTCAGTACTCACATAGCAGCTCACAAACTCCTGTAACTCCAGTTCCAAGGCATCTGATGCCTGCGTAAGCTCCTGCATGCACATGGCACATATAAATTCACACAGGCTCACACACATACAGATAAACAATATTTTTTAATTTAACAAATTAAACAAAACCTTTCCTTACAACATAACAGCCCATATACAACTTTGTCCCAACTCTTCCATGGTTGGGTTTACATGTACTTTTCTGTGGTATTTTGTATGTTTGCATATTTTGTATATTCTTGTGAGTATGTCTATGAAAACTTTCTGTAGGAAAGTATCATGTGGGAGGCTCAGAATTTCTCTCCCTCTTGATTTTGAAATTGCTCTCTCCCATATTACTTAGAAGGTTTGTTTTTCTTTCATTTTCCCTCTATAAACTTTCAGGAAGCTTGATTTCATCATTTGCTGAGTTCAGCCGATCTTCATAAGATCTGCACGCAGCCATGTAGAGCGTTTATGAAAAGAATGCATTAAACACTTCATGGAAGCTTTACCTGCGACAATAGCCTTAAATCACAGCTCCTGTTTCCCACCTCTGGGTATGATTCCCTCCTTCTATTTCATGAAAGATTGCATTCTCTGCAGCAACTTCTATTTATTTTAAAGGAGGATCTGCACTTCTTTCTATAATCCATTGTGCTTTATTTCATAATAGTATTCAAATTATTTATATATTTCGGGTTTATACACTTGCTTTTCATTGTGGAGCATGAAAGAAATTCTGACATATAAAATCCACTCTGGTATAGAAGAGAAAGGTAATGAAGAATTTTGGTAGGTCCTTGTCACCTGATCTTCCCTCTTCTCAGGCTTGAGCTTTTAAAATAGCTCCCATTTTTTTCTTCTTGGAACTCCTTCATGAAAATTTTACCTCATGTTTGTGAAGATTTCTTTCTATTTGCCTTATAGCTAACACCCAGCAAAGAAGTGTGGAGAGGTTGGGGCCCTTGCTGGAATTTTGTCCCCCTGTCTGGCTACCTCTGGGGGTGGGAAGACTTGCTTTGTGCAGCTTGTCGCTGCACACTCTAGGCTGAAGAGAGGAGCCTCCAGGGGCACCTGGTTCCTGGACTCCAGATATGAGCAGGACCCATGTCCCTAGTCCCATCACTGGTGCTGGTGTTCTAGCCTGGAGATCCAGCTGTTGTGTGCCTTTGGAGAATTGCTGCTGTGCTAGAAGGGGCCTTAGAAGCAGGGTGGCTCAATATTGATCACTCACTGGCAGTTCTGAGGTACTGGAAGAAGAAGGCCATCTTTTCTTACGTAGAATTCCCAAAGTGATAAGATGAATCTTCCTCAGAGCTCTAGTTATCTCAAAGATGCACGTATACACATAGGACAAGAACGAGGTGAGAGTCTTCAACTCCTGTACTTGACAGACCACATGGAAAATGGCCCATTGGCCCAAACTCATGAAAATGAAGGTCATGTCTCATGCTGACTGGTGGTTAATTTGGTCCATAAATTTAAATAAAGCTTATTTAAAAGATAATTTTAGGAATTTGATGATTTTTTTAGTTATTAACTAAAGTGTTGGCACCTTTTGTTTTGTATACAAATTTAGTAGTGTTTTGTCAATGAAAAAGTACAGAGTACTATGCCAGAAATCGAGGGCCTTTGAGCTACTGACTTGACTATTGGTTACACTCAGACTAGGACTTCACTTTTGTGTAACCTTCATCTAAGTAACTGAAAATGTTTTTATGATGACTGACTTTATGCAGCATTGGTTTGGAGGCTACTTTCTCCTAGATTTTCTTGTTATTGAAATTTGACACAGTATTTAATTATGAATTAGAAAATACATCAATGGCCAATTCAGTCAGCTGTTTTCCAAGATTAGCAATGGAAAGTGGGACTTGTACATCTCAGCAGAGTGTTTACTGCAGGCAAATCCTTCCACTGAAGATTCCTAAGATTATAATGAAACACAGCACATTTTAAAAAAGATTTCCAAAACTTCAGAGACTGCTAGGCAGTGAAGACTTGGGGAATGAGAACCCTGGAGAGAGAGGAGGAGCAGGCTTGAACCAGAGGCAGGGAGGCTTCTTCCCAAGGAGCTGCTGTGCACTGGTGGTAGCTAGAGGCCAGGCTAGGGAGAAGGGAGTGGAAGAGCTGAGGACACAGGTGGCCATTTTCAGATCTTAAGGCTGAAGAGATTAATGTGAGAAGAGGCCCAAATGTGACGCAGAGCAGGACTACCGGCAAAAGAAGAAATGGTACTGGAGCAATCTCAGCTCTCAATCCAGTTAGGTGATTGACCTCTAACCAGAGCTAAAAATAGTTCCATGGACAGAAAAAGGCGGGGGCAATTACATCACCCCAAGTTACTTCTAAAGTTACCTATACGTGCTGTATGTCACTCATGGAAATGTTAACAAGTTCACCGGGGACAGCTTGACCACTCAAACTAATATATTAAATCACAACAAATCAAACATAGACGATTCAGATGACAGGAGCCTGATCAAACACAGGCTTAATAACAAATGGTACATATGTACAAGAAACTGGTGAGATGGAAAATTTCAAGTAAAAACTAGAAATTCTGAAATTTGCAAATTCTTCAATTAAAGTAACCTAAAATTAAGAACTTAATAGAAGAGTATTATATATCTTTCTCTGAAGAGAAATAAACATTTATTCACTCCAGACAGAGGGGCAAAGAAAGGGTTCAGGTAAAGTCCATCTGGGTGAATCAATGACTTTACTGGGGTTTCTTACAGGAGCATGGGTGACCCAAAGGCAGCTATACCACCTGGAATTTCCCTGGGCGACATATAGAAAACTGAATCATTAAGAAATCCCACCTGGGTCAATTATTTACATCTCATATAGTGGTAATTGGAGTCCCAGGGAAAGGAAGGGCTTTGTTAGGATCTTGTGATGGTCTGGTGAAGGTTTTGGAGGCTTCCAGAGCCTGGTGAACATCCCCTTTCCATAAGGTAGTGTTAATAGGCCGTTTTTCAAGAGTCTCCTGTGGGTCATCACAGCTGCTCAGCTTTAAGACTGTTCTGGTCATGTCCAAGCTGGCCTGTAACAGCTATACCACAATAAGCTTACTGGAATAACTGGTGTCTCTAAACAGATAGTAAAATGTAAGTTAAAATAGAAAAAATTCGGGGCTGGAGAGATGGCTCAGTGGTTAAGAGCACTGACTGCTCTTGCAGAGGACCCAGGTTCAATTCCCAGCACCCACATGGTGGCTATGAACCATCCTTAACTCCAGTTCCAGGGGAATCTGAAGCCCTCTTCTGATCTCCAAGGCATTGCATGACATGGGTGCACTCACATACAAGCAGGCAATACACTCGTACACATAAAATAAAAATAATAAATGAAATAATAAAAAAATTCATTCTGAACTGAAAAGTAATAAAGAATATGAAGTAGAATGTAAGTGGACTCTCCTCCTCACACCTCTGACCCCAGATATGAGGGAATTGCAGTTCTAACACCAATGCCCAGTGTCAGTCGCAAACTCCACAGGCCATACAAGCAGGCAATACACTCGTACACATAAAATAAAAATAATAAATGAAATAATAAAAAAATTCATTCTGAACTGAAAAGTAATAAAGAATATGAAGTAGAATGTAAGTGGACTCTCCTCCTCACACCTCTGACCCCAGATATGAGGGAATTGCAGTTCTAACACCAATGCCCAGTGTCAGTCGCAAACTCCACAGGCCACGCCCATAAAGAATATGAAGTAGAATGTAAGTGGACTCTCCTCCTCACACCTCTGACCCTAGATATGAGGGAACTGCAGTTCTAACACCAATGCCCAGTGTCAGTCGCAAATTCCACAGGT
>NW_008352891.1:14456653-14465423 GCF_000622305.1 Nannospalax galili | reverse complement strand
ACACCTGGAAGCTCTCTGAACTCTGTCATTCAGGAGATAGGTGGAGGCTTTAGTATGTGAGTGAAACTGATCAAATTGTTGGCCACTGGGGACTGACTGAAGCTTCAGGACTTCTCCCTGCTCTAGCGCTGGGATGAGGCTGAATGTTCCACTTGTGTGGTGCTCCTTCTGGCAGCCAACCCATCCTGAGGCACCGAGAGCCCATCTCATTAGCATAACCCAGGTACAGCTGATAGGTGATTCTCATGAGTAACAAAAATGCCACCGTGTCCCCACCACTCAGGCATTCCTGAATGTGTAAGATGTTGTGCATCAGGAAGTAGGGACAAAGGCCAAATGCATAATTGTGTTATGTCACAATATCAAAATAAGACAACAAAGCAGGGAATGTAAAAGCCGAGCATGCTGTGAGAGTCCAAAGAAGAGAGAGAAAAAGAAGCAACACTGCATCTATAAAGCCAACATACGCCCGGCTAGCTTAGTCGGTAGAGCATGAGACTCTTAAAACCAATATAAACCATTAAGTGAAAGTTTCAAGCGTTGCAAACCCAAAGATAACTAATATCACTTCATTGTATAACAAACACTGAAAACAAAATGCCAAGAGAACATACAGAACAGAGATTGCGACGGAGATCACTATTTTTGGAAGGACAAAGACAAAATTGATGTAATGACGAAGATGGATTAACAGTGTTGAAAATGGCTGACGACCACAGATTTAACACATAAAAACATTCCTGTATAGGAAGGAAAGATGAGTCATTTTCAGACAAAGAGAACATCAGAGTCAGATTTCAATGAAAAGAAATATAGTATGTTGCTTTTCAAGTGGAAGGAAGTGACCCACACAGGAGTACACTGAGAAAAGAGAAGTACTGAGTAGTTAAAATTAAATGGTTGCTAATTTTATAAAGTAATGACCATTAATGGAATTGAAATGTTTGAATAACCAACTGATGATAGTGCTGAAAGGACACGAGCAGTGTGGAACTAGATTTTGATGGCCTTTGAATTGTCAGAGAAATAGTGACAGCACTAATTTTGTTTTCTGTGATTTGCTTTTGTATTTTGTTTTTAGAGTGGGTGTTCTTGCTTTCTTGACTTCTGATTTAGTATCTTGTCAGTCTCACAAGAGCACTCTGATGGCGCTGATCATTTGAATTATATCCTTGCCATTTTCTGATTTCCTGTCCTCTGTATCTGTCAGTTACTGAAGCAGAGGTGATGCTCCTTCAAGCTTAGCCAAAGCCTTATCAAGTGATCTTTATGCCTATTGACATTTCCTTACATACTTTTATGCTCTGTTTTCAGATACACTCACTTTAGCATTATTATTATTTTGCAAAGTCATCATATTTCATTATGTAATGCCTCAACAAAAAGTGGCCGTATTCAGGACTGAAGAGAAGGCCGCATGCACGCTAGGCAAACATTCTCCCACTGAGCAACAGCCCAAGCCCAACGCAATGCCTTCATTTCTATCACCGTTTTCCTTGCTTTGAAATCAGTTTCATCCGTTTTTCTACTGTAGCTGTCTTCTCACTGCTGGCAACGTGCACTTTCTGCCTCATTTATGTGTATGCCATATACACATAGTTTTGTATGCTGGGGCTCGAACCCAGGGCACCGAGCACACCAGGTAAGTGCTCTACCACTGAACTTGATCTCTAGCACCCTTTTATATATCTTTGGGGATGTTCTCATAGTTATTGGATCCTTGTGATTTTTAAATTTCTGTGCCCTTTAATTCTTTGCATCCTCGCTTTGCGATCCTGTTGACCTACCCTGGGGCTCCAGTTCCTTTCTTGTTGGAGCCGTTTTACTGATGAACCGATCAAAAGCTTTGTCGGTACCATGGAGTGTTTTGAGTTCTAGCGTTACTTTGCTTCTTTCTTAGAGGCTTTCTACCTATGATCACTTTTCCATGTTCTTGAATGTTGCCTTCTTTCTCTATAAAGGCTCTAACACATCAGTCATGGCTATTGTAAATACCTTGCCTGATGTTTACAAAATCTGTCTCATGTCTTTGACTGTTCTGATCTTGGCACTGCCCCTTAAGATGCATTTTTTTTCTTGAATTTTAGCAAGATTCATTTTTGAAAATAAAAAGGCACGTTTTTTAAATAATAGGAACTCAGGACAATATCAGTATATCTTTTTTTTTTTTTTATATCTCTAGATAAGGTTCACTCGAGACCAACTGGTCACCACGCAAGATTCATCTGCAGTACACACAATCAAAAATGCCAGAATGGTGGAACCAACCCTCCTGGATGTTCAACAGACATACCCCGAGATCTACACCAACTGGGTCAGAGGGACACAAAGGACACTCTTTGCTCCCCGCCCTCCCAGGTCGACCAGCCCTTTAATGTGGGCATTCAGGTCAAGTTGGTTAGGAAACAATCTTTGTTTCCTATTTGACCTGGATGTGTGTGCCATGAGCTTCATGTGTTGCTTGTGCTGGTTGTTCATGTCCTGTGTTGCCTTCAGGAGGTCCTGATACTTCCTGAGTAAGGCAGAAGATGCTCCCTTCTTTAAGAGGGATTCTTCACTAAACAAACAGGAATGTGGGGGCGTCACTCTGATGATTAATCCTGTCAACTTGATTGGACTGAGTGGAGTGTAGCAAAGCATATTTCTGAGGATATTTCCACAGAGGGTTAATTAAGGGGGGAAGACTTGTGTGATGTGGGCAGCAGCAGCTCATGGATTGGGGGTCTGGTGGAATAAAAGGGGAAGAAGGAGAATGCCTGAAGACAGTTTCTCTCTCCAACCCTGTCTCCGACCCCCAAGGTCCTGAGGTGATCATCCTGCTCTGTTACACCCTCTGCCTTGCTGTTCTGCCTCACCATAACCCAGCAGCAACAGAGCCAGCTAACCACAGACTGGAGCCTCTGAAACAATGACCATAGTACATTTTTCTCCCTTTAGCCTGCTTTCTTGGGTACTTTTTCGGCGATTAAAATTCAAGTAGTTCAAGCCGGGCTTAGTGGTACACGGCTTTAATCCCAGCACTCAGAGGCAGAGGCAGGTGGATCTCTCTAACCAAGGCCAGCCTGGTTACATAGTGAGTTTCAGGCCAGCTGGGGCTACAGGGGGACCCTGTCTCAAAAAGAAAATAAAATTTGAGTAGTTCAGAATTAAAAAAAAAAGTATTGTAAGAGGAATAATGACCATACTGATTTGCTAATATGTTTGAGTATCTGAGTTATTAATACTCAGAAAGAATTAGAAAACTTGAGTAGGTGTATATATATTTCTTCAATATACAGAAACTGTTATTGAACTATCCCAGAGAGTCAGAATCCTAGGCCAAGTTGCTTCATTATTAAATTGTCCTAAATTTTATTAAATTAGTAACCAATTCTACACCAGTACCTCAAGGAATACTTAAAATGATAACTGAACAAAGACCTATAGAATGGAAGGACATGATATTTTTCCAGATTAAAGCAAGCAATACTCTAAGAATGAAATTCTCAAACCTGAAAACGGTAGGTGCTATTGTTTGCTGGCTGGTGTGATGATAAGAGAAATACTGAGCTAAGGTTTATAAAGAGAAAAGGCCAACAACAGGAAAGTTCTTAAGGGAAAGAAAAGACAAAGATGCCCACAACCCAATATCAGGATTTACTGGAGAGCTGAGTATGGCCATGAGGCACAGAGCAGAGAGACAGGTGGTTAGATGAGGTAGAGGTCAGAAAAGAATACATAAAGTGATGTAAAACTAAAGTTCAGTGTGGTCATTTGAATGAGAATGTCTCCCACAGGTTCCAAGTATTGATACTTGACTCCAGGTTGTGGGTCTGTTTGGGGAAGGTCATGGAACCTTTAGGAGGTGTGGCCATGCTGGAGGAGGTACATCACTGGGGGACAGCTTTGAGAGTTCATGACCTTTCTCTTTTTGAGGATTCTCTCTCTGCTTCCTGTGCCTGCTTGAAGATGTGAGTGCTCAGCTTTCTGCCCTGGCTGCTTCCTGTCATACCTCCCCTGTCATCATGGACTCTTATCCCCCTGGAACCAGAAGTCCAATAAATTCTTCTGTAAGATGGTGTTTATTCACAGCAACAGAAATACAGCTTATAACATGCAGTTATGCCTGATTGGTCAATACAGTGTCCCACAGAACAGCCACTGAAACAGATACATACATGGATAGACATCCTTATTGCCACGACAGGTGTATTAGTCACTTTTCTGTTGCTGTGATAGAAACACCATGACCAAGGAAACTTATAAAAGGAAAAGTTTGTTTAGCTTGTGGTTTCAAAGGAGCAAGAGTCCATCACGGCAGGGAGGCATGGCAGGAAGCAGCCAGGGCAGAAAGCTGAGCACTCACATCTTCAAGCAGGCACAGGAAATGGACTGGAGATCTGGCAAGGCTTAAGAACTCCCTAAGCCTGCCCCCAGTGATGTGCTTCCTCCAGCATGGACACACCTTCTAAGACCCCTCAAAACAGTGCCACCCACTTGAGACAAAATGTGCAAATACTTGGACCCATCTTCAAATCACCACAACAGGACAGAAGGTGTTCCCTGTCCTTTAGCAAGTTGGACTGCACAGGCCTCAGCCCCAGGAAGATCTGCCTTCTCCTGCCCTCGGTGTTGCTGCAGGGACTCCTGCTGCTTTTCTGCCATGAGCTCCTGAACTCGCTCTCATGTCTTCCAGGCCAGCAGCTGCTCCACAGCTGACTATGCATATCCATTGATTTCTAATTTATGGCAAGACTGCTTTCATCCTGTTCTAGTGTGTTCAACTCCATCAATGAAAACCAGTTAGCTTCATCAAAGTAGAAGGGGACCGAAGGACTGGTTGGGAAGAGTAAGGGGACCAGTGGGAGCAGGGGGCGCAGAATGAGAATGATGGGATGGTGAATGTGGTGAAATACATTATATACGTATATGAAAATATAATGAAACTCATTATTATATATAATGAGTAGATACTAAGGAAAATGTTTTTATACAGAAAATATGAGTCTTCTTAGTTTATCCACCATTGTTTTAGATTAGGTCTTTCATAAAACTCCACTCTTCACTAGCATATTAAGAAGATGCTCAAGAGGCAAGCACAGCCTGAGCTCCATTATACCCAAGAGGCAAGCACAGCCTGAGCTCCATTATACCCTAGAGGCAAGCACAGCCTGAGCTCCATTATATCCAAGAGGTGTCCTCTTCGCTACGAAGCAAAGGATCATTTAACTTTTCTGATTATTTCAGGGGACTAGCTGAGAGATTTATAAACTGACAGTGGGATTTCTTATAGACATTCTAGATAACAAGGTGAACAACATTGTATTCAGTGTGGGAGGGGCCCAGCCCCTGAAATGTTGTTTACTAAATTGCCAGCTGGATCTTATCACAGTAAAACAGATTTACTTTCCACACACATTATTTTTCAGAGGCATCTAAAATTCAATGTGTGTGCTGAACCTTCAAATACATTTGAAGGAGTTTGTCTGTCAGAAAACTAAATAGCATTGAACTAAAAATGTATTTCTCCCCAAGTATCTAAATCAGGATGTCGGCAGGACACAGCTGAGATGAAGTGGGTTCTTGTCCTTCTGTTCTCAGTCCCAGGGTGAGGCAGGAGGAAGCATCACTGACCTGCTGCCTCCAGCTGCTCTGTGGCCAGCCTCTTTGCAATGGTGAATAGTTGATTTTCCAATAGCTGTATTGCTGAAGTAATTTGAAAAATTGTAATGCGTAATTTCACAAGGCTCATATGACCATTGAATTTCAAATTATAAAACTACATAAAGTTTCTAAAGTGCTGACAAAAACCCATAATCAAAAGGCTATGTCCTGCCTGATAACTAAGATATTTAATCATCTGATTACAGGTGTGTTGTGTGTGTGTGTGTTTGTGTGTGTGTGTGTGTGTGTGTGTGTGTGTAAGGTGCAGTCCCCTCAACAGACTTACTACTTACTTGTCTCTAGTACAAGCTTCACATGATTGGATCTGAGTATGTTCAGTTATCAAAATTCAGTGAAGGAAGAATTTCATATAATTTAGAGCATGTTTTTCATTTTGACCAGGCTTTGGAACATAATTTTGAAACTTGTGACTATTAAAAAATATCTGGAATAAATAACAGAATCTCCTTGGGGATCAGCTTTCATGAGATTTCCCACATAGTTTGTATGTATCAATGTGTCCACAAGCATGTGCACGCACACACAAACACATACACACACTTACCTTGATGTCTGAATCAATAGCTTGTTCATTCACACATAACTCGTTCAATTTTATGTCTTACAGGGTTTATACTTCAATATTGTATAACTGTATTAATTCAACTGTGAACCTAAAATTTTCATAGCCACTTTTGAAAGAGATGTATCTTTGTTCTGGAAATTGTTATTGAGTATGTTAAAACTGTAATGAAATGCTTCTTCTAATAAAGTAAAATAAAATATAAAATAAAATAAAAATGTTAGGTAACCCAACCACCTAGAATCCAAGCTTAGTGACTCTTATAGCCTTGCTAGTCGAGGGCCACCTTAGGCCACTTTGGCCTGTTGTCACTGTGTCTTTAAGCACCCAATTCACAGTTCTTTTTTAGATTTGATAGTCAATAAATTCTTTAAATATAGCTTAAAAACCAGGTGTGGTGGCTTACACCTCTAATTCTAGCACACAGGAGGCTGAGGAAGAAGGATTTCCATGACTTTGAGGCCAGCCTGGGTTATATAATGAATTTCAGGCCAGACTGGAGTAGAACAAGTCCTTTTCTCAAACAAACAAACAAACAAACAAACAAACAAACAAACAAACAAACAGCAACAATAATATCCACAAAAAGCCCCAATAGTGTGTGTGTACAGAACCTACTTTAAAAAATTATTTTTATTCTATGTGTATGAGTGTATGGCCTGTATGTATGTAAGTGCACCTGTGATGTGCCCTACCTTTGGAGAACAGAAGAGGGTGTCAGATTCCCTGGAACTAGAGTTATAGTTGGTTGTTAGCCAGCATGTAGGTGCTGGGATTTGAACCCAGGTCCTCTTCAAGAGTAGCCAGTGCTCTTAACCACTGAGCTATCTCTCTAGCCCCTTAAAATGTCCTTTTTTATACGATATATTTTTAAAATTTTTTTAAATTTTAATTTATGTGTATGATTGTATTGCCTGTATGTATGTGAGTGCACCCATGTCGTGCAATGCCGCGGAGGTCAGAAGAGGACATTGGATCCCCTGGAACTGGAGTTAAGGGTGGTTTGTAGCCACCATGTGGGTGCTGGGAATTGAACCCGGGTCCTTTGCAAGAGCAGTCAGTGCTCTTAACTGCTGAGCCATCTCTCCAGCCCCCTATACAATACATTTTATCCAAACTTTTGTGCATTTTCTACAATACATCTTGATTGTATTGAGACCTCTCATTGCCCCCCACACTGGATTTTAAGCATTCTGTCATATAATGTTAAGGCCTATCGAGTCACGTTTGTATCCCCAAATGTCCCTTGGTGTGAGTTTATCCACCGGAGCCTGGTCAGTCTATTTAGCTTCCCTTAAAGAAGACCAACTCTCCCTCACTGTATGTTTTGACAATTTGTTTTCCATTTGCAGAAGTCTTGTGTTTGTTGCAAACAGGGAATCATTTAAAGATGATGAGTACACAGACCCTCACCACACATGGGAATCACTGCCTTGTGGCATATACAGTTTGTGATATGAAGTCAGTTGTTAATCTGGTTAATCTCTGGTGTGTGATGCATCACATTTCTCCAATTAATTTGAGATTTTTTAAACCTCTTTTTTGTGTTATATATACCCAATACAATTTTACTAAGCTATAAAAGTGAAATGATGTAATTTCCAGGGACATAGGTGGAACTAGAGATCATGTTAAGTGAAATAAGCAGCACTCACAAAAACAAATATTGCACTCGCGTGCAGAATCAAGGTTAAGCAATACAGCTGTGTGCATACATACATTCAGAAGACATGAGCAGAAGGGTACTAACTGGGTAGGAGGAAAGAGGGGATATCAGGGAGGGGATATCAGGGAGGGTAATGAATGAGGTGAATATGTCATAATAGAACTCATTAATTTTAATTATTAACTAAATAATAAACTTTAACAATACTCTCCTTAGATGTACAAAACATTTTAATATTGATGAAGTTCAGTTTATATATTTTCCTCTTGTTGTGTGTGTTTTGATGTTATGTTCAGAGGATGGAAATACATAGCTGGGTCAGGGTCTATGCTTTATGCAAAACTTTTATTTTTGTATTTAGATTATGTATCCACTTTAATTTTATGTGGTATGACTTAATGGCTCAAATTTATTAGTTTGTTTATAGATATTCAGCTATTCCAGATGTAGTGGTTGCAAAATCTGTTTCTTCTTTGTTGAGTGAACTTAGACTTTTGTTGAAAATCAAGCACAGATGTATGAGCTTCTGTTTAGATTCTCATCTATCACTTTGATTTATATGTATATGCAGTACCTTTGTAATGAAGTTTGGGTTCAGGGAATATGGGACTATAGCTTTTTTCTCCTTCAAGGTTATGTTAACTGCTTAGTGGTTGCAAAATCTGTTTCTTCTTTGTTGAGTGAACTTAGACTTTTGTTGAAAATCAAGCACAGATGTATGAGCTTCTGTTTAGATTCTCATCTATCACTTTGATTTATATGTATATGCAGTACCTTTGTAATGAAGTTTGGGTTCAGGGAATATGGGACTATAGCTTTTTTCTCCTTCAAGGTTATGTTAACTGCTTAGAATTCCCAATATTCTACAAATGATCAGA
>NW_008352891.1:14427561-14456597 GCF_000622305.1 Nannospalax galili | reverse complement strand
AGAATTCCCAATATTCTACATTCATTTAATGATCAGATTTCCATTTATAAAAAATTGGGAGGGGTGTTGGGTTTATAGAGGTAGAGATGGAACTGACTCTATATACCATGGCTGAGAATAACGTTATTTTAACAGTGTTATTTTGTGGTTAGTTGGCATAAAGTTACTTAGCATCTCTTAGGAATTTTTGTAATTTCATTCACTATGTTTTGTATTGTTAGTGTGTAAGTCTTTTTCTTCCTTGGCTATTTTTTCCTAAATATTTTTTATGTGATTGTAAATGTAGTTAACTTTCTTTGCCAATTGTTTACTTCTGATATATAGAAATAAACATTATTTTGCAGTTGATAACTCTGCAACTTTTCTTATAAACGTAATAGTTTCTCCTTAGAGTCTCTAGAATTACCTGATAAATAAACTTTATGTTTTGACTTATTGAGATGCTTGCTATTGAACCAAGGGCCTCATGCATGTTAGACAAGTTCTCTATCTCTGAGCTACATCCTCAATGAACCATTTTATTTCATTTCCAATTTGTCTTTTATTTCTTTCCTTTGCAAAACCACTGTGCTAGAACATTCAGCACTATGTTGAACAGCAATAGTGAGAGTGTCCGTCCTTACCTCCTTTCTGATATTTCAGTCTTTCATCATAGAATATGGTTTTAAAATGTGGGATTTTGAGGCTGTCCCTCCATGTGAACCTGGAGCTGTAGTGACCTCCTGTGAGCTAGAGTTGTGGTCTCCTCCCTTGAACCAGGAGCTGTGATCTCCTCCTGTGAGCCTGGAGTTGTGGAACTCTCCCATGAGCTGGAGCTGTGGTCATCGCTCATGAACCTGAAGCTGTGATTCCTTCCCATAAGTTAGAGCTGTGGTCCTCTCACGTAAGCCTAGAGCTTTGGTCTCTTATTTCAAGCCCTGGTTCAACATTCCTTTGTGGTAGGTTGATGATGGAGCAAAGTGGAGAATGGAGGACTTGCTGATGTTGGGCAGCAGTTTTAGCCTTCTCTGAGTGGCTGCACTCCCCACACCCCCTCCCCTGAGGTCCCAGGTTGTGCATGGCAGTGGCTTTGCCTCTGCATTGGGCTTATGCTAGGGACAGGAGAGGTCTCTGTCAAATTCTGCTCTTAGGTGTACTGATTCTCTGAGGGCCAGCTGTGGTCTTGACTCCACACCTGAGGCTCGAGGCTTTGATGTTGGCCCTTTCTCATTCCCAGGCACCAGAAGGTTTTTCATTATTTTTCTACTACTCTTCTATAGCCCCAAGGTGCCTTCACGGAAAATATAAAATACCTAATTGAATTCTAGAGATAAAAATCACAGTCTGGGAAGCAAATGAATGAATGAATGAATGAATGAATGAATAAATAAATAGGAAGTACTGTAATAACAAAACGAATATATTTCTCAAACTAAAAGCATGTAATTGTATTTTAAAATGTAAACATACAATTATATATGTCTACTACAATTTTTGAATATAATTTACTGACAAACCTTTACTACCAAGCTTCAACAATAATGTGAAATTTGTCACTGTCACTGTAGTGTGTGCTTACCATTCACTCCCTTTCCAAATTCTCCAACCTATACAAAGTTTTTCAATGTAATCACACTATTTTTTAAAGAAAGTGATGCTAATAAAATGTTTAAACATGTGGACCTTTTGGTTGTGTAATATTTTACTTTTTGAGACAGGGTCTTGCTGTGTAGCCTTTGCTAGATTGTAATTTGTGATCCTTCTACCTCAGCCTCCCAAGTGCTGGGGTTACAGGTGTGTGTTACTATGCTTGGTATTGACTTTAAGTTTTTCATAAATATTCTTTATCATGTTGAAGAAGTTCTCATCTACTCCTGGTCATCCTGGTATTTTATAAGGAGCAGTGTTGAATTCTGTCAGCTGATCTCTCTTCATCCGGTAAGTGGGTCTTTCTTTCCCTCATTGTTGTGACATATTGCACTGATTGATTTTCTTTTTTTTTTTACTTTATCAAAATACTGAGTTTATTTCACATGTACATTTTTGTCTCCCCACCATTTCCATGTCCAACCACCACTATTAACTGCAGTCTATCATAACGTTCCATACATACTTAAAACCAAGTAAAGGTGACGTTCCATCCTTAGAAACTAAACAGGCATTTTAGACAACACATTCTTGGTAATGAGACCTGAATAACATTTATCAAACATGGTAGGGGATGTTCTCACTTCGCATTATGAAAAGAACAACCAGATATCAACTGTTACAGTAACAAAGTAAGATGGAATATTTCGAACCATTTGAACATCAGTCTAGATCTTAGCAGAACCTCAGAACTCAGGCATTCATGGAGATTAATATGGTAAATATGAGGACTATAGGGAGGTTATTTGTTTGTTGCTTTGTTTTTGTTTTCTCCTGTGTTGGGAATGGAACCTAGAACCTGGCCCATGCTAGGCAAGTCCCCTACGACTGAGCTACATCCCCAGGACTCCATAGAGGAGTATTAGCAATATATAATTATGTTAGGGGCTAAAGTACTCTCATAATAGGGTATTTTAATTAGTCCATAGTGGCCTTTATTACCTGAAGTTATGTAAATTGTTGTCAGAATTTGTGTGTCTGAAAGGAAGACTGCCTAGCTAGGGCAGGCAGGGTCAGGAAATTACACTTTGCCTTTTTTGCTTTCTAAATGCCAAGAGGGTAAACAATGGATTCAACTCTGTGAAGTGCAGCTGTCTTTAGAAAGCCTGTTTAATAGATGGACTAGCTTCTTTTGGAGAGTGACTCCTTCCTTTATGAGAATGTGTCTGCTGGCTTAGCAGAGCTGTTAGGTGAATGGGCTACATTCTGTTTTTCTTTCTGAGACTCTGTTTCTACTAGATCATCTGTTTGGGACAGATGCTGGCAGACTGCACCTTCAGAATCATCCTGCAAGTGACCTGTGCTAGTTTAATCTCATCAGCCCACATCTTCCTCTGACTTTCCTTCCTCAGCAATATGTGCTGGGTATGAGCTTCTGCTTGAGTTAGAATGGCCCAGGACATCAGTCATCCCCTCACTGTGACCTTGGGCTGCTTAATGAATGCCTCTTCCAAATGTCTATACCACTTGCTCTAGGCATTCCTATATCATCCATTCCAGGGTGTTTATACCACCCTTTTGAGGCATGTCCATACCACCTGCTCCAGACATGTCTATATACCCATTCCATACTTTTCTCTATCACCATTCCAGGTTTGTCTACACCATATGCTCCAGGTATGCCTATACTATACTCTCTAGGTTTACCTAATCTCCTGAACTGCCTCAAAAGCAATAGCTACCCAAAGCAACAAGTCTACTAAATACAAAGCAAGCTTCTTTATTTTTTTAGGTGAGTATTGTAACCCCACCGAATTATTAACTAATATGAATTTTACAACATGACATGCATGCCCATTGAGATTTATTTAGTTAGCTCCAGATGACTCTTTCAGAGTACCTGTGCACATGTTCTGACTTAGTGAAACAGTGATGGCCTGATAGGGGAGGACCATGTCCAGTGCCCACTTCCTGGGTGTTGGTCCTACTGCCTGGCCGCACTAGGTTGCTTTTCATCTGATTTCTTCCTATAGATTGTTTAATATGTTAATCTCATGTCTATAATATTAGATGGTTAGATTTACCTCCATATAGTTTACAGAGAGATTCAGGGACTGAATTAAAACCAAGCAGCAAGTTACATGAAGAACCCTCCTTGCTCTGTAAGCTGCTTTCAAAACCATCATCTTTACCCATGGTCTACTGCTGGGACTCCCCAGACAAACATTGACTTTCCTTCCTGTGTGTGCAGCCCCCTAAGGATCTCCATGAATACGCTGTCTCCCAGCAGCATTTGCCTGCTTCCTATCCTACTGTTCCCTGGGCAACATCATGAGAGTGCTCCAAAGGCTCCAATACACATCTAAGTCTGTGTTAATATTTGCCGTAATCAGTAGATTCTACCGCTGCCTTGTCTTTTATCACTGCAACCTCAAAGGTTCAGGTAGTTTCCAGTATCATCACTTGCAGCTTTATCCCAGGAATGCTATTCAAACACTCCAAGCTGAAAATTTCCTTGAGAAATGTGAAGAAAAGTTTTATATGACAGTGTACCTGCAAAGCTGTTCTAGCTTGTTTTTCTGTTGCTATGATAAAATACTAAGCAAAGCAAGATTGGAGAGGAAACGGTTTATTTGGCTTACATGTTCAGTCCATCTTTGAGGGAAGCCAATGCAGGAGCTCAAGGCAAGAACAGGAAAGTAGGAACCAAAGCAGAGACTATGGAGAAATGCTGTTTACTGGCTCGTTTCCTCAGATGCTTTTCTTATATAGCCCAGGCCCACTTGCCTATGGATGGCTCTGCCCCAGTCACCTGGGCCTTCCTACATTGCATTAAGCAGCAAACAAGAAAATGCCCCTACAGACATGTGCAAAGGCCAGTCTGATCTGGGAAATTCTTTAATTGAGGTTGCCTTTTCCTAGGTGACTCCAGGTTAGTGTCAAGTTGATAGTTGAAGTTAACTATGATGGAAGTCTCTCATAAAGTAAAAGCCCATTCCAATTCAATGTTAATTTCTACAATTGTATAGAACATGGATATTCAACTAATCTCCCACTCTGTGGAGCCTCCTGTGTTCCTTGGGTCTTACAGAAGCTGGATAATATGCCTAACAGCAGATGACTCTATGATTGTGTGCGTGTGCTCTGGAACTAGGCTTGAGCTTGCCTCTGATCCTTAGAACTGCCTTGGGTCCTGGTTGGCTCATCTGGAAGCTGAACATAATACACAATAAATCGTAAGTCCATGGCCTTGATCCTCTATATGAAACAACTACCAGAGGGCAGTTTCTTACAGTTTTTCTATTTTCAAAATATCCCTCCTATGAGCTGGAGCTGTGGATCCCTCATATGAGCTGGAGCTGTGGTCCCCCCCTGTGAGGTGGAGCTATGGTTCCCCTCCTGTGAGCTGGAGCTGTAGTTTCCTCCTGTGAGCTAGAGCTGTGGACCCCTCCTGTGAGCTGGAGCTGTGGTCCCCTCCTGTGAGCTGGAGCTGTGGACCCCTCCTATGAACTGGAGCTGTGGACCCTCTCTTGTGAGCTGGAGCTATGGTCCCCTCCCTTGGACTGGAGTTGTGGTCCTCTCCAGTGAGCTGGAGCTGTGGTCCCCTCCTGTGAGCTGGAGCTGTGGACCCCTTGTATAAACTCAATTTGTGGTCCTCTTCTGTGAATTGGAGTCGTGGTCCTCTCCTGTGAGCTGGAGCTCTAGTTCTTCCTATGAGCTGGAGCTGTGGTCCCCTCCTGTGAGCTGGAGCTATGGTTCCCCTCATGTGAGCTGGAGCTGTGGTTCCTTCTCATGGCCTAGAGTTGAGGTCTTCTCCAGTGAGCAGGAGCTGTGGACCTCTCCTGTGAGCTAGAGCTGTGGACTCTTCCTGTGATCTGGAGCTATGGACCCCTCCTGTGAGCTGGAGTTGTAGTCCTCTCCTGTGACCAGGAGCTGTGGTTTCCCTCCTGTGAGCTAGAGCTGTGGTCCTCTCCCGTGGACTACAGTCTTGGTTCTCCTGTGAGCTGGAGTTGTAGTCCTCTCCTGTGACCAGGAGCTGTGGTTTCCCTCCTGTGAGCTAGAGCTGTGGTCCTCTCCCGTGGACTACAGTCTTGGTTCTCCTGTGAGCTGGAGTTGTGGTTCTTGCTATGAGCTGGAGTTGCGGTTCCCCTCCTGTGAGCTGAAGCTGTGGTTTACTCCTGTGAGCAGGAGCTGTGGTTCCCTTCTTGTGAACTGGAGCTGTGGGCCCCTCCTATGAGTTGGAGCTATGGCTCCCCTCTTGTGATCTGGAGCTGTGATCTCCTCCTATGTGGGGACCCTCACGGTAGTATGGTCTCCCAGTCCCAGGAAGAATGATCAGAGTAGACTGTACTGGATCATGTGCTCACCCACTGTTGAAGATTATTGGCTCTTGCTGGGGAAGTTTCCTTATGCAGCAGATGGTGATTGACACAGAAACTTATGGCTTTCTGATGTGCCAGGAAGAGGGAGCTTCAGAGTGCTTATCTCTGAGTGGGATGCCTCTGTTGGGCTTCTGGAGCTCAGGGCTCGGGAGTCATTGCAGAGGAGGATGTGGAGCCAGAGGTGGTGGATGACCAATGGAGTGGGGGCAGAGTTCTCCAGACAGCTGGTCAGTTGCTCATGTGAACTGGCAGCAATGGTGACAGCATGCACAAACCCTATGCAAGCTCCAGTGGATGAATCCACACTGGAGAACATTTGGGGATTTAAGTTAGACACTATAGGCTTTATTATCCAGAGAGAGTATATTGAATTGAGTGTGTGTTGGGGTGTAGGGAGGGGTGTGTGGATGGGCAAAGGGATATAAATGTCATCAAATTATAATGTATGGAAATTGCAAAAATTCAATAAAAATGCTAAAAAAAGAAATACACAATTTGCCTTTAATCATCTATTTTTTTTACTTTCAACATACCTAGCTTATTTCCCTATATACTAGTTTTCTAATGTTTATTGTATTAATTAATAATAAGAAAAATAAATGCATAGATTTCCCTGGTAATTTTAACATAGATCTGGCTATTTGTTGCCATGTTCAGCCCCCAAATGGGTCATGGCTACTCCTTTTTTAGGTATGTGCAGTCCTAAAATGTCCTGTCCAGATCACAGCCCCTTCTCTCCTTTGTTCTTGAATAGTAATTTTTCATAACATTTCCACTGTTATTGAACAATTCCTGAGAATTTCTGTGTCTTCCTCTGACCCCAAGGCCAGATTATTATCCAAATTGGTCCGTTTGATAAAAGTGTATCAGGTGTCTATCATGTAGGGACAGTTTGACACTCACAGTCAGGGAGCCACTCTGATGGGGGTTAGGATAAGACCGCAGGAGAGGCACATCTGCAGCTTATCTGTGTTGCCTGACAGATTGTAGAATGTACACACTGAGGAGCTGGTGAGTGGGATTTGAGCATCTGTTCCTGCTGGCTCCTTCCACCCTTTTAAACAGAATCCTCACCCTGGGAAGGGATTTAGAACTCATCAGTTCTAATCTCCTTCTATGCAAAGGCCACACAGTCACTTGGCCAAGGTCACATTGCCTTTTAGAGGCAGCCCAAACCAATTTCAGGTGTGAATCCTCTTCTGCTTAGACATGAGGATGATTGAATGAGCAGTGGCTATGCTCAATAGGGCACAGTCCTTGCCTTAAATGGGTCTGCATCTAGGGTAAGGTAGGGGCTCATGTAGAGCTCCCTGAGAGCACAGAATGGGGCAGGTAGCAGGCCCAGGGGCACCTACCACTGCTGTACTCTGAGGGGATCTGTGTGTGGAGGAGAGGAACTTCAGGGGCATCTTTCCCAGAGTGAGCAGCATCTCCTCAGGGTGGCCAGCATTTCTTTACATGGATGGAATTTCCTTAGGGTACAGGGCTTCCTCAGAGCGAACAGTGGTGTTTCCTCATTATGGATAGCATTTCCTGAGGGGGCAGAATTTCCTCAGAGTGGACAGCATTTCCCCAGTGTGGACAGCATGTCTTCAGGGTGGGTAACATTTCCCTGGGGTGAACAGTGTTTCCCTGGAGTAGACAGTGTTTCC
Source organism: Nannospalax galili (assembly GCF_000622305.1). Classification (NCBI taxonomy): domain Eukaryota; kingdom Metazoa; phylum Chordata; class Mammalia; order Rodentia; family Spalacidae; genus Nannospalax; species Nannospalax galili. The sequence continues at coordinate 14,448,997 of NW_008352891.1, read as the reverse complement.
TCATAGAAGACAGAATTTCCCCAGTGTGGACAGATTGCTTAGGGTGAACATCAAAGGTGTCTAGATCTAGTTACAATTACATCATCATAGAGATACAAGATTGGAAGAATCATTTCCTTGTCCACACAGAAAATATTTGTAGGGTGGCTTTGTGGTAATAAAGTAGAATTCACAGTGAAAAAAGTAGAAACATTTGTGTTTCCAGGAGTAATATCTAGATCTTTAATTACTAAAATATTAGACAATAATTAATGAGGTGTCTCTGGGGCTCACACACAGACATGCCATGCGTACATAGGCTGGAAACTTTGGTGTCAAGGGAATTCCTTGTGTGTATGATACTAGGGTTTGAACCCATGACTTTGTACATGATAGGCACGCACTCTATGACTGAGTGTATCTCTAGCCTTCTTTTGTTTTTTATTCTGAAACAGGGTCTCAGTTTCAAGGCTGGTCTTGAACTCATTCTGTAGCCCAGGCAGGTCTTGAACTTATGGTCCTTCTGCCTCTGTCTCCTAGGTAGCTGGGATTACAGGCCTGTGCCACAAAGTCCATCTAGAAAGCTGCCACATTATAGTTTCTATGTTGATGTATATATATAGTCTGGTTCCTGGATCTGTTCATATTTTTGCTGAAGTGTTCAGTTGATGACTAAATTTAAACATGTATGTACTTTATTGTAAGGTGTTTCTTTTTGAAAAAATTATTTACTATTTTTATTTTATGTGTATGAGTGTATTACCTGCATGTATGTAAGTGCACCCATGTTCTGCAATACCCGAGGATGTCAGAAGAGAGCATCAGATTCCCCTGGAACTGGAGCTATGGATGGTTGTTAGCCACCATGTGGATACTGGGAATTGAACCTGGGTCCTCTGCAAGAGCAGTCAGTGCCCTCAACTACTGAGTCATCTCTCTAAGCCCCAAGTTCTGTTTCTTAGATTGTGATAGGAGCACGGGTTTTGGGACCACACCTCATGGATCAAGGACTGACTACCTACTTTATTAACTGCAGCTCTGCAAGTATGTCTTCCATTCTCCCATGGAGAAAACTGGAAGGAAGCAGTGTCTCTTCTGAGCCCTTTTTTCAGTAGGATGAGGATGCATAGAGGTTTTACAACAGGAGGCAGTGGTGGTGTGGAGTACATGCTCACTCTGAGGAACTACAACACTCTGTTCTAACGAGATGCCTCTGAGTTGACATATGAAGATATACACACAAGACTGACTCAAACTTCGGCTGAGCTGAGCTCTGACAGATAATGTGACCTTTGGTAGCCAACAAAGTCCTTGGGCTTCAGTTTCCTCATGCTGGTGACCCACACATGTGGAAGTGATGTGTGTTGAATATTTGGTACAACGGTAGCTTTGCAATGCAGAGATGTATTCACCAAACACTCTGACCTGCCTTGGTATCTTGTACAAGTGAGGGACAGACAGCTTGAGCCGAGACCTCAGGGGATTTGCAGGTAAGATAGAGAATTTGTTATCAGTAAGACTCAGGGAGTCTTACAGTTATGATCTCAGTAAGATCCAGCAAGATCATACAAACTCTTAGAAATCCCTCACTCCCAGATTGCACAGGCCTAAACTTGGTCCAGATCAGCCTGTGTGCATATACACGTGTGTGTTCAATAGGTATCTGTAAAGCGGTGGCAGACCCTGAGTTGAGCATAGTGACAAGGAAGTTTTCTTTCTTAAGAACAAGTCCCCAGAGTGGACAATGTGACAGTCTCGCTCCCTGACTTCAGTGGGTATGTTTATATTTATCTAAGTATTAGAAAAGTAGTCATGATGGATGACAGGCATGGAGGTGCACACCTCTAAACCCAGCACTCAGGAGGTAGAGACAGGCACATCTCTGTGAGTTTTAGGCCACCCTGGTCTACATAGTGAATTCTAGGCCAAACAGGACTACACAATAAGACCCCGTCTCAAAAAAAGTACGCATTGAGAATTTCCAAGTGGAACCTCAGCATAAATAAGAAATTTCTAAGTTAGAAACTTCAAAACTTCTTCTCTTGTGAAGGACTCCCTGTCACACATTACAGTTTATGTTATTTCTGTAAGAATTCATGAACTCAAGTTTATTTCCATATGTTTGGTAGTCGAACTCTGAAGAGGCACAAGAAAGCATTTCAAATAAAAAGTAGAGGGCTCATTAGAGCTGGGTGAACTACAGCTGTATTAGAAACAGGGCTCTGCACTTGAATTTGAGATAAAGCTTGGTTTCTGCCCTGGAACTCACCGGTAAAGAAATGACAAGGGAAGTCCTGTGGAGCTACAAATAACCCACAGCAAGAAGAGCAAGTACAGTTCTCTGAGTGTCACTGAATCTGTCAGGACAGATGTACTCGGGATTTAAATTGGCATAGCCACATGATGCTGCATGACATGGAGGAGCATTTTGTAAGGAGGAGGCAGAGGATGGGGACTTCGTGTAACCTATGAGCTCAATTCTGGGGAACATTAAGAGCCTTGTGGGGAGACTTCCAGGGATCCTACCAGCCCTTTGTTCATGTCATGTGGAAACATCAGTAGCTAATAGGAAATCTCAGCTCCAATGACAAGAGTGTTGCTAGCAATCCCCCACCAGGATACCTTTTCCTTAGCAAAGAACAGAACAACAGGGGATCCTCTGGTGAAGGCTACTGACCATTTCCATGGAGATGGCTGACATGACTCTTCACAGTTTACAGCATAACAGCAGGGGCTGTCTTGCAGACTAAGACATAGGCAGCTCTTAGCCCACAGATTATACCTGTTTTATGAGTTTCCTGAAAGAGCCTGCTAACAATGCTGAGGGCCATCAACCCACAATTTTGGTCAGGAAAGGATTAATTTTCTTTTTCCTACCATTGTTCTATCTTAAAGGGAAATTATCTCTGCCTCCAGCAGTTATAAAACCAAATTTAAAGACATTTAAAAATTACACCTGTTACCAGATTTGATGTACAATCCTGTTTGCTCTATAAAACTATATTTGTGAGGAAATTCTCTCAATGTTTCAGTTTGTAAAATAGATGCATCTATCAAGTACAAAATATGTCAACTGCACTCTTTTTTAATATTGGAATCGCTGTGTGATAGATGGTTTCATGTCCAAGTACAGATTCTACAATTCTACCTCGGCCTTCCTCTCAGAACAGGAAGTCTGATGATTGATTTCTCTGAGGAGGTTTTAAACACAGATGTTCCATCATTAATGACATAATTTCCTCAAAAGAATACAACGTAGCTTATGTACTCACATATCTCATTAAACTTCAGATTCCCACAACTTCTGCTTAATCACAAGAGCGACAGTATTTGCAGAAACATGGAGTGGTTGCTGTGGGTTTGGCACAATTTCATGTGGTAAAAGAGAAGCCTTAGGGCAGCTAGGGAGGGTGAATAGAGGGAACAAGCTGGAAGAGATCTGGCTGTGAGCTCACCTTCCATAGACAGGTAAGGCTGGCCTGCTGAGCAGGTGGGAGGATGGGGCTTCCTAGTCAGTGTGAAGCATGCTTTGCTGAGCTCACTTGGGGAAATGGAGGCCAGGTCTCCTACAGCGGTATAAGCACCTTCATCTTGTGTCTCACCGTGTTTCAGGGGGACAAAGGGACTCAAGTCCTTAAAAAAGGTAGCTGGGGACAACTGGATACTGGAGGAGAGGCTATGGTAAAGTGATTGAGAAAGTCTCTGGGTGGTGAAGATTCCAAGGCAATGTGCTACACGAAGGGAGACAGACGTATAGTCAAGAGGGCACCTGTCCTGGGTTGACGGGCTGTGTGGTCAGGGGGATGCCTGTCCTGGGTCAGATTAGGTGCTGTGTGGTCAGAGGCATGCCTGCCATGGGTTAGGTGAGGAGACACTTGATCAGTTGAGGTCAGGTGATAGGCCATGTCTTCAGAAGGACTCCTGCCCTGTGGTCAGGTAAAGGACAGTATGGCCATGGGGAAGCCTTCCTTGTGGTCGGGTAATGGCAGAATGGCAGCCTGGAGATAGTCAGGGCCGTTCATCAGACACACGGGTACAGGTGTGCCATAGACCACATGTGCTTTCAACACGCGCTTTGCTGTGTCCACTTTACGATTTCTCTGGAATATCTGGGGCTGAACTCTGAGCAGGCATCACAACCCTCAGGAGGCAAGCTGCCAGCAGTGGCTCTTTTCTGAGTGCTCTCTTCTTCCCTTCTGATTCGCCATGGTAGACAAAATCTTTAGGGCTTGGGGAAGGGGCAAGAAGCAAGACTCTATTTTCCGCTTGGGTTCCAAGTCCCATTGTCCTCATCACTAGGCTGCAATTATTCACAGCTTCCTCAGATTCTTCCAGCATCCCTGTGTTCGAGAGCATCAGTGCCTCCCCTCACAGAGCTCTCCCCACACTTCTGTGGTCTGAATCCCTCTCCTAAAGTCCCCCCTTTCTTCCAATGTATATTTTTATTCTTTTTGCATTTCATATAACACATCCTAATCATATTTAGAGCCCTCTCCATCTGCAATGCCTGAAGAAGGCTGCCCACAGGATTTCATGCATTCTGTCACATATGTCAAGACCCTTTGAGTCAAGTTTGTGTACCTGGATGTTCCTCAGTGTGCTTCTTCCAGTATTTACAGTGACGCAAAGCGACCTGACACAGGCAGACCCCAGAGAGGTGGTCCTTCGAAAAGGTTCTGAGGGCAACTTAACAAAGTTTAACCACCTCCTGTATTCCACATCATGGTTTATATTGATTGTTAGGCTTTTGTGAGTAAATACTAACAGTATTTACTTGTAATAAAAGGTTTCCTTCTTTCTTTTCAATCCTTAGACTTTGGTTGATCTATTTAGTATCGTTTCAACACAGCAGTGACTATTTCGAGGCCAGTTAAAGACATAATTTGTAGTGTACTTCTTTCAGATTGAACGAGAAACAGCCGAGTTTTAGCAATAATCTCTATTGTATGTACTGTAGTCTGTGAGCCCCTGCCTGTTTTCAGATCCCTAGAGGAAGACAGGGAGGCTAGGGAGAGTTCTGCTGGGCTCCTGGACCCTCTCTTGTGCCAGCATTTTCTTCATGACTATAAGCCATTGATATTTCATGACCCTTCACAAAGCTGCTATTGATGGATTTCCTTGGTTTTTCAGTGTTTCTCAGAAGTTCAGGCCTTGGATTTCTTCACCACCACTCTTTCAGGTGTACTGACTTGGTTGGCTTTTCCTTGCTGTTTGCTCCTTCGTAGTCAGGATGGGACATCCATTTTTGTCAGTGTTTCCCAGCGTGGAGACCTATTGGACAGCTAGGCATTTTGCACACAGGCATCAAGGGAGTATTAGACTTCTTTGCTTTTTTCTTATATGGTGCTTCCAGGATTCAGTATTTAGTGTATTTGGTCCTCAAAAATTTGGTTGTAAATTGTTTCCTATTCTTGGTCTTCTGTGTCGGTCTAGTTTTATTTCTTTACCTACTTAGGGGAATTTTCCCAGAGAGATGTCCAGAATGAGTTTCCTTTGAGTGTTGATTTATGAGTGTGTTTCTAATTTTCTGAGCATAGAATGAAAAATATAGGTAAGAAAACCTTTAATGTAAGCTGGAGAGTAATTACAGCAGGTGTAGAGAGCAAATGGTGGCAGCCTGCAGACATCCATGTCCCTAGCATGGTACATGTCACCTTGCATAGCACTGCAGGTGGCATTCAGCAAATGATCAGGATGTAGGAGATCAGCTGGTCACTCTGACTAGCCCAATTGAGTTCATAAAGGAGGCAGAGAGTCCAGAGAGCAGAGGAGGAGGCCCAGTGAAGATGGAGAGTTAGAGGGAGGCTACTGGGAGCCAAGGGCCCTAGCAACTACCAGGAGGAGGAAGAGGCAGGAAGGATTCTCCCCAGAGCCTCAATTGGGCTTGCAGCACTGGATGCTTTGATGTCTCCCCAGTTATCTGGCCTCCAGAACTAGGAGAACACACATTCTTATTGGCTTAAGCCAGTTTAGATCATTACAGACACTGTAAGGAATTACTAAGCCAAGGCCAGAAGAAATTAATAGCCACAAGTCAATAGACTTGGGTCACACAGTCGAGAGAAAACAAACTGCTGTAGGTAGACCTCAGAAAAGAACTGCCAGACAGACAAAGAACCACTGTTTATTAGCAATTATCTAGTATTGAGGCTGGTGAGAAGACTCAGTAGGTAAAGGTAAAGGTATCTGCTGCAAAGCCTGAAGACCTGAGTGTGCTGTCAGGGTCCACATGGTAGAAGGAGAGAAACAGCTCCTGCAAGTTGTCCTCTGATGTACAGACAGACAGACAGACACACACACACACACAAAAACCACACACACACAGCATACAGACACAGACACCCCCCACACCCACACACACACACACATTAAATAAAAAGACATAAATAAACACAATAAAAATAAAGAAATTTCCTAATATTTCTTTAAAATAATCTTTCCAAAGAGCATTTGAACTACATCCAGTTCCTAGAAATACATCCCGTGCATACACACACACACACACACACACACACACACACACACACACACACGCACACACATGTTTCCTGTGTCCGTATATAACCATTAGGCATACACTATACACATATGCACAGAGATTGAAGTCTGTTCTTGTGGGGTGCATGATGAGAAGGAGACTTGTATGGGGACAGTAGTCTCTGATTTCTAGTCTTCTTGTGAATCTCCAATCATCCTGGGAGATCCTCCAGGCTGCTCCCTTCATCCAGTTGCCCAGAATTCTTTCAGAAATTCTCCATCTGTGCCTGTGTGATGTGAAGAAAGAATTTCTAAACACTGACTAAAGCAACAACCTGGACATGTTAAATACCAAAGGCTGAAAAACCAAACTCAATTTCCACCCTGCTTAGTTTAGGAAACTAAATTTGGTTTTTCTTTCCAAAAGAGAAGAGTAGGGTCAAGTTGGTTGTGGAGAAATTTTAAATCTTTATGTCTTGAAAGTTTCAATCAGACTTGGAAAGACATCAGTAGTTTAGGAAAAATGGACTTGCTAGAGTTGCTGAAATAACCAAAGACTAAAAATGATTAAAATAAACCCCAGACTATGTTCTTGGGTAAACAGTCAATGCTATAGTGACACAAAGTGACCCCAAATTTATTCCGAAAAAAAGTACTTTAATTAAAATACCAAAAGAAGTATTTAACTAGATAAAATATTCTAAAATGGTTTTCAGAATGTACAATTAGTAAGCACCTGCAGGAAAAAATCTGAATAATCTACATTCCTTGTTATTGAATAATGCTAATTTCACAATTCTGAAAATAATATAATAGTAATAAGACATGTCAAACAGGTCAATAGAAAATACTAGAATGACTTGGCATTCTACCAAATTCTTACACACCTAGTTTCTGTGAAAGATAGGATTTTAATGTAGAGAAGAATTTTTTCCACAAATGTCACTTAGCATTTTATCCCATTCCTGCCACATAATAGACATTGTGTACTTGCTAATTAAATTACTGGATACACAAAGACAGATCCTACATATATCAAATCACTGACTTTTAAAAAGTAGAAAGTAGGGGCACATATAGAAGAAAAATCATCTGAGCAAAGAACTGAGGTCCCAGGGAAGCTCTTTCCTCCTGAAATCTCATTGTAAGGATTTCTGCACTCTCTGGCACCAAGGAAAATTGAATCCAGAGGTGTACTCTGGGTGTTGGGCCCTGGTTACAGGTGGCTCTCCTGAGGAAAAACCTCTGCTGTTGACTTAGACAGCTGAGCTGATCACATTCACTGACAAATGCTGTATCTGGGCTTGGACCATGGGTGCTTCTTCATAGGGTTTGAATTTACTGTGTGATAAAGGGCCAGTGTACTTGTCTCTCTGATGGATATGAATATGACGGGTGGGGGTGGGGGAAGAGAGAGAATGTGTTTGTGTGTGTCTGTGTGTGTGTGTGTGTGTGACCCCAAAATGAACCTTGACTGGAATCTTGAGTTTTATAAATAAGGCAACTCAAATAGGATCACAGACTTACATGTAAAATGTTCAGCTGTAATGCTTCAGATAAAGCATAAGAGCCTTCAGGAGCCAGAGTTAGGTGAATAGTTCTTAGACTAGACACCAAAACCACTATATATGAGATGACAGTTCTACAGATTGGATTTCATCAAAATTAGAAAGATTTACTCTACGAAATACTTTAAAAGGATGAAAAGATGAACTACAGATGTGAAAAGTCCTGACACATGCTATGTCCACAGCAGGGATTGTGGTCCAAGATGTATTAAGGACTCCCAAAGTATAACAGGAGGGAGAGTGTAACAGGCAAACAGACAAAGATTAGGAGACTACTTCACAATGGACACAAGGGTGACAAATATGCACATGGTGTTCACACAACTGCCAAAGAGGGAAAGCAAATTCCAGCCATAAGGAAAACCAGTGTCTACCCGCTAACAGCTTCTACCAGGAGGACATGCTGACTGCAGGAAGGGAGCAGACACCAAGGAGGGGACACAAAATGACTCAGCCACTGTGGGAAGCAGCTTGGCAGAGCACATAGCTATTTAACAATACAAGTTAAAGGATAAAGAGATAGATGAAAATGTCATTAGAGATAAAAATGTTAATTCATACTGATAAAAATTTAAATTTTCTGGGAACAGGAAACAACTAAACATTTTTCCATCTAATGAAATTACCTTGGTGTACATAAAGTTCACAGATAGTTAAAATGCCACTGTTGTATTGATCTACTGTCATATTTCAGAGATTTAAATATTTAAATAGCCTATGCCAAATTCTATAACTCAGATGATACAGACAGGTTCCAGAAACAGAAATCAAGTGATCTTATCATAAGTCATAAGACAGGATTGGTAGTTTAAAAAGTCCAAGTCTCAGATGATCTCACTGGCAAATGATACCAAACATTTATGTTTTGCCAATAGTTCATGAAATTTCCCAAAAATGGAAAATGAAAGAATACTTCCAAGTTTGCTCCATGTTACCTTAGTGTCGAAGCTGGGTACTCGCACCTCAAGGATACAGCCCAGTGTGTCCTGTGACTATAGCTGCACACGTACTGAACGCAGCGCCGTCTGGCAAATACAGAGGCAGAAAGCACCTGGCGCCACTGATGTCAGGCATGTGAGGATGGTGTGGCATCAGAGCATCAGTCTGAGTAAAACACCATGCTACCAGTGCACATGGCAAAGCCATAAAATTGTTTCATGCAGAAAAATGTCAAAATCCAAAACACCTTCACAATTAAGAGAACTTGGGAAGACTATTATCCTGTGCTATGTTGTTAGCATCTAGGAGCGGAAGATTGGGTGGGAAGGGGATAATTTGGAATCTCATTTATGATAATGGGTCAATATTCCATACAAACAAATCTATACTGACCAGCTACTGACCACGTCAGTTTTTCCTACTATGCTCCTTTCTCGTTATTCCATAGTTAGAAAGGGTGTGAGGGAAAGGATGTGTTCATGTGGCTAGAAAAAAGGGGTCAGGAGTGTGGATACCTGGGATTCCACTGTGCGGCAGTATCGGCTTTTCAAAGCAAGGTAATTAAGTGGCAGCAGCACTTTCAACACTGACATCGATGTTGCATAACATGTTAATGACGTTTCCACACACATTGTTTGGAGGGGAAAGTGCATAATCAGGAAAGAATAAAATTACTATGCAGCGTCAGACACTCTGTGGATAGAATTGTGAAGAAATTCAAAGGAAAGATGGATTCTTGAAAGAAAATAAATAATAAAATAAGATTTATATTTCGGATTATTAGCTGATAGTGGGCTGTTTGCATGATGTTAAGAGGAGGAATTTTATCTCAGATTTCCTACCAATTCTCCCATTTCTGCAAGTAAATCAGAATTTCGTTCCAGAAAAGAATTCTCTTGACCTCTTCACTCATGAAAACAAACCTGAGAGTTCTACTTAGAACAGCTCTGTGTCCCACTTGCCCTCTTCTCCAGATTCCTGACAGTTTGAACACCGTAAAAAGAACATTCTAAGATGACACTGCTGTGGTTAAGAGGTGCCTACTAGGGAAATAGCAACACAGAAAAGAGACCATCAGCAGCAAGTGGATGGAGCTCCTCATCCGCGTGGGAGTGAAGTGATGTTGGCAGAAGTCCAGGCTCGGGCCATGTGAGCCAGAACTCCCTCCAGAGACCAAGGCTGGGGTCACTTGATCGCTTTCACCAACAGAATGAAGGTGGAGTCGCCCTTACTGTCCCTACTGAGTCCACTGGGAAAAAGAAGCAGATATACTATGCTGGGCCCAGAGACAGAAATGAGGGTGCAACTTGTCCTAGCTGAGGAAGGGACCCTTGCTGCCCACAGGCAGTCACCAGATCTGCATTTTTCCCATAAGCACTGCAGTAGTAAGAAGTTGAACACCTCAGATGTGTGACCTAGTGCCAGAGAGGGAGAGTGGGAGAGGCAGATTTGATCGAGAGTCTCTTGTTTTTAAAGTCACCTTCCAAACTACATTCAAGAATAAATTTCATGCTAAGAAACAAAATAACCAGTTTTAAGCTGAGTTTGTTCAGATATAATGAAAGTGGTAAGATGACAATGTCAACGTCAGAGTACATGGCTCAGTAGTAAAGGTACTTGCCATGCAAGGCTGGAGACTGGAGTTCAATCCCCAGAACCCGTACAGAGGTTAAAGGTGAGAACCATCTCCACAGGGGTGTTCTCCGACCTCCATGTTCATGCCATGATGCACACACCAACATGCAGACATCATGAAAATATGCACATATGTACACACAATGATAAAAACATAAATTTTAAAACGAGTAGATGGGATGCCAAACAAGACAGGAATTATATCCCTAGAAATAAGGAAGAAATTCAGAAACAGGAAACAGCTAGTGTGAATAAACCAGGAACAAGTATTTGTGAGATATTTATATTTTGAAAGGAAAAAGGCAGTAACATTCAGGATAAGAGTCCACGATAATTTCCAGTTTGCTGTCTACAAGTTGAGAGGCAGCATTGAGATGAGGGTAGCCCCATTTATATGAATTAAAAGTGGCCATTGTCTCCTAGCACAGGAAGGCAGCAGGGCAGGTATTGAGGGCTCACTGTGACACAGGGCATGCCATCCTTTTGGAGCTGCTGGGTGGCTTGTTAAACAGGAACAACAGACAGTGATTGCCACCCTGTGGGAGCAACTTCAGAGAGCAGAGAAGAAAAAGAGCTGCTCAGGTCACTCTACTGCATTTTACTCCCCTAAGAGGAAATGGATAAAGGCCATATAAGAAAAAAAAAAGCTTATTTTTAAAAAGAGGAAGATCTTACATAACAGTGACTTTAATTTGGCAGCATAATCATTGGAATTTGTCATTTAATTTTCTATGCATAGCAGAGAACAGATAGCCGGACAGAATAGAAAGTCTTTCTTGCACCCACACCTCACAGGTCAGTATGAACACCCAGGAAACAAGGGAGGCACTTGTGCTCTGCAACCATTCAACACAGGGGAGAAAGTCCTCCCACTCAGAGAGACACAGAGTTTTCTACTACCCTTTCCTTGTGTCTTATATGTGGACTGCACAACTCAGCACTGGCTCTAACTTGCTTTGCTTTGCTTTGCTTGGGTTAAGGAAGTTCTAGGGCCAGCTGGCATTGTGCCTAGGTGCAGGCCTCTAAATCCAGGATACATGCTGAGAAGGTAGGCTTTGCTTGCCCCTGATTCCTCTGGTCTGGCCCCAGGCACAGTAGTGCCTTATGGCTCCACCTTCCCTGTGACCTATGCCTTAAAAGTTGGCTACCATGGATACTAGGCTCTGCTAGATTTCCTCCTTGCTATCCTTGTAGAACAGGCATCTGTGTTCATGGTACCTGCTGGAGGCTGTATCACCCTATGATGCTTTTGGAGTTGCAAACCTAGTATAGCAGCATCCTGGCACTGCAGCTCCTGAGCAGATTCCTGCCATGGAAGCACTTCCCTCCTCATCCTAGCCTTAGTTCTTTTCCTACTTTCCCCAGAGCACAGCATGTGGGGATGAGGTCACCATCTGGGGCTCCTTCTTCCTGTCCCTCATTTGAGGTCTTGATGAGTCTGTACTTCATAGAGTCAGAGGGCAATTGGATTAAAACATAGACTAAAACTAACCTAAAGAAGAAGTACTTGAGCTCCCCTGTCCAGTTGGGGTGGGGTCTTTCTTTAGTGTTTATTTTCAACTTCTATTAGTGAATTCCATTTCAGATGTATAAATCAATGTTTATAGCTGTCAGTGACTTAGGAAACATGTCAAATATTTCCTGACACTTAAGTCACACTGGCAAGCTTCTAGAAGTGCACTGTTTTAAATAATTTAGTCACTGTAAATGTGAGGCCATTAGCCATGAAATGCTGAACTGATGTCTTGGAGCTCACTGTAAAGAGCAGTGACCCTACCCAACCCAGTGCCTGTGTCTTAGAGTCTCAAATTAGCATGGCACCCGCTGGTCCCAGGATGGCATGGAACAGACCCTTTCCAAATCAGTTTTTTGCTTGGACTTCATCTTAGAGACACAGCCACGGGGGATCCAGAATATTCTTATTAGCCAGTTTTGAAAGGATGACTTCCCTCACATCTCCAGCAGGTTCTGTGGGACAGTGACAACGGGTCCAACAGCTGGAGATCCTCCTTGAAGCAACTGTTTCTAGCAAAGGATGAAAATGAATGATTTTTGCCTTAAAGTATAAAAAAGCAAAGTCATCTTCCATTCAGAGGTGACAACGGAGTAGTGATGTCTTTATTTGACTAAAAATGATGCATTTTAAAGAATGATTATTTATAATATAGAGTGTAAAACAGGACAAGTGTGGCATTGATAGAGTGATCAATATTGGCATTCAGCTCATTAGACTAATTAATGCATGGCTAGTAAAAAATTAGATTTGCCCAAGCTACATTTGTTCTAATTAAACTATAATAGCCTTACAACACTGAAGGAAAGTTTTCTTTTGTTTTGTTTTGAGACAAGGCTTCCCTATGTAACCCTAGCTGGCCTGAAACTCTCTTTGTAGACCAGGATGGCATCAAACTTGCAGTGATCTCCTGCCTCAGTCTCTCAAGAGTTGGGGTTATAGCCTTACACCACCAAGCACAATTGAAGAGTTTTTAAAAGGGTTATTTTTATTTCTCACACTCCTATTAAAACTTGTTTCTATCTATGTAGATATTTACATAGTTGAGTATTTAAAGTCTAATATTTTCTAACATTTTTGCTTAGGTGTTTCACAAGAATGCCAGGTCAGCATGTGAATATTATTTTATGAAAACATAATGACTTCCATACCTGTAATGGTCTAGTCTAGGACTTGGTCAGCTTCTAGCCTATGTAAGATGGAGTGCTATGAAAGAGGGACACTGGCTAGACGGTGGTCTGTAAAGTTGGAAGAGGAGCTGTCCACTAGCTTTAAATGTCTTTTCTTTACCTCCCCCTCCCCCTGTTTTGAGTAAAGAGCACTGTTCTGAAGGGTCCCTGATTAAATGTGCACCTATAAGCTCAGGAAGAGGGCAAAAGATATCCTTGTAAGATATCCCTCTAACTACGGGATCTTATGCCCTAAGAAAATGTCCAGGATCAAGATGGAGAGGTGCCAGGAAGAGATGGTACCCCTGTAAAGTCATGCCTTGGCCAGAATGATGAAGGGGGCTCAGGATGGAGGACAGAGCAGTCAAAAGGCACCTGACTAGCCTGGCTTTGGGGATGCTGCGGAAACTGCTTAAGGCATGAGGACAGGCTCTGAGAGAGGTGTCTGGTGCTTTTCATGTCCAGACCGGTGACCTTGCTATAGTGTGTTATGGCTATCATATCAGAAGTAATTATAGTTTGTGGACATCCTCCCCAGTGAGCAGTCCCCTAAATTTGATGAGATTTTAAAACTCAGTGTGATTTAGAATCCACAGTTTATGCCGTACTTGTATTATAACAGATCACTGGTGCTGTTAATTGTGGGCGCCGCTTTCTCCAGTGTGAAGGCAGGAAGAGTAACACCTATTCCATATACATTTGATTACTTTGTTTCACCATCTTACTTTTCTATCCTTTAACTAGCATTGGGTGGTTTATCAGACTGTTTACTCTGTGTTCTTGAACTCTGTGAGATAAGAAGATCCTGGGCATGAAGCAGAACACCTTTGGATATATGCTAATATATAGAACACACAGTGAAGCAAATTCTCTCTTTTTTTCAGTATTGGTCACTCAGGTGGCACAGGCAGGTGAGGCTTATCAAACTAGCATCACATGACTCAGGAATCCAAGGACTCACATTTTCTAGGGTAGTGCTCTAGACCTGAACCATACTCCAGCCCATTCTTGGCTTGTTGAACTCAGCTAAGTCTAAGCAGGGTCTTGTGTTACTTATGGAATAGCTGTAGCTGGGTTCAGCCATCTTGTCCACAGAGGAATGACTCCATCTAAAACTGTCACCATTCAGACACAGTGTGGCTGGTAGACGGTTGCTCTTGTGGCGGGGTCAGGCTTTCTTCTGGCCAATGCTCCTCACTACAGTGGATGTAGATTCCTCTGTGGGGAAGCAGATCCACAAGGCAAAGGCACATCACATTGTGACACCTGCTGAGGATTCATATCAAATAGTTGCCACTGCTCTGCAGACTGGGTGACTTCAGCAGTGACCCTGTGGCCGATCCCACTTATCCTTCGTGTCACCACAATCATTTATCTGCATAGTAAGATCCTCTGGACATGATGACTGGTCATGGGCTCCTCCATGGTCACTCAGGTGGTCCTAGCAGGTAGGTGGGGCTTATCAAACTAGCACCACATGAGCTGCTGCAACAGAAACAACAGCAAAATAAGCAGGATTCTGCACCTACACTAAAAACAGGAGTGATGTCACGGTCATCCTCGGAGAACTGATGGGGGCCAGGGCTAATACTAAAGTTAGGAATGCTAGACTGGCATGGATTCCCTGAACCTGAATCCAGAGATCACACAGAGGCAGGGCATCAACAATGGCGAGTTAACAAAAATTTTAGCCAAAAATCCCAAAGAATCTATCCCGTAGCCCCTCTCCTGATCATAGCCTGTTCCTTTTCAAGGAGACGCAGTGAAGGCAGTGGTTATTTCTTTTTTCCCCTCTAATGTAGAGTTTCCTAGTATCAAAACGAACAATTACAGCCTTTAACAGTGGAGTCATTTTGATGAAAATTTCATTTTCATTATTGAAGTAAAATTATGAACTATAAATAAGTCTTTCTACATAGTACAACTTTTCTCTGGTGGTTTATCTTTGTTACAAAAAATGGGATTTTTCAAGGTAGGGATTTTCAGGTATAAATTTAATGTGAAGATAAAAATTTCTACTGACAATGTATTTAGAAATGTCATCCCTAGATACTTTATCTGTAGTGAAAATTCCACGAGTTCACTACCTCTCAGCTTCCAGAATGACTTGGGGAAATATTCATCTCTATTATCACCATCTGAAGTAGAGTTAGGTTTGCAAAAGTTTTAAAAATTCAAAATATCGGACTGTAGAGATGGCCCAGTGTTTAAGAGCACTGGCTGCTCTTTTAGAGAAACTGAGTTCAATTCCCAGCACCCACATGGAGGCCAACAAATATCTGTAACTCCAGTTCCATGGATCCAACTCCATCTTCTCACTTCTGTGGGCACAGCATGACACAGGTGCACTTGCATACACACAGGCAGAATACTTATACACATAATAAAATAAAAATATGTCTAAAAATTCAAAATATCCACCCTAAATATTTAATATTTGTGTTCACAATAAACTCTTGTTTATTTTACTTGTAAAAGAAAAATCTAAGCCTTTTAAAAATAAAAAAATAAATGGGGCTAGAGAAATGACTCAGTGGTTAAGATAACTGGTTGCTCTTGCAGAGGACCTGGATTCTGTTCCCAACACCCACATGGTAGCTAACAACTATCCCTAACTCCACTTCCAGGGGATCCGAATGCCCTCTTCTGACCTCTGTGAGTATTGTGTGGGTATAGTTACATTCGTGCAGGCAAAAGTACTCCCCGTTTTATAAGATTATGAAAGAGATTTGCCTTCCCTTAAAATTAAAACACATAGTCACGGGGCTGGAGAGACAGCTCAGCAGTTAAGAACACTGGCTGTTCCTGCAGAAGACCCAGATTCGAATCCCAGAGCGCATATTGCAACTAACAACTGTCCGTAACTCCAGTTCCAGGGAATCTGACAGTCTTTTCTGTCCTCCACAGGCATTGCATAAGATGGGTGTACTTACCTACATGCAGGCAATATACACATACACATAAAATAAAACAATATATAAAATAGTAAAAATAAAAGAACACATAGTCACAAGATATATTGTACATAAATGCTTAATAGGAAATATTTATAACAGCTCCAAACCATAGAATGAGAATTAAGAAAACAAAGGTGGTAATGGGAAAGCCATATCAAGACAAAAACACAATGGGACATTAATCAGGATAACGCAGAAAACTCCACAGCTTTATGCTGAGAGAGAGGCAATTCCAGAGGGAATGAAGGAATGTGCACTGAGACCTGACTCACAGGAGTCCCCAGAAGGTCAGTGCAGGTCACAGGGATGAGACTAGAGCAGTGGTGGTCTTGGACAGAAGACTCAGAGAATACTCAGGATAGCACTTCCAGCTGACCTCCTCAAGGGGCTTGTCGTACTCACATACATATTTGTTACAACTGTGTGAAATGCATGTCAAGATGCGTGTCCCCTGCATGTTACTGTCACTCAACCCATTTCACTTATTGAAGAGGGACTTGGTTTCAGATCCATGAGTTAAAGTGGGTTTTGTCAGCTCTGCTAGTCTGTCTCCTCCGCTGTGGGCCAGCAAAGTGGTTGCAAGGGGCTGGGCTCCCTGCCTGGGGCTCTGCTGTAATGTTCAAAGGCTGCTTTAGCCAAGAGCTTTGTCCATCACTGTACCCTTCTCCTCCATCCATTTTGACACATGTGTGATGAGTGTCCTAGCTGGGGGTTATATACGAAAAGGGCAGACATACCCCTGACCTCAAGGCTCTGATACTCTAAATAGTGTAAGACTGGCAATTTTAAAATGTGGCAAATTCAGTTTTAAAGAGATCCCAAATCACCCGGTGACATAAGAGCAAAGAGGTGGAGGAAAAAGCTGTGCAAAGCACCTGAGACAGGTCGTGTTAAATATTGGGGGGGGGGGGTCTCAGCTCTGCAGAATAGGAGAAGGAAAGAGTGAGTTGTGGGGGTCAGATCCTCATCAGAAGGGAGTCTGGCTCAGGGGGGGGCACGTACACTATACATCTTGCTGTACGTAATTGTCTCTGTGAAGAGAAGGGTGGGGAGGGATTCTCAGGCTGCCCTCTCACCCCATTATGATTGTTACCATTTTTATTTATCATCTAGCTCCTTTCTCCTTTCAAACTGGCCCCCGTTGGATCCTGAGTGCAGAGGACTGTAATTTGTGCTACAAGCCACATGTCTAGTTTCCATTAGATGACCATGGTGGACATTTGCCTGTAGACACAGATATCAAGAATGATGCAGAGATGCCAGGTAGGCCATCCTCACCATAGGGCATAGGAGTGATGTCAGCAGCCCCAGCCCCACATGGTCAGGCTCACATTGCCCACTATTCAGAAAAGCCATTTGGGGCCAGGTAGTCCAGCTTCACAGTGTCCTGCACACCTCCATACTGCCCAGGGGCATGGTGACCTCTCTATAAGTTCACCGTTTCTTTCCTTACTGGCTGGTGTTTCTTGCTGTATACATTTTTACATAGCATATTTTCTACTACAGATAATTATTAAAACAGTTTATGATGACTCAGCCATTAATTAGCATAACAGATATTTATTTTTAGCTTAATTGAATTATTAATTTTAAATATTTTTATTATTTTTAAATTATGTGTATGTATGTGTCTGTATGGGTATGTGCACAGTAGTCCAGCTGTCCACAGAGGCCAGAAGCATTGGAATGCCCTGGAGCTGGAGTTACAAGTGTTTTTGAGCTAGGAATAGACCTTGTGTTCTCTGTAAAAGCAGTACGCACTCTTAATTACTCCAACCTGTAACAGTAAAGAAACGGATGCATTTGTCAGAAGACAAGTTAAGTCACTAAGAACTAAAACTGACTTTTCAGTTTAATTTACAAATGCTGTGCAGCCTTTGTGCTTATATGTGAGATTGCATATTTGAACCTTTTCATTTATAAAATACATTATCTTATCATCAATAAAAAAGTTTTACTTTTAATTTTTTATTACATTTATTAATTTATGTGCATACATGTACATGTATAGATCAGAGGACAACTTGCGGGAGTCTGCTCTTTCCTTCTAACATGTGAGCCCCAGAGATTGAACTCAGATCAGCAGGCTTGGCATCAAATGCCTTTACTTGTGGAATCATCTCAGTGATCCAAGTGTAACTTTGTAATTTGCAGGCGTGATGGTTAGTTTTCATTGTCAACTTGGTATAATCTAGAATCATCTGGGAAGAGAGTCTAAAAGAAGTATTATCTAGATTAGGTTGGCATGTGGGCATGTCTGTCAGAGGCTATCTTGATTATGCTAACTGAATGAGAAGAGACATGTCCACTGTGGGTGGCACCATTCCCTAGGCAGTAGATCCTAAACTGTATGAGCAGAGAAAGTCTGCTGATTCTGCTTCATGTAGACCTGAAACTGAGCACAGAGACTGGGCTCCTACTTCTGACCAGCCAGGCACATTGAAGCACCAAATAAATTAGTGACTGAAAAATGGCTCAAATCCCTGCTTCCACAGCATGTCTGAGTGGTCTGTCAAAGGTCCACACTGCACTAAGCAGCCACCTACCCTAATCTAAAAATGATGCTGGAGTTCCCAGTTTCAGCTCCAACACAGAAAGACCTCAGAAGGTCTTGTTCCTGATCTCATAGGAGAAATGTTAATGAGCTGAAAACTGATGTGTATTTTTATATCCATCAAAGAAGTGAGGTGATGGAGCAAACTCCACCCTGCAAAATGGAGGGAAAGAAGCCAAGGCATCCAAAGTTAATGCTGGAGCCACACGCTGGAAAAGACACTTAAGTCAGGAGGCTGCAGGTCCTAGGCACTGGGGGAGTTCCTAGGAACTGCCAAACTTTAGGATTAAGGGTCCCAGATACACTAGGGCCAAGAGCTATAACACTTGTTGCTCTAGAGCTGCGGGTTTCAACATCCAAGGCTCCTTGAATACCTATAGCACTAGCAGGCATTACCTTCTACTGCTCCCTGCTTCTAGAAGCCTGAGATTACAGCAGCTGCCAAGCATTAGGGCCACTGGTAGTTAAAGCCCAAAGCAATAGCTTTTAACAACTGTTAAGTCTCTAGCTTCTTAAAACTTCCAAAGCCTGGAGCAATAGGGTCTAACTCTCAGAACATGGAGCTTTGAACCTTGGGTCTTCAACTCCAGCAATAGGCCCTGGATACGAAAGGGCCTGGGACTGCCTTCCCTGGAAGAGTGTCTCACCTAGCCACAATTCCTATCTGGGTGGAATAGAAGGACCACAGCTGGATGACTGGTAATACCTCTTCAGGTGAGTTATTGCTCTAGCAAGTCAGCTTTCCTCAGGCAGCAGGCATTCTTGCTGAGGATGCTGTGGTATTTTTCCCTCCACAAGTAGAAGCATAAGATGCCCTTATGATATTTTACTGGGGCCAGCTATCCAGCTGTCAACTTGTAGCTCCAGACTTGCACCCACTTGTGAGCTCCACAGAGCAGTGGGGATCCACAGTTTTTTCCTTTCAGGCAGCATGTCGTCGTGCTCTGTTGGGATGGGATCTGCAAGGCCTCCTCCCTAGTTTCCAGGCCATGGCTGTTGCCTTCTGTGGGCCCCCAGCTCCCAAGTGAGGACCAGGAGTCTCTGGCTTCAGGCTGAATAGAGAAAACGGTGAGAGTTTCCTCCAGGCCCGTGTTAATCTCAGCAGTTGGGAAGGGTAATGTTTGTTCTTCCTGTAAAGCAGCTGTACCATCACCTGTGATTGCTGTGGACCAAGAGCACTGGGATTGGCCAGCCCAGAACGACCTCTCTCATACAACACACATCTCCCTGGGATAAGACAAGCAGGGGTGTCACTGGGGTCCCCATTTTTCAGAAATTCCTCAGCTACTGGCTTTATATGAGGCAATTTTGTGTTTATCCACTGGGGAAAGGTTAAAGAAACAGTTCTATGAGTTAAGGGCTGATAGAATTTTTTCAGTTTTTTTCAGTAACAATATGGTAGGTACTTAAATAATTAAAAACTACATAATAATTATGAACTTCAAAATTTTCCATCTCTTATGCAGGTCATGCCAATTTCTCCAGGGTTACACGAGTGTGTTTCCCTAGACTAAAGCTTATCAATGGAAAGAAAGTTATGTTGTTGTGTGCAACATGAACTGAGACTAAGCTCTTTTACAGTATCAGGGCAGGTGCAACTGGTAAATCAGCCTTCGATTGGTTAACTACTATATATCCCACACAGACACACACATTCCACAGCACAGGCACTCTACACCTACATGACAAATACATCCACATACCTACGAGAAACCCAGCTCTTGCTCCAAAGGAATTTTTAAAAATTTTAAATGAATTTTTGCAAATGTCATACAATATGTTTTTATCTGCACCCCTCTAATAGCACCCCCCATCAGATTTCATGTAACCTGTCATATATATTAAGGCCCAGTGAGTCAAATTATGTCCCCAAATGTCCTTGTGTGTGGAGTGTGGATTCATTCACTGGAGCCTGGTTATCTATCTAGTGTCACACCCTTAACCAAAAATGACTCTCTCTCCCCCAGAAGTTATCCATTGACAAAGGGGTTTTTTGAAAAGAGTTTATTCTGAGCCAAATATGAATGACCATGGCATGGGAACATAGATTCAGGTCACCTTGAATAATTTTCTGCTGTGGAAGAGGTTCTATGCTGAGCAGGAAAACCTCTTCTGTAACTTTCAGATGCTAACTGATAGCATTCTTAACTTTGGGGTGTGTGGAAGGTAGGTGTCTGTGAAGCAATACATGCAAAAAGTTTTACATAAAAGTCACACAAACTTTAGGTCAGACACAGAAGTTGGTAGTGAATAGCCATTAAAGGGCTAAAGATAAACACAAGGGCCAGCAAGGTATTTCAGAGGATGAAGGTGCTTGCTTCCAAGTCCGAGGGCTCACATGCACACCACACACACACAAGCAAATAAATGAATTAATAAATACAATTTTCAAAAGATAGACCCAGATAATTTTGACTTTTAAAAAAATACTTTGTTGGCACTACTATCCTCAGGCCTCTTGGGGTAAGTCTATAGCGCAGCTCTCCGCGCCAGGACTCCCTAAGCCTCATTCACCCTTCCACCCCACCCACCACCCCCCTGCCCCCCCGCCTGGCATTCTATACTCTAGCTTGGACCCTGTGCCATTCCTAGTCTTGGGGCCCCAGACACCTGGGGAACCAATACTGTTTCCTGATCCTTCTCAC
>NW_008352891.1:14410224-14421641 GCF_000622305.1 Nannospalax galili | reverse complement strand
TAAAAAATAAAAATAATAATTCTTCAACGTATAAAAATTTGTTCCTTAATAATTAGTAGATATGAAAAATATTACCATTGAAATCTACCTGGTGACTTTATATCCATGCTCAGATGCCAAGCTCAGAAAGTAACTGATTGTGACTAGTAATAATCAGATATGTAGAGATCAGACACACATGTGCAAACATCTTAGTGTCAATTGCATTGAAAAAGAATTTTTCTGTATGAAACTGTGTATTTTAATAATGAAATGGAGATCATTTTAAAGGCTAAAACATCATTTAATTTATGTCTTATAGGGTTTATACTGAGTACAATATTGTATAACTGTAATAATTCAACTGTAAACCTAAAAATTTACAGCCAATTTTGAAAGAGATGCATCCTACCTCAGGAAACCATTATTGAATATGTCAATTGTGTTGTAATGATATGCTTCTTCTAAGTATGTTGTTATTAAATAAATCATTTTTAAAAATTAAAAAAAAAAAGAAAAAAAATACTTTGTTATTTTTATTTTATATGTATGAGTGTATTGCCTGCATGCATGTAGGTACCCATGGAGGTCAGAAGAGGGCCCTTGGAACTGGAGTTATGACGGATAATTGTTAGCTGCCATGTGTGTGCTGGGAACTGAACTTGGGTCTTCTGCAAGAGCAGCCAGTGCTCTTAGCTGCTGAGCCATCTCTCCAGCTCCAGTTTTGACTCTCAATCTGCAATATCCTCTTTCCACAATCATGAAGTTCTGAAGTTCTAGTCAATCAAATATACAGGATCTTTGCCACAGTGTGGTTTCTTCTTCAGCAAATATAACACACATAGACACAGACACACAGACATAGACACAGACACAGACACACAGGCACACACACACACACACACACGTTCTAGTTTCATTTTTAATTTCTACCTTAAAGAAGAGGTGTTTGCCATCTTGAAGTTGCTCATATACCTTTCTCCTCCAATAAGCAGCAGAGCAGATGCAGTACCTCCTCCATGAGGAAATCCAGTGGAGGTGTGGCCAGCACTGACCCTCACCCAAGGACAGCCACAATATGGGCTTTGCTGAACATAGCAAATGACAGCCATAGGAACCACAAACTTGTCGGTGAGCTCTTGGGGTTTGTCAGGCAGCATTCGAGGAACAAGGAGCAGAGTCCTTGGTGTCAGGGAACGTAGTTAGAACATGAGATGACAGAAGTTACCCTTTTGCTAGACTGAGGTACTACACTTGCATGGCACCCCACATTTATAAGGCTGGGCTCATAAATCATTGGTTTTTGATATCCAGGTCAGCAAATTCATTTAAATTGTATGTGCAATTACTAATTAAGCTAACTTCTCATTTTTAATTCTTTGATAACAATTACAATGTAACTTTATTGGGGACTAATTATTCCAACAATATGTTTGGACCTTCCATATCCAAGATATTATAAGAAGCATTTGGGGTGATGTGTAAAGTATCCTTACAGTGCAGACAGATGTGTCCTAATTGCACTTCAGAAGTTTATACTCATAACTAAAATAGGAACTGAAAGGAGACTGTCCTTCAAAAGGGGCACCAATCCATATAAGGGGACAGCCCTAGTATTAAGTGTGGGGACACTGGTGACACATTGCATTCTTGTGTACCACCTGCATTGTTGTGGGTGGCGTTGTTATCAGTCCACGGATATTCTTGGGTTTGTTTTCTCAGTCAATGAAATAATTAAAAGGTAGGAAAAAATCTCTGACCAACAGAGAGCCACAGGCCAACAAAGTTGTACTGAAAGATAAAGAATCACATATACATAACACATGGATACAGAAAGATGAAGCCCATGCTAAGTATGTGCTGTAAAACTAAATTTTACTCTAGACCTCTGGGTACTTTGTACTGTCACCCTCAGGATGCCCAATTTGGCCTGAGCATCTCCTGCAGGTGGGTAGCATGCCTTCCATCCATGAAATTTTGGTATCTGTCTTTACTGGGCATTTTAGTGTAGAAAAATGGAGTAAATATTCATAATTTTGTGAGAAATGTATAAAACGCATCAAAACTCTGTTTAAACCTTTGCTTTTTGTAGCATTTGGGGCTTGTGCTGGATAGCTTTAGTGTCAACTTGACACACCTGGGTTGAGGGAGCCTCAATCGGGAAATTGCCTCTATTGCACTGGCCTGTGGCCATGTCTGAAGGGCATCTTCTTGATGAGTGATGTGGGAGGGCCCAGCCCACTGTGGGTGGTGCCAGCCCTGGGCAGGTGGGCCTGTGTTGCATAAGAAAGCAGGCTGAGCAGGGGCCAGGGGAGCAAGCCTGTAAGCAGTGTTCCTCCATGGCCTGTGCTCCAGCTCCTGCCTCCAGGTTCCTGCCCTGAGTTCCTACCTTGGGCTCCCTGATGAACTGTGTGAGACCTGGGAAATGTAAGACAAATAAACCCTTTCCTCCCCAAGTTGGTACTGGTCAGAGTGTTTTGTCACAGCAATGAAGAACAAACTAGGACAGGGCTTGAGAGTTACTTGTTGAACTAGATAGTCAAATCATACAGGCAATACCATGATCACTGCGTAGACTTGTGGCACCTTAATCTTCTCAAAGGCTGGAGTCTTTTCATGTGCTACAGCAGGATTATACCACATGGCAAAACTCATCTTGTCAACTCTGTTGCCAAATATTATCATTCACACCACAGTCTGCTAAGTGGTGTGTATAAATAAAAGTTTCCTTGCTTCTTTCTCTCCATGTCCAGTATTAATTATATGTTCTTTGAAGGATGTTGGTGCTGAGGATCCTTTCTAAATGAGCCCTTTCTGGAGGATATGAAAATCAATAATGAAAAAAGGTATCGGCTCTTATGGAGTCAGCAGTCACTTATGAGGTGTGTGTGGACCAAGACCTGTGATTTTGTAAAAGAGCAAGGAGAGGAGAGTCCTTCCCAAATTACAGCAGTAAGGTGATGGACTGACAACAAACAGGCAGAACAGTGAATTCTGCCAGGGCTCTCCTTAAAGACAAAAGCTATTAAGTGAAACTTTCAGCTCGGAAAGCGTGGAATTTGTAAAACACAAAAAGAAAAAAATGCGAAAGAAATGACTAAACATCCAACATCATCTGGAACAGTAGGTTTCTCCACATAATTAATCAAAAATAACCAGGGGCTCTAAGGGTTCAGACCAGTGTTAGAATCCTTTCCTGGTTTGCATGGTCCCATCCCTACAACAGCAGAAATAGCAACAAAACAAAACAAAACAAAACAAAACAAAAAAAGGAAGAAAACTAAGATCCATAAGAACATCATTCAAAACCTGATTTTCAGTCCTTAAAAACACATGAAGTTGCAGTGCCATTAATAAAAATAGTTGGTAAAAGTCCAAGACCCTGAACAAAATGAAAAATCACCATCATCACCCCAGTATAAATCTGTAACTATAAAGTATATGACAGAACTAACCAGTGTTCTAAAATGAACTTGAAGACATGTCTCCAAATGGCTTGTACATGAACATGTTCCTCAAACTTACATACTTAAAGCATTGCTTTGTCTATAATTAATCCAATATCTAAAGAGGAAAGGGTATTAAAGTGGCAAAAGAAAAGATATAGGCCAGAGCATCTGTAGTGGAATCATGTTGGGGAATGACAGGTTCTAGTCACTCCTTGCTTCCCACTCACAATGGAGAGGCATCTGAAACTGGATCCTCAGAAGTCAGTGCTGTAACAGTTAACAGTGCCTGACCGATTATATGAGCTATTAGAGATAAACTGGCAGCTGACCTTCAAAGTGTTCCCCATGGCCACTCCTGGCAGTTCAAATGTGTGTATTCTTACCACTGACACTCCACAGGCCCCCAGTGTATGGCAGGAACCCATGGAAGGTGTGCTGCAGGGTCCAGGACAGATGCCCTATGCAGCAGCCCGAGTGACAGCCCCTGGAGCCCACTGACCCAGCCATAGCTCCAGGATAGTTGAGGGAAGTGAGAACAAGAGCTTGTACACAGTAGTCTGGGAAGCATTGTGCAAAGCAGTCAGCCTGCTGTGTTTTATGAGGGGTCCACTCCTGTCTGCCTGTAGCAGCCATGTGGCATGTTAAATTACCCTCCCACCCTGTTTAGGGGCAGACAGTGTAGCTGATAGGTGAGCAATACCTTGATCTCAGGCAGTGATCCTGATGCCTTGGGCTGGTAAGGTCCTGGGGAGTGTGACAGGACAGAAGCAAAGCCTCTGAGAAGCCTTCTTACAGAGGTCTTTCCAGGGCCACATATGCCCATATGTCATAGTCCCACAAAGTCATTGGGATCACTGTCATAATAAAGCAGGGCCAGGAAGCTCTAGACCCAAGACTGAGCTGAAAGGATTAGGCCACCCCTTTGCTTCTGTTTGTATGACTAGCTCTTCCTGCTTAGGGAATTCTAGACTGTTCAGTGGAACTCTGACTTTTGGGAACACCACAGTTACCAGAGTTGGGGAGCAAAGGGTTCCACCTTCTTACTGCAGCTTGCTGTGGCTTTTTCAGGTGAAGTTTCACAGACTTGAGCTGAATGAGCACAGAAATGATATATATAGGTAACTGCATACCTGCACTGGATGGATCCTGTCCAGAGATCATTCATGGGTGGCTGGGTAGAATCAGCAGAAGATTGACACAGTAATTAGCAGTGCTGTGTCAGTGTCAATCATCTTCCTCTGCTAAGTCTGATTCTGCTGACGTTCTGAAGAATGTAACACCGGGAGCTGAGTGAGGGTGTGAAGAAATCCCCAAGCTCATTTTTACAAATTTTTGGTAACTTAAATAATAGGAAATGTTTTCAGTTTGAAAAAGACAAAAGTGTGCAAAGCAGCTTCTGTGTCCCTGGAATCTCCTAGAAGTGCTGCAAGCCCAGGAGGATAACGGGCCTCAGGTGGTGCTGTAGATTGCTTGCTGTTCTGTGATAAAACAGTGACCCAAACTGACTTGGGGAGGTAAGGGTTTATTTAATATTACAAGTTACAGTCCATGGCTGAGAGAACTCAGGCAGGAACCTGGAGACAGGAACGGAAGCAGAGAGCATGGAAGAATGCGGCCTACTGCCTTGCTGCCCCCGACTTGCTCAGCTATCTTTCTTTAGCAGTCCAAACCCACATTCCTGTGAATGGCAACCTACACACTGGGTTGGACCTCCTGCATAAATTAGCAATCATGAAAATGCTTCATAGACATGCCCATAGACCAATCTGATAGAGCCAATGCTTCAACTGAGCGTCCCTCTTCCCAGGTGTGTCAAGTAGACAGCTGGGATTAGCATCACAGACTGGATGGGCAGAGTCCTCATCACAGAACACAGGTTCTACCTATACCTGATACCACAAATGAAATTACGGATACACACTCTCTTCACACATCTGCATAATTATCCATTATTTAATGATCATCTCATTTGTCAGCTACAGCTATTATATAAAGATGAGTAAATTCCAGCATCTGCCAAAGGTACTATGGTCAAAGGATCACTTAACCTTGCAGGGACCAAGACACTTCCTGGAGGTCACTGCTCATCAGCCTTGAACAGGGATCTTCTCATCAATGATATACTGATGTCAGCATATGATACAGGAAGATGGAGTTGTGCTGAAGCTTTCTAGACAAGCACAAAAATCCCTCCCTAGGAAAGTCTTGTGTGCCAACCTGGCCCTCTAGCCTTACACAGTGGGGAATCTCTTGATGGCTCTAATCTTTGTGCTACTTCAGGTTTCAATTAAACTTAGGATAAGCTGTCTTCACGAGGGATCAATGTCATTTTCCTTGGATCCCAGTTAATTATCACAAAGCAAGTTGTTATAAAATGACCAAGTCTGACCTTGAGTCTTTCTTTCTTTCCTTATCACATGATCACTATCACTCACATGGACTTCTCCACGATGTCATCCTCTATAAGTCCATCTAACATGAGTTGCATCTCCCATGACACTATGTACCTTTAATGTTATCTGCCATGACATTACCTGCCATGGACCAATTCACCACAAGGCCATCCTCCATGATTCCATCCACCATGAGTCCATTTTCTATAATACCACCCACCGTGATGCTACCTATCATCATGATTTCATCCACTATGATGTCACCTTTCATGATGTCATCCATCATGAGTCTATGTACCATGATGTTGTTACTCCTCATGACACTGTCTGTTGTGAAACCATTCATTATGAGTCCATCCTTCATGAGTCCATTCACCATGGTACCATCTACCATGAGTCTCTACTATGATACCCTCCACCATTTCACCATGTGAAATCCATCCACCATGATGTCACTTGTCATAACCTGTCATGAAGCCATCCACCATGAGGCTGAGCAATGGGGCTGCCTGATCTTAGACTTTCTGCTTCTAAAACTGTAAATTAATCTTTTTACCCTTCTAAAGTACCCCATATCAAGTGTTTTGTCATAACCATAGAGAAAAATCTAAGACACCAAAGAAAGCAAGCAGGCAGCCCTGACCATGCTTCTGTGAGTGCACATCATTTGACTCACAAATCCAGAGGAAACATTCTTTCAGGAGCAGACTCCAGAGAAACAAAATTGTCTCTCATTTTTATTTAAATGAAGAGGATTTTTTTGTTAAACCATTTTTCTTTTAAAAATCCAAGCTGAACAATCACAAAAACAAGTAAATTGCACACAAATATAGCCACTCTGAGTGACTAATAAAATAAAAATAATAAACGTACATTTAGTAGCTATAATTTAAGAAATCCTAATCATTGCCTTGCCAGACTCTGTGTCTAAGGGGCTGAAACTCTCTATTAATTTTCAGCAGAGTGGGTAGAGTCTCAGAATTTCTGTTTACCAAAACTATTGTCTGACTGAATGAAGTTGAAACATACCAATTAGTTAGTTTTTCACATAGTTCCTATTTTAATAAGAAAAACCCAGGGAAGCTGAAGGCTAATGTAGTTTAAGGTTGATACAGAGCCAGGTGTGGTGGCTCAAGCCTGCAATCTCTGTACTCAGGAGGTGAAGGTAGGAGGGTGTGGAGTTCCAGGCCAGTCTGGGCTGCATAGAGAGACCCTATAGCAATACAAGACTGTCCTTCAAAACTGGACTGTGAATAGCTTGCTTGGAGTGACTGTAGGGCTTTTTCCCAAATGTTCTACCTGCAGTGATGCAGAGGTTGGAGCTCATTCTGGACTCAGAGTGGGTCACATCCAATCATAGGCAGTCCTTCCCCAGCTGCAGTGAGAAATGCAGTGGAGGAGTAGAGCAAGAATGATCCCAAGAGGGGCCCATCTGAGGTCCCAGGAAAACTGCCAAGCCCAGGAAGCCTGCATGGAAGCAGTGACCTTAGGTCCTGCCCTGGTGTGATTTCTGATGCTGTGATAAAACACTGACCAAAAACAACTTGGGGAAGAAAGGGCTTATTTCATCTTTTAAGTTACAGTTCGTCATTGAGGCAAACCAGGGCAGAAATGCAGGGCAGGAACCTGGAGACAAGAACTGAAGCGGAAACATGGAAGAATGCTGCTTACAGGGTTGTTCGCCCTGGCTTGCTCAGATATCTTTCTTCTGCAGATCAGGCCCTGCTGCCTAGGGATGGCAACCACCCAACAGTGGACTGGGCCCTCCTATATCAATTAGCAGTTAAGGAAATGTCTCATAGACATAACCACAGGCCAATCCAATGGAGGAATTTCCTCAGTTGAGGTTCTTTCTTCCCAGGGACTCTAGTTTGTGTCAAGTTGACAAACATTAACCAGCACAACGGACCCTTTGTCAACTTGACACATAACTACATCACTAAACTATAACCTTCTCTTTCTTGTTTGTTCCCAAGATCTTATGTTAATGTCATAATATAATATACAGTACAGTTTTTTTAAGCCAATCTTTTGACAGGGTCCCCTAGTCCCAGCCCACCTGGAACTCACTATGTGGACCAGGCTGGCCTGGATCTCACAGAGATCCACCTGCTTCTGCATCCCAAGGGCTGAGATTAAAGGTGCACAGCACCATGCCCAGTGTAATACAGCTTTTTAAAAATGTGTATTTATTTATTGAATTTTTGTGCATTTCGTACAAAATATCTTAATCATCTTTATACCCCCTCTGCCACTGGGACACCTCTATGTCCCCCAACAGGGTTTCATGCATTCTGTCATATATGTTAAGGCCTATCAAGTCAAGTTAGTGTACCCAGACATCCCTCAGTGCAAGTTCATCCACTGGGCTCTAGGCAGCCCATCATATATAGCATAGCTTTAACAGTTCTGGTCTTGAGGCTGGTGAGATAGCTCAGCGGTTAACAATACTGGTTGTTCTTGCAGAAGACCTGAGTTTGAATCCCAGCACCTACATGGCAGCTAACAACTGTCCCAGGGGACAGCTAAATCCAGTCCCAGGGGATCTGACAGCCTCTTCTGACCTCCGTGGGTATTGCATGACATGGCTGTACTTACCTACATGCAGGCAATACATGCATACACATAAAATAAAAAATAATAAATAAAAAATTCAAAAAGAAAAGTTCTAGTCTTTACAAAATTTTCAATGATTTTAAAGTCTAAGTTCTCTTTAAAAAGTCTAAAGTCTTCTTCTATAAAACAAAAAACAAATTGTATACTTTCTTACCCCAGAGGGAAGAATCAGGACATAAAACCAATCATACTTAAGCAAAACTAAAGTCCATCAGTAGAGCTCAAATCCTGTAGCTCAGTGCTTAGCATCTGGGACTCACTCATGACCTTCTAGGCTCCAAATGGCTTGCAGAAGCCCTCCAGCCACAAAGATCAGATTCTACCAGCATCTGATCCTACCACTGATCCTTCCCAGAGCCTGCTGGTGAGATGTAGCCAGCCTCTGACCTTGAACTAAGATAATCCAGTGCTATCTAAATCAGCTCAGTTTTGGTAGTGCATTATAACAACAGAAATTTAACTTTTGTGCCTGTATCCACAGTCCTGTGGAGGATGAAGGCAGAGGGAAATCACTGATCATTGGGGCTTGCTGACTACCAGCCTTGCTCCATGTTCAGTGGGAGACCTTGTCTCAAGGGAATAAGGTGGAGAATGACAGAGCAGGGCACTCATTGTCCTCCTTGGCCTCCACACATGCATGGGTGCACACACATTAGCATACACCACACAAACACACACACACACACACACACACACACACACACAGAGAACTTTCTCATACATCATAGAAAGTGTAATAATACACAGAAGAACTAAAGATAAGCCTGTA
Organism: Nannospalax galili; assembly: GCF_000622305.1. Classification (NCBI taxonomy): domain Eukaryota; kingdom Metazoa; phylum Chordata; class Mammalia; order Rodentia; family Spalacidae; genus Nannospalax; species Nannospalax galili. The sequence goes on along the minus strand of NW_008352891.1, from coordinate 14,412,435 downwards.
ACATATAGAAATTGCTTACTCCTATCAATGGTCTGGAGCTCCCAAAGAAAACAGTAATGATGTTCTGTCCTCTTCACAGTGGTTGGGAAGCTGATGGACACCACCAGGCAAACAAGCCCGATGCTCTACATTCAGGGTCAGTTTAAGGTATTGTGTCCATCACAGGGCCAAGGCTTCCTGATGCTCACAGCAGGACGTAGAAGCACCCTCAGACTCAGACCTAACTCACTGGTGCTTAAGATGGTACAAATCGCTGGGCGTGGTGACACACCCCTGTAGTCCCAGCACTTGGGAGGCAGGGGCAGGTGGAACTCTGTGAGTTCAATGCCAGCCTGGTCTACATAGTGAGTTCCATAGCTGGGGCTACAGGGAGACCCTGTCTCAAAAAAAAAAAAAAAAACCAAAACAAAAAAGGAAAAAGAAAAAAGACAAACCGAAACCAAAAAACCAAAACCAAAAAAGAACAAAACAAAAAACAAAAACAAAACAAAACAAAAAAGATGGTACAAATCTGTAAGGTGACAGTGTGGGACTCCCCTCTATAACATGAAGCTTGCACACTGTGACTCAGAAATTCTGCTGTTGTAACTCCATCAGGCAAAGTTTTCAAATAATTGTGCAGACTAAACTGTACAAGTGTATAAAATGAGAAGGGGCCGCGACTCTGCAGGTGTGTCAGGGAGCTACCTATGCTTAGGCAGCTTCCTGTGACTAGGTCAAAAAGTCCTGGAAACAATATGCCCCGAGATGTGTGATTCTCATGAGTCCAACATGTGTGATTCTGTTTAAAAAGACGTGGCTGTATTTGTGTAGTTTTGACTCAAAGGGGAATAGGACCTGATTATGAGGTTGACTGAGGGAACATAGATGCTAAATCCTCCATGGAAATGTACATCTTAGAAACTCATGGGTCATGGTCCAGCAACATCACTCCCTCCAAGCTATTGATTTTTACCATAGGGTCTTATTAACCAGAAGGAAATGCATAGGGTGTTGCCAGCTGGGAAGCTGCACAGGGCTGGGAATTTTCACTTCTGGAAATAATTTACCTCTGCTACAGAAAGTTATAAACATCAAACCAAAGATGTGCATCCATTTTACTTTTAGAAAAGCTTAATTATCTAAATTCATAGCTTTCCATAGAAAATGATCTTCGATGTCTAAGTACATTGAGATGTGCTACTTAGATATAACAAAAAAATGAAACAGTTGATAACAGTGTTGTTAATCTAAGGAACATTCATTACTGAATCTTAACCAACCAGGTCAAGGAAGAAGTAAAAAATGCTATCTTTTTATCTTAGTAATAAATATTAAAACATTGTTTTGAAGGACACCTATCTTGCTGATTAAAAGCACACTTTTGAGAACTCTTGGCTACATTTTTTAATTAATTAAATCTGTTCTTTGAGAATTTCACACTTGTATGTGATGCATTCTGATTACTTTCACCCCACAATCTCTGCAATCTCACATCTGCTAATCCCCTTTCATTTAAAAAAATTATTTAATAACCACATGATTAGAAGAAGCATTTTGTTACAACATTAACATATTCAGTAACAATTTCCAGAGCAAAGATGCATCTCTTTCAAAATTGGCTATAAATTTTTAGGTTCACAGTTGAATTAATACAGTTATACAATATTGAACTCAGTTATAAATCCTATAAGACATAAAATTGAATGGGGTTTTAACCTTTAAAACAGATGCCCATTTCATTTTAAAATACACTGTTTCATACAGAAAAACTCATTTTTAATGCTACTAACACTTAGATGTTTGCACATGTGTCTCAAATCTCTATGTATCTGATTATTACTAGTCACAGTTGGTTACTTTCTGAGCTCCTTGGCCCCTGAGCATGGATATAAAGTCATCAGGTAGATTCCAGTGGTAATGTGTTTCACCTCTACTAATTAACATGAAGAAAATTTTTATGCTTCTTCCTCAAATATAACTCTATTATTTATTTATTTTCATTACAGCTTTAACATATTCATTAACCATTTCCAGAGCAAGGATATATCTCTTTCAAAAATGGCTATAAATTTTTAGGTTCACAGTTGAATTAACACAGTTATACAATATTGAACTCAGTATAAATCCTGTAAGACATAAAATTGAATGTGTTTTTACCCTTTAAAGAAGATTTCCATTTCATTTTAAAATATGCTATTTCCTACATTTCTAATGCTACTAACATTTAGG
>NW_008352891.1:14396259-14409878 GCF_000622305.1 Nannospalax galili | reverse complement strand
CTTGTCCATCTGCTGAATCTAGTCAGCCTATCTAGAGTTCCTTGTTTTAGGAAGATCAGCTGTTCCTCATCTAGCAGCAGTCATTTGTTAATATTCCTTTAGATAAGATTGGGGTCTGCTGTTCATTTTCACAGTTCTATGCTAGGTTACTGTCTGGGAGTCTTCTGGGCCACCCTGGCCAACAACTCAAAGGAAGTTATCTCCTGTCTGGTGTTGTTTCTTGTTATGTAGCTTTTAGTTATACATATGGACTCTTAAAAATTATATTAACCCCTTTAATCTTTGGTTATACTTTCCTTTGGGGTGTTTAAGACCCTACAGTTGGTCCAGATAAGCCAATTTGTTTTTACTCTTAAGGCCACTTGAGGATCTGTTCCTCAGGGATAACATGGGCTTGGGAGGAGCCCCTCCCTGGCTCCTTTCTTTTACCAGTTCCGTCTATGTGAAGATAAGTCAAATGTCCTACTTGACCACGGCTGGCTTTGCTTGGAAGCATGGAGGAACTGTTTCCTCTGTGTTGACCCTCCTCTTTGTAGACTGGACACTGATTCAAGTCCATTTGATGGGGTCTCCATAGCCTCCTTGATCAAGAGGACAGGTGACTCACCACAGTTACAGGACATTTTGAGAGATGCTCATAGTCCCCTGGAACTTAGTTCACCTAGGAGGGAAAGGAGCAAAAATTATCCTTTATGTCACTCTGTCCAGCCTCATAATATGGCTGTTAAACATCCAAGAAGTTTAGTTCTACCAGTTTGGTACTTTTAATTACCATGTGCCATATAGATAGAGCTTGGGCCAAGACCAAATGCTCTCAGATAAACCTTGCCTAGACATATATATTTTGATCTGGTTGTATGTATAATTTGTCAATAGGTTGTTGGCCCAAAATGTTTCCATCTGGTTTTTTAAAACTAGCTAGGTATTATTTATCTCTCACATTGTCTGACCCTTCCACCATGGTTTCCCCAGTTAAGATCCCCCCATTTTTCCAATTTCTCCCTTAATAATACCCTTCTCTTATGGTCCTATCTCTCTTGAGCTCTGTCTTTCCTTTTATCCCCAAGGTTCCTTGCATAACCTTCCCTCCCCGCTCCCCTTAGAATAACCCTATTTTTATCCATAACTCCCTTATTAACGCCTGTTTCTACTGTTCTTCCCTTTCAGATTCTTTCTTTTCCTTTACCTCCTTGGTTCCTTTCTATTATCCTGGCTCCTGTAGTTATGTCTGGATACATATTTACTTATAAGGATTTGGTGCTAGGATCCACATATGAGGGAGAACATACATCTTTTATTTATTTATTTTTTTGAGTCTGCATCAGTTTCTAGTTCTATCCATTTACCTTCAAATTTCATGATTTCATCTTTCTTTACTGCTGAGTAGAACTCCATCTATAAATGAATCACATTTTCATTATCCACTTGTCAGTTGAGGGAGATTGCTTCTATCTCTTAGCTACTGTGAAAAGAGCAGCAACAAACATGGATATACAAGTATCTCTTCAACAGGATGAGTTCTTTGGGTATATGCCAAGGAGGGGTATAACTGGGACAAATGGTAGGTTCACTTTAGTTTTTTAAGAGTTCTCCATACTGCTTTCCATAGTAGGGGTTGAACCAGTTTGCAGCCCCACCAGCAGTGGATGAGTGTTCCCCTTTCCCCACATCCTCTCCAACATTTGGTATCATTTGTTCTCTTGATCTTAGCCAGTCTGACTGGAGTAAGGTGAAATCTTAAAGTGGTTTTAATTTGCATTTCCCTAATTATTAGTGATGTTGAACACCTTTCAAGATGCTTCTTAGCCGTCTTTATTTCTTCTTTTGAGAACTCTCTGTTCAGCTCCTTAGAACATCTTTTTATTGGGTTACTTCCTTTCTTGATTCTTTGTTTTTTGAGTTCGTTATATATTCTGGATGTTAAACCTCTGTCAGATGTGTCGCTGGTGAAGATTTTCTCCCATTCTGTGGGTTTTCTCTTCTCCTTGGTTTCTTCCTCTGATGTACAGAAGCCTTTCAGTTTAATGAGGTCCCGTTTGTTGTTTCCTGAGCAATTAATGTCCGGTTTAGAAAATCCTTTCCTACACCTATATCTTATAGGTTATTGCCAATGTTTTCTTCTAGCAGTTTCAGAGTTTCAGGCTTCACATTGAGGTGTTTTATCCATTTGGAGTTGACTTGTGTGCAAGGTGAAAGATAGGCGTTTAGTTTCATTCTTCTACAGGTGGAGATCCAGTTTTGCCAGTACCATTTGCTGAACATGCTGTCTTTCCTCCAGTGAATGTTCTTGGCTGCTTTGTCAGATATTAGGTGGCTGAAATTGAATGTACTAATATTTGGGTCTTCAATTTTGTTCCATAGACCTATGGGTCTATTTTTCTGCCAGTACCATGTTGTTTTTTATGACTAAAGCTCTGTAATACAGTTTAATATCTGATATAGTAATCCCCCCAGCATTGCTCTTAGTGCTCAGGGTTGCTTTGGCTATCCGAGGTCTTTTGTGCTTCCATATGAATCTTAAGATTGTTTTTTCCAATTCTGTGAAAAATGTCATGGGGATTTAGCAACCAGCAGATCAAGAGGGTGGAGTTAGAGATTGTCTGTAGCTCTGTCCTGCTTGCCTCTCATAGACATCCTTCCTGGGTTTGCTTGCTGGTTTCAAATTCACATTAGCAGGCTTGACATAAGAACTGACCTGCTAGCTTCTGCAGGACCACTGTATGGTCTTATCTGTTGTTGCTGTTGTTTTCACTTTCCTATTGCTTCCCAAGCCTTTCTTGGAGTTGCAGTTGCTGGCGTCCCTGTCACTCAGGTTGCTGTGTCTCTGTCTAGATTGCTGGGTTTTGGCTTCCAGCTTCTGCATTGTCTCCATCTACCTTGCCTGTGGCAGGAACGTTGGGTCCCTGCGTACATTCAGGGTCAGTTTAGGGTATCGTTGTGTCCTTCAGTACAACCATCCACTTCCTGAGTCTGCTGTAGAGGAGTCTCAAGGTGAGCATGGCCAACTGTTTCCTTCACTGTAGTTGCTGGTCCATCACAGGGCCAAGGCTTCCTGCTGTTCCCAGGGCTATGGGGGAAGATGCCAAAGAGAGTTTGCATGGCTGTCCATGTGCTAAATGGGGGAAGGAGGGGCGGAGATCCCCGGGACTGGACAAGATGTGTTAGTTAAAATCGGTAGAGCTTTTGTGATCTCATCCAGAGCTTCTTCACCCTGAATTCAGAAATGGCATAGAACTGAGCTGATTCCTTAGGGGATGCAATCACATCTGCTGCTCTGATGTGGGTCTTACTGAACCTGGTGCTCTGGGAAGGTTGAATCTCTTCATCAGCGACCACATTCTCTGAGTCTTTCATCCTCTGTCTCCCTCTATGTTGCCTCATCCCCTACCTTCCTGTCCCAAATCCACACCAGTCGGGCTGTGTTTCCCAGTTCTTTACTGTGATTCTGCAGGTTTCTGTTGGGATTTTATCAGGAATGATTTATCTAAACTGATGTATTTTGAGTTTCACATTTTCCCTGTTAAGGGCCCTTTTCCTATGCCCTTTTAATGTTACTTTGTGGAATTTATTGACTTCTGGTATATAACAAGTTGTAACAGAGACAAGACAGCTCTTCATTCCTGGAACAAATCAAAACTCAGCTCAAATGAGAAGAGACATTCTGAATTGGATATCAAGATGTTAACAAAGAAAGGCCCCCAAAGAGGTGGACACTTAGTATTATGCCAACCTATTCATCCCTGATGGGCCTCTAGGGTCATGTCACAAAGATATACCTGGAGCTAGTGGTATAAAGCAGGCAGCCAGCCAGAGGCTCAATGAGAGCAGCCTGTGTCAGCTGAGAAGCCTCCAAGAAAACCTCACAGAAGAGGGAAGGGTCTGCTGAGGGCCTAGGACCAAAGCTAGGAGCCAACCAGCGTATATGTGGAGGTTAGGCAGAAACTCAAAGGAGGTAATATTTGGAGACCACACAGGTTGGAGTGGTTTTTATGGCTGTCAGCTCAAGAGACAAGAAACAGAGCGATTTGTAGAAACTTGGATAAAGTAATCCCCAAAGAAATGCTTCAAAATCAGGTCAAAATAAGCTAGTCTGGTCATACACTGTGAGGCATAAAGTAAGATCAGAACAACTGTGTACAAGCCATTCGGCACTTGATAATAAAGCTGAGATAAAACATACTCAAATCAATGAATGGAAAAAAACTCAGAAATGTCACCTGTGATGGAGTTTGTGAGTTAGGAAAATAGACCCAGTTATGAAAACAGCTCTGAGCTTGCTTACAGGAGTGCAGAGAAGTGGGCACACACTAGAGAGAGATGTATTCTGTATTTTCAAACCCAAATGAAACTTGCAAATAGGAAAACTAAAGCATCCGATGTGTAAAATCTCCTGGGTGTGATTTTAGAGGATTAGATTCTGCAGATAAAGCAAGTAAATCAGTCACAAATTTAAAAAAATATTGAAAAATGAAGGGGTAATGAACAGAACACTAGTGAGCTGTGGACACCACCAATCACTTAGAATAGGACACAGATCCTTAAACAGGAGGACAGAGTCAGTGAAGATGTTTGAACAATTGAGTGGGCAGCATTGTTAAATATAAATAAAAATAGATTTTGGAAAGACACACTGCAAATTCAAATGGAATAGCTACATTCATGCTCAAGAAACATAAAATCTCCACAAAGCCATGCCACTGTGAAATCACTTAAGACCAGTTATAGAGAACAGCCCGGTAGAGGTGGAAAGGAGCAGGATGGGTGCTTGGGAACTGTATAAGCCAACTGGGGAAAAGACTTTCTACCTGCAGTTCCGCTCTGTAGACTACTCCCTCCAACAAAGGGAAACATCTTACAGAAAACTGGACAGAATGTATTGCATCTGACCCCATGGCTGGGGTCCTATACTCCTGTCCCTCGGGGACTGTGCTGTGCCTGATAAAAGATGACTGATTTTTCCTCTGAGTATCTGGTCTTGGCATCTCCCTATGGAATGTCACCTCAGTTCTTTCTGCATGCTAAGGTAACTTGAGATTTAAGTCAGTGAGTACAAGAGGCTCTTACTTCCTGTGAGCCTTACTCAGGAGGAGTAAGAGGACCTACCTGCCCAGCCCCCTGGCCTTCCTGGGTGGAGCACGTGTGCTGCACACGAAGATATCAGGTTTCCCAGCTCACATTCCCATGCATGTTAATGCTCTGTTTTTATGTGATGTGACAGGCTTTAACTGGCAATACAGTTTGTCAATGAGGTCAGAACACTTCCAGGGAGAGGTAGTGGTGTTCTTTTGAACCAACACCTTGGTATTTCTAGACATCTTATCAACAAATATTAAATGCCTTCTTTCCTTAATGCAATTTCATTGCAATACTTGTGGGTCTGTGGGGTTTGAGATGTGTGTTTACTGAAAGTGACAGATCATTAATCCATGATTTTCTCCAGACGTGACCTGGTTCCAGGTCTGATGACAGTGATTTCTTAGGATGTCTGGCTCCTTATCTGGATGCCTTGTTTGCTCACACCTAATAAACTGCACAGTAACAAGCTGCCTGAGCCGGCTTTAGTCAGCAATGAAATCAGTGATCAGCCAGAAAAGATGTTTTCAGGGCAAATTTGTAAGTAAGTGCTTCATGTGGCCTCTTTTGTGAATAATGTTTATTTAATGTTGGCCCCATACTTAGAATTTTTATGGATTGTGATGAGTTCATACTACCCACAGTGGCAGGAACTTGCAAGTTGCAATGTGCACAGTGGTGGGAACATGTGGGTCACACTAGTCATGGTGATGAGGAAAAGTGGGCTATGCCTTTTCAGTGCTATGCTCCTGAGAAGAGGGCAGACAATCCCACAGGAGAGCTAAGCAGGAAAATATTTTAATATCGTTAACATAAACTGCAAAATAAGATGTTAAATATTCTAAATTTGATATCTAACTGAACCTAGCTTATTAAGGAAAATACTAGATAGTATTGGGCTACATACCAGGTATTGGAAAAGGTTGTGGATAAATGAGGCTATTTTCTAGCAATAGCAAGTTGAGGAAAGTATTGAGCTTGTCCCTTACATCTTTTTTTTTTTTTTTTTGTTTTTTTGAGACAGGGTCTCCCTGTAGCCCCAGCTGTCCTGGAACTCACTATGTAGACCAGGCTGGCCTTGAATTCACAGAGATCTGCCTGCCTCTGCCCCCTGAGTGTCCCTCACATCTTTAAGGCATTCTCATATTTATTCCCCCTAACTATGCACACTGTTTAATATTTACATTTGTTCATGTGAGGATACTGCATTTAACAGAAATTAAGCAACTTAGAATGTGCAATATATTGATTAATAAAGCATGATTCTAATATGTCTCTCTTACAACTTGAACACTAAGATCTGTTTAAAAAGGAATGTCTTTTTAGATTGTAAATAAAACAACTAGAGTAAGCAAGGTAATTAAAATGGTCTCACAGAACTCTTCAGCAAGATTGGTTATCATGCATTCAACCTGTATTAAACAAATTAGCAAATCAGTCCTTAAAAGGCTCGAGTTCAGCACCCTGAACCTGCAGCTGTCACTCACTTGGTGACTCATCTGCTTATTGGGCAGCCCCTCATTCAGAGACTATGATATGCCGGAGGCTTTCAAGGTTCTGGAAATAAATAAGCCACAGAGATACAGTGGCCTCTGTGCTCACCTGCTTGGCTTTGAGGTGCAGAGGAGCAGGTAAGAGATAAGAAGTCTTGGCAGTGTGGGGGTTATGGCTTTGGGAAGAAAGCCATTGGGAAGGTGGGCCTGAGGAACCCCTGAGGAACTGAGGGGAAAATATTTTTTGTCTGTAAGTGAAAGAATGAGGCAAAACATTGGAATGGCTCTTGATGGGGTAAGAGACAGCAGGACCTGGAGGAGGGTGGACAATAGGGTCTATGGGATGGTAGGCAGCAGGGCCTAGGGGAGGGTGGACAGCAGAACCTAGGAAAGGGTGGATAATAGGCTTTAGGGGAGGGTAGACAGCAGGGTTAGGAAACAGAGCAGAAACGACCTCAAGGAAAGGAGAGCTGGGGACCAGCAGGCCTTTTAAAGTATTTCCCTTGATGTGTAAGGAGCCCCAGGAGGGTTTGGGACTGACTGGCAGCTTGTTTTTATTAGGCACAATCTGGGGGAGGAAGCAGAGTCACATGTGAAGGGATAGCAATAGTCATGCTTTGACTAGCGAGGTTGAAGTAGAGACAGGTAGGAGGGCCCTAATGTACTTCTAGCATGAAGCTGGTGTCCCCAAATTCTTAGGGTTTGGAGGTGGAAGGTTGACATGAAAAGGAATCATCAACAATTCCATTACTTCTGACTAAACTCAGAAACATGAATGCATAATTCTATCATCAGGGCCACCCATGCACCACCGTGGGACCAACGGTGCTAAATAAGACATGAGGTCAAACATAAGGATGCTGGTCAGGCACCTCTCCTGGTAGGCTTTCTCTCTCTCACCTGTCAGAGATGTCAGAATCCTCAGTGCTCCATCACACAAATGCCCTCAAACTCCAGAGCCCCCTTCAGTGAAGCCAAGAGGAAGAGGGACAGCACAGTGGCCTCAGAAATCTCTGTGACTGGGCAGAAAACTTGGACACATTCACTCAGGTGTCAACCTACGGGCCCATTGGAATAAATGGGGCAGAACACAGTTCAGTCTGTTCCAGAGAGAGTAAAGCTGGGACTTGCTGGGATAGCTCAGGTTCTAACACAAACTGTCCTCAAGCAGCCCAAAGGGACAAGACTGAAGTGAAGAAAATGGAAGACCCAGAGTGGAGCATCAAGAAGGCCCAGAAGTTACCCAGAGTCCTGTAAAAGCAGCACTCAGAGGCCCCAGGGAACTAGAAGACCATTCTTCTGCTGGGAGCAGTGGCTAACAGGTTCCTTGTGAGCTGTCCCCCGTGCCCCCATCTCCTGTTTCTCACATGTAAATGGCACAGTGGCCAGCTTCAAATCATATTTTCTTTCCATGGCTTGCTATTACAGAATAAATGGTTTTGCTAAGTTGTCCAGGAGCAAAATATGCAGTGACATTGCAGTATGAATACAGTGGACATCTGAGTCACGGTGAACAAGCTAAACTTGGGTTACGGCTCGGGAAGCAATGATGCTCTCTGCCCCTGCTCACATACTGACATGGAAACAGGTAGTCCTGCATGTGCAGTTCCTGTGCACAAGGTTGGTTACCATGGCTTCACAGAGGCAATCTCTGTGCCTCCACATTATTGTGCTGGGAGCTTAAAAATGTTCTGCAAAACAAAGTCTATTTTAAGTAAGAAAAATAAGATTATTTTAATAGATTCAGAAAAGGTAGTAGGGAAGAGTGATTTCATAAACCAGAAATAGACAAGAACTCCTTTAACCTTGTAGAAGGAATTCATCAAAACGATGCCGAAGAGATCTTCCAAATTAGTTAGCTTTCTGTTAATTATGAAAATTAGAATATTTTCACCATCACTAATTTTATGAAGTATATACTGCAAACTATAATCATATTAGGGTGGAAAAAATGACTCAGATTTAAAGCACTCACTGACACAGTTCCCAGCACCTGTGTGACAGCTCACAGCCACTTGTAACTCTAGTTCCAGGGATCCAACGTACTCTTCTGACCTCTGTGGCCTCCTGCATGGGTATGGGGCACATATATACTCAGGCACACACATACACATACAAATCAATCAATCATCAATCAATCAATCAATATTTTAAAAATGTAATATCCACGAGGAAAGAAAATTATTATAATTTATAAAATATAGTGGTGTTTAGGTAGAGGTACTAAACATTAAAGGCAATGTTTATAGATGGAGGACCTGTATACAAAATTAGTTGTAGTTTTTTGCTAGCAGCACATAATTGTGAAATATAATCGCAAAGACTCTGACAACCTAAAAACCAGTGTTCAAAGATGTTAAGTAAGACCTGAACCTAAAAATTTTATAGCCACTTTTGAGAGTGATGTATCTTTGCTCTGGAAAGTGTCCCTCACTTAAATATTTGTGTGTGTGTGTGTGTGTGTGTGTGTGTGTGTGTGTGTATGTTTTAAAAGGCAACACTCAACAACAACAACAACAAAAGACCCCAACTCAGAGGTACACCACATGCATGGATAAGACAAGATAACATCCAAACCTACAAATTATCTTCAATTTAGCCTATAAATGTCATATTGTTCCAAATTTGAAAATAGGGACTTCTAAAGGAACTAGCAAACATTTTATCTTCACTTCACAGAGGCTCCAAATGCTCAGGGCCAGACTGGAAGGAGGTAGACATGCTATATCCCTAGTTGTTATTGAGTGGCTCAGCATACTGCCAAGAGTCATGGGCAAGTCTGTGGCAGGGGCTTATGAAGGGCCACACTTCTGCTGGGTACAAGTCCTGACCAGGCACCAGTGGGACGGTGCCCTTCAGTTATGTGTCTCAGGTCCTTACACCCATGGTTCATGCCTGTCTTCTTCAGTCAGACTCCAGGGACACCGCATGCACACTAATAACACAAAGAGCTCTGAGAGCTCCTTGGACATGTCTGTGCCAGTTCCTATGAAGTTTCCCTGGAATGCAGCAATCCTGCAGGCCTGATACTTGCACTGTCAGATTATTTCCTTGTATGGCTGGCATCTTTAATTCAAGATATAGTAATACAATAAAATGAAAAAAAATAATTATAGAGCACTCTCAGTAAGATATCCATAAGTATTTAAGAATCAATAGAATCGAAAGATCAATTAACCGGCAATGAAAAGGGAAATTGAGAGACGGTAGTCATAGAGAAGCAAAGACTCCAGTCTACTAAAGAGGGCTCCAAAGGCCTTCACAGGAAGAAAATACAGAAATGTTTTGTAGTATTAAGGCCTCAGAAGTATGACTAGGCCTGAAGACAGACAATTTCAAAATGAGACATTTCATGTAGGACAAGTGGGAAAAATGAAAAAAATTTAAATGATAAAGAAAAGTGCAAATTTTCTGAATACTTGTTTTTAAAAAAGTTTATTAATGTATCCAGAAATAATATGGTCATATGAAGGTGAATTGCTAGAGAGAGGGCACAAGGGAGGCCCCTGCTCTCGTACACTCTCTTAGAAGTTTATAAAGAACATGTTTTGTTAGACTAGATAGCAGTTTCCCCTGATGTCTCTCCAGGGAAAAAAAAGCTGTGTTTGTCTAAAACAACACAGCCACTTCAGCTAGTGTGTAGTTCTAATAGCCCCGAAGGCCAGAGAAATTCAGAGAGAAATGAGACAGGGATGGAAAAAGTCAACCTAAGGGGACTGCACCATACCCTCTGCTATAAAATTTATTATGAATTTGAGGTAATCCGTTTTTGTTTGGGGGCAATCATCTAAATCTTCCAGTGTGCTTTTTCTACAGAATACCAAGTGCTGGTGAGAGTTCAGGGCAGCTACTGTTTCACAGCACTGCATCTGAGCAAAAGCTCATGATGTGACTGGATCATTCTGGCCCAGTTCTGATATGTCTGTTTTTAAAATTTCTATTTATTTATCTATTTTGCACATGTATGTATGTGTGTGGGTACAAGGTGCCACAGCATGCAAGTGGAGATCAGAGGACAACTTGTGAAATTAACTCAGGTAATCAGGTTTGGTAGCAAGTGCCTTTGCCCACTAAGCCTTCTTGCCAGCCCACATCTGTCTTCCTAAGTACATTCATAGTTAGAAGAGATGTTCCAATGTTTGTGCAGCAAAACTATTGCTTCAAGGGTTGGAGAGATGGGTTAGTTAGTAAAGTGCTTGCCATGCAACCATCAACACCTGAGCTTTATCACCAGCACCCATGTAAGAGGCCTGGCATGGGGGAACAATTATAATTCAAGCACTGGGAGGTAGAGACAGGAGTACCTCCGGGGCTCACTGGCCAGGTAGTCGAACCTAATTAGTGAGATCCAGGTTCAGTGAGAGACCCTATCTCATAAATAAGGTGAAAGCATTTGAAGAAGACACTTGGTATTGACCTCTGACTCACACTCACACACACACACACACACACACACACACACACTACTCTTGTAATGAAAATGCCTACATATGTAGGATGCTTTTGCACTGTGGCACTCTTAGATTTATATTCTTATGACATTGGGATCTTGCCAACATTTCTTTAGCAGTAGCAAGAGAGCAAAAATGTAGAAACCTACGCGGCAGTTTGAGAAACATTACAAACGGAGCCCGGACCAGACAGCAGGTGAAGGTGCTGCACCCAGATCCTTCATCTTTCTAGTCGCTCTCTCTCCTACACCAGGTAAACTACTCAGGTTCCAGGCCACAAGTTACTTCTGCCTTTTTGGAGGTAATGTGTGGAGGATCCTATACCATCTCTGTCTGGCCTCTCCCTGCACATGATGCCGATGAGATTCTTTCACGTTTTAACTTTGTTCCTTGTTTGTTGTTTTTGTGTGCTTAAAACAAGCGCGAGCCCAGATTTCTTTCCATTATTTATAATATTATTTTCTGTTTAGTATCTGTCAACTCTAGCAACATCTCATTTTTCATCCATGATACTGAAGAATTCACCATCAGAATGTGAAATGCTTCTTATTAATTAATAGATTAAACAATAAAATGCTAGTGAGGCATAACAAATCCAAAATCAGAACTATAAATGTTTATTTAATGGGTACATTAAAAGCAATGCTTAATAATTAAAAATAATCTGTCTTCTGGGACCTATTAATAAAAATTCATTCTGTCTTCAATCAAGGTGCATGAAATACAAAGTCATTGCTAGCGTTCAGACTGTGTACTTTGCCATGTGGAAGCAAACAGATCTTTCTAACAAATATCACATCAAAAGAGCATAAATCCTTGTGCTTTGTAATATTACAGAATAAATGAATCACAGACAAAATACATTCAAAATGGAAGAATAAATATATTTAGAATGAAATGGCAATAAGTATATTATCAAAATAGTGAATCACCATTAAATAATACTCAAGAAAATCTGTATCAATAAATTAGAAGTAAGTCAAAGTGCTCAGGTAAAATGGGCTTTAAAGTAAAGCAAAAAATTAACTCAGAGAGAATAGAAGGAGGAAAAAGACCAAGAAATGACGCTCCCCTCTTGTGCCTATACGTAGTGTTCTCAGTCGTTAAAATAAAATGAGCCTTTGTAATAAAAAACTAAGTATAAATTTATTTTCTACGGTGACTACAAGAGGTGGACGTTTGCTTGAGGAAGTTGTGGAAAGTTGTACTTTCCAACTAATTTGTCCATTTTTTTTTTTGAAATTTAAAAACATGACAAAAATGTATAGGTAATGCTGTCTCTTCCTTCTGTTTGGTGTCTGATGGTTGGCTGCTGCTGTTGCTCTAAGATCAATTGCAGAGGCTTTGTTTTGTTTTCTCACTGAAAATACAGATTAGAGTCCTGATAGACTCCTGGCTAAAATTTTTAAAGGACCAAGAATTACATTAGCCTTCCTAAGTCATAATGGAAAAGTAAAACTCATTTTATTGATCTGTATGAACTTTGGGCAGAATGGAAAGGGAAAAAAGTTTGTGTTGTTTAATATTTAAGGGGAGATACAGTTTCACGTGGGGAAGGCGTGGAGGCAGGAGTGGGAGGCAGCTGGTCACATTGCATCCACAGTCAGGAAGCAGAGAGACAGATGCTGGTGCTCATCTGCTTTCTCCCTTTCATGCAGTCTAGGTCCCCAGCCCATGGGATGGTGCTGCCTGGGGTTGGGGTGGGTCTTCTCCCATTAGTTAAACATTTTTGGAAACACTCTCGTAGACTCTCAGAAGTATGTTTTCATGGTGATTTTCAAGTTAACAATCTGGATTAACCATCAACAAATGATGAAATAACATGGATGTGAGGGAATACATCAAGGAAATGTGCATATGAATTATTAGAAATAATGGTAGGGCTTAACCAGAAATCTGGGCATAAAATTAACTTTTATATGTCATCCTTGTAAAGTGTGAAATGTGTATTAAAATATAATTAAATTTTTTTTACATTAGCAAAAAATGTTATCTAAGCCAGATGTGGTAGTGCATGCTTTTAATCCCAACACTCAAGAGGCAGAAGCAGGAGGATCTCTCTGAGATGGAGGCCAACCTGGTCTACATAGTGAGTGCCAGGTCAGCTAAGGCTATAAGAAGTTTCTCTCAAAAGGACCAAAAAAAAGAAAAAAAGAAAAAAGAATAACCTTGTTGTTTTCAACTAACCTTGTTGTTATGCATATTAATCTTGTTTATTTAAAAATAGATATAAATTGATGATATCAAAATGTAGCCAATGACATGAAGAAAAAATATATGATGCATAAGAAGAGTGAATTCATTCCAATCAACATTATAATAAATAATTTATAGACTTTGAGAAACTAGTTATGGAGCATCTACAGCAAAACAAATCGGGGCTGGAGAGATGGCTCAGTGGTTAAGTGCACTGACTGCTCTTGCAGAGGACCCGGGTTCAATTCCCAGCACCCACATGGCGGCTACAAACCGTCTTTAACTCCAGTTCCAGGGGAATCTAAAGCCCTCTTCTGATCTCCGCAGCATTGCAAGACATGGGTGCACTCACATACATGCAGGCAACACACTCATACACATAAAATAAAATTTTTTAAAAATATTA
>NW_008352891.1:14392579-14395764 GCF_000622305.1 Nannospalax galili | reverse complement strand
ATTAAAATAAAAATAATAAACAAAATATTAAAAAAAGAAAAACAAATCAGCAAAAAGAGCCGTGACTGCAAACAACAGTCACTAAGTTGGAAATCAGCAGGCGGCAAGCCCACCCCAGGCCAGTTAAGATAGAGTTTTCCTGATGTCTAGGGAAGCAGCACAAGAGAGATTCCCCAGCCTTCTTCCTGTCTTGCAGCAGTGCAGTGTGTGACCTTCTCAGGGCGGCAGGAGCTCACAGGGTGCTAGAATATGTGCTTCTGAATAGGAGAAGAAAACCAAATTTTCCCATCTGGATTAGAGCGTACTCAAACAGTTATGAACGAAGAAGGCACGTGTACCAGTGAACAGCACTTAAACAGCAAGTGTGACATACAGCCAGACCTAGCCAGGGCTGTAAGATCTTGTCTAAAAAAGAATAATAGAGCGATATAAAGAATGTATTTATGACTTTAGGAAATGGAATCCTGAAATAGCGCTTGCCATGAATAAAAGTATGATAAATTAAAACACATTAGAAGTATAGAGTTCTTTTCATTTACCATATAATGGAAAAGCAAAATAGCAACTCAGCAAATATATCTGCTCCCTATGTAAATGGGAAAGATCAGTGAAAAGAGTGCACTGTGAAATGAGTGTCCTAGAGGAAAGCTACAATTGTGTTAGATTCTATAAGGCTGATTGACTGGTTAGAATTTCATGATCGTGGAGAGTTGGAACAATACAGATCCAGAGCCAAAAATTTTTGGGCTATGTTTAGTATCTTTAACAACCATTCTTATCTCCATTGTGTTTGACCTGCCATCCCCATCGACTGTGAGATGAAACCTTTTGGGGTACAACTAACATACTATTAGCTTTCAACAACCTGAAAGCTAAAACTGTCATCGGATAGCATGGGAAACCTACGGCAGAGATTTCCCAGGCTCTTGATATATGATTTTCTTTCATTCTGTAGCTATAAAACTCATAAATCCGTTTGTGCATTGGAACATGTTATTTGGGGCAACCTGAATCCATGTTCCTGGGCCATGGTCACTCACATTTGGCTCCAGAATAAATGACCTCTTACTCCTGAGCTGATAGCTGTTTTGCAGAGACAACATGAGTAAAAAGAACTTCATGTAAGATGAAAAAATAGTGACCTGGAAGCCACAGCAAGGGCATGTCAGACTCCAAATGTGTTGCCGTTTCTACCTGTGCGTTTGTCAAGTTCTGTAGTGGGTAGTAGGCCTAGAGGCACAAGCACCCAGGCACTTTGGAAGAGGCACGATGTGTGAGCCTCTCAAGGGCTGAATGTCCCTTCTTTTAGCTCCACCGTTGTGTCGGCCAGTAAGATCTATACCCACAGCCAAGATTGCTTCCAGCAGCATTGCCTGTTCCATTAAACTCGAGGCTCAAAGTGATTAAAAGGAACTGAGAGTTCCAGATGTGCATCCTGTTTGTCTAACAGTGGAACTGGATGCAACAGAAGTGAATAAGGTCCATGTGCCATAAGAGTGACATCAAAACAGGGCTGAGTATAAAGGCATGTGTGTGACACGGACTTGCTTCCTCTGACCATCCAAAAGTGGAACGTGACACAGACATTGTGCTGCAGTGTGAACTGAAGTGGGAAGGAAGAGATGGAGAAGGGAAGTTTGGAAGAGGAGATGGCCTGTCCCTTTAGTAATGAGCTCTCTGACACGAATCAAAGCGTAGGAGACCCTGGCCTCTGATATCATCATTAAGTCTGAGTGTCTGAGAGACTTATGCAATTTTCATACAATGAAATTCCCTAGCTAATTAGACATGGTTTCTTCTCACTATATTCGTGTGGTGTCTGTTTGTAAATGAAATTTGATAGCCTGGACCCTAAATATCATTATTGTCAAATAGGAAGCTCAGAAAAATGCAAACATCATGAAACTATGCGGCCTACAAATTTCTGCATAGTTGAAAACACTAACTATCCAGAAATGTAAGCATATAAAATGATTAATTAGTTCACCTAAGGCATCTATTAAATTGGAATCTCATTTTTAAGTCTCCTTACTAAACAGTGCTCAGGTACCTATGAGGTGCTGGTTGTACGACAAAATCCCACGTGCTTCCCGTGGCAGCCTGTGCCACACTGAGTCAGCCAGGTGAGCCTGTGGGGACTAGCAGAGAGTCCAGGAAACATGTGGCCAGGACAAGTCCTGTATTAGGAAGATGAGAGTCTATCTTGAAGTAGCATTGTTTTAAACTAGAAGAGCAAGAACAGCTATGTTACTGACTTTTAGGCACTGAATGTTAGGAAGCCAGTCACTCCCAAAGGCCATGCAAAACAGAACTTCCTTACTCTGATTTTAAGTGCCACCTCTGTTGTGTCTGTCAGTAAATGTACACTCATGGGCTAGATCGCTTCCATCAGTGATCCAGCAGTCCACAAGTGATGTGAGTACTGTCTCACAAGCCATTGTATTTATTGCATTTCAAATCTCTCTGTATCCCCAGGTGACCTGGAACTCTCTATGTAGACCAGGCTGGCCTTGATCTGACAGAGATCTGCCTGCCTCTGCCTCCTGAGTGCTGGGACTAAAGGTGTGTGCTACCACACTCAGCCTAGCAGTAATATTTTTAGACATATAATTTTCTCTGGGACTGTGACACTGAAGTTGGGAGTGACAATTTTTTGCAAACACTGGGTTTTACATTTTTATAAATGCATATAAGATAAGGGTAAATTTCACCTGCTGTTTCTAAGGAGCAACAGAGCTGAGAGTGTTACTGATCAGATGTTTTTGAACTGTGCTCTTGTGCAAGTGTCTGCTGTCTCCACACTGAGCAGTGCAATGCTGAGTGCTTCAGCAGACCGTCATAAACACTGCCCTTTTTATGCATTGTACAATTGCACATAACAGAGCTGAGAGTGTTACTGATCAGATGTTTTTGAACTGTGCTCTTGTGCGTCTGCTGTCTCTACACTGAGCAGTGCAATGCTGAGTGCTTCAGCAGACTGTCGTAAACACTGCCCTTTTTATGCATTGTACAATTGCACGTTAGTAGCCATGCACCAATTTTACTGGCATATCACAGAATAGAAATCTTCATCCAGAAGGTCTTACACATTTTTGTGAACCTTTTCTCCCACTAAAATTTAATGGATCTATTTCATATCACAGGCACACACACACACACACACACACACACAGAGTATACAATAT
>NW_008352891.1:14354297-14391980 GCF_000622305.1 Nannospalax galili | reverse complement strand
TATATATATATAATATTTTTCTGTTTTTTGAGACAGGGTCTCTCTGTATCCCCAGGTGACCTGGAACTCTCTATGTAGACCAGGCTGGCCTTGATCTGACAGAGATCTGCCTGCCTCTGCCTCCTGAGTGCTGGGACTAAAGGTGTGTGCTACCACACTCAGCCTAGCAGTAATATTTTTAGACATATAATTTTCTCTGGGACTGTGACACTGAAGTTGGGAGTGACAATTTTTTGCAAACACTGGGTTTTACATTTTTATAAATGCATATAAGATAAGGGTAAATTTCACCTGCTGTTTCTAAGGAGCAACAGAGCTGAGAGTGTTACTGATCAGATGTTTTTGAACTGTGCTCTTGTGCAAGTGTCTGCTGTCTCCACACTGAGCAGTGCAATGCTGAGTGCTTCAGCAGACCGTCATAAACACTGCCCTTTTTATGCATTGTACAATTGCACATGTTAGTAGCCATGCACCAATTTTACTGGCATATCACAGAATAGAAATCTTCATCCAGAAGGTCTTACACATTTTTGTGAAGCTTTTCTCCCACTAAAATTTAATGGATCTATTTCATATCACAGGCACACACACACACACACACACACACACACACACACACACACACACACACAGAGTATACAATATGACCAGTGGTTTAAAGGTCATTAGCACTTTTCTTGAACTTTCCACATGGTGTCAATTTAAAACGTCATGTTTAGGGAATATTAATAAACCTCCTACAGTGTGAATGCACAGCTCATGGCCTATAAATGTGTAGGTCTGCATCGTCAGCATCTCTAGGTGAGTTCATTCATGGATGAGGTGCATTCCTCATTCCTCTCAACCTCCTTGGTTCCCCTTCCTCTTCTCTAAGAACACTATACTGAATAAGAGTAGAGATGATAGTCACCCTTGTCTTTCCCTAATTATAGATGAAATATGGGCCTCATAAAGCAGTATCAGTATTTTAAACACTGAGCACTTTCTCAAAGTATACAAATGTTTGAAGGAAGTGACTAAAGATGATATGGCTATAGATCTGTACGCATAGGCAGAATTGAGTGTGTATAACTGAGATTCCTGCTCCGACATCCTGCATCTGCGTTTGAATGTTGGGACTTGTTTGTTAATCATTTGCTTTTAATGAGGGCAAATGACTTATCCACTTTTTGAGCACTAGTATCTATATCTTGAGTTCATTTTGAAATTTATTTGCTATGTATAGAGTTATATGTTGCCAGTTAGTTTTCTTAAAAACTTATATTTTTGTTTCTGCTGTTTCTGGTCAAGCCATTTAAAAAAAAATGCTTTCCCCTTCTGGATTATTTTTAAATAAAATTTGTAAATTTCATATAATGTATTTTGGTGATATTTAAATCCCTTCACCTATCTGTGCTCCTTAGTCCCCTCACCCAATTTCACGTACTCTAATATGTATTAATATGTTAATATATATTAAGGCCTATAGAGTCGAATTTTGTTGTGTCCCCAAATACCCTTCCATGTGGGTCTGTCCATTGGAGCCTGATGGACCTACCAAGAGTCAAACCCTTAAATGAGACTGACTCTCCCCCACCCAGCAGCTACCAGTTGCCAGTGCTTCCTCAAGTAAGGCTGGGGTTTCTTACCCATTTCTTTATGTCTGTGCTAGGATTTTGTCTTGCTTAAGCTTGTATGAGACTCGGTATGCTGTCACCACTGCTGTGAATTCATATGACTAGCTGGAAAACTCATAGAGTTTTTTGCCTGTCTGTAAAATTCCATTTCCTTTTTGTCATCCAACCCCTCTGGCTCTTACTATCTTTCTACCCTCTCTTCTGTAATGATTCCTGAGTCTTGGGAAGCAGAAGTTTGATATAGGTGTCCTGCTCAGGGGCAAGCACTCTGCAGCCTCTTATTCTCTGCACACTGGCCACTTGCGGGTCTCTGTGTTAAATCATTGTGTGCTGCATAAGGAAGCTTCTCCGCCGAAAATCGAGGTATGACAGTAAGTCATTAGGAGTCAGTTTAATATTTAGTAGAATAATAGTATTGACCTGTCTAGCCTCAGGTTTCTAGGCCTGATATCAATGTCAGGTATAGGTACCATCTTATGAAGTGGATCTCAAATCCAGTTAGAAAGTGATTGTTTACTCCTATGATATTTGTGCCAGCAGTGTATGAGTGCTTATATCTTGCCAGGTCAGTTGTTGTAGCTCACAGGATTTACAGCTGGGTAAGGCTGATGATTACTTTTTTCCCTCTAGTGGTATGCATTGTACCTTCCAGCACTATGAAACCTAGACGGCAGAGATGAAGCTTTGAAGTAAACACCATCTTGATTTCTCCTTGTTTGTTTTGCAGCTCATGTATGCAGTGTCTTCAACAATAGGGTCTTATGGTCAAGTTCTGGTGGGTAAGCAAGAGCAGGGGCAATGGCCAGCAGTGTTTGAGAGTCTGTGGGACCCCTAGTCAGCAGCTTCAAAAGAGGGAGTCCATTCCTGGAACTGGGCTTTTACTTTGCTAAGCCCATGGTGTCTAGTAGGGAAAATGTCCCTCTGTTATAAGGTAACTCGTTTTTAATCTTTTTTTATAATGTATGTGTATATACTTCAAGAAGCTTCCACAGTGGTAGGTTTTCATATGGCTTCTTCTAAAGGCCTTTGGTGATAGTTATCCCTCCCCACACTCCCTGCTCTGCTCTGCCTTCCCACTCCCCACCCACGTGAACACTTCCTACTTTATTATTCCTCTTTCCCCCTTCACTTCACTGCTTTGTATCTGCCCTCCCATACTTTTATCATTTTCTCTTTGCCAGTTTTTTTTGAATGTTTACCTGGGGACTGGCGAGTGGCTCAGCAGGTGAAGGCTTTTATTGTCAAATCTGACAACCTGAGTTCCATCCCCATTACCCACATGGTGGAAAGAGAAAACAGACTCCCAAAGTTGTTCTCTGACCTCCACCAACGTGCTCTGGCACACACACACACACACACACACACACACACACACACACACACACACATAAGTAAACAATGAAAAAGTTTAGTATGATGTTCTTTAAAGTAGTTTTCTTTCTAGTGTTCTTTTACTTTAAAGTGTTTGGAATTCACAATTTGTCAAAAAAGCCCTCACTCAATGTCTCCTCAACACTGCCTTTGCCTGAGGTTTGCTCTTCTCATCTTATTTCACGGGCCACAATTCCATGTATGGTCCAGCTTCCTTCATAGCCCATATGCTTCTTATTCTGTTTTGCATTTCTTTTGTTCGTCTCTCTAAGTCTCACTGCATTTGTTTTATACCTGCCCATACCTACAAACTTTGATTTCACATGGCCCAAGTGGTACATAGCTACTGAGTTCTTACGTTCTGAAAATTCAGTTCTGTAATCGTAATTAGATTTCTTATAGATTACATTTCTCAGCTGTAATTTTACATAGTTTGGACACATGCACCGTAATTATTTTGACATTCACATCTGACTATCAGTGGCATTCTTTTCAGGGTCTGACTTACTCCCCATTTCATCTTCTTTTCTTTATTCTCCCACAACATGATTTTATTTCAAGGCAGACTTGCTGTTTCAAAAATTCTTGCCTGGAATTTTCATCATTGGCCAAAGCAATAGTTTCCACATTTTCTGTTGCCACGGTAGCATACTCCTTCCAAACATGGACTGAGAATGATGGCTACATGTCAGACTCTGGAGCCATCTCAGAGCAGAATCACCCTTCAGAGACTCAGCTGAGCCCAAAGCTGAACTTGGCAACAACCTGGGATGGTCCCTGGTGTTCCATATTGAAAGACTGAGGACAAAGCTGCCCCCTAGGGTGGCTCTTCATCACTCATTCACTGACCTGCATTGTCAGTCATCTCTGCCAACACCCCACAGGCAACCCCAGGAGTGTGGCTCCACCAGTTTGCTAGGCGTCTCTCAATGCAGTCGAGTTTACAGCCAAGGTTAACCACCACAGCCCATTTCTACCTGGTTATCCTTCTCCCTGGTTGCCCTATCCTCACCCAGGCCCCGGAAAGCTAGAAATGTTCTGCTCTTTTCCCAACAGCTTTGTTTACTTTTTACATCACAGTCTGTGTAAGTTTCACGGCTCTAAACAGGAGGGTCTGTCTCACGGGGCCATTCAATGTAAGATGGGGATGCCTCGATCACCAACTGAAACTTTTGTTCATACTATCATGGTTAAATTTGATACCTTTTATAATTATTTGATATTTTGCCTCTGCTGTGTTTTCCATTTTACTATTTTCATTGCCCTATATTAGTTTTTAACATTTGAAAGGACTCCTTTTAAAAATATCTCTTCTGAAGGGAGTTATTATGAATTTTTCTGACCTCTCTTTATCACTTCTTTCTACTTGGCTATTGTTCATGATTTATTTTATCTGGACTTAGTCATTGTTCTCTCTGTGGTCACTCCATTTCTAAATCTTAAAACTATGCTTGTGTCTTCTCTGATCAGTTATAGGGGTGTTTGCATCTTCTGTGGAAGTCACAGGTAACCTCGCAGTCCAATCTCTGCATGGACCTTTGGCTTTTCACCTATGGCTGTCACTTAGACGTCCTGGTACTCTGCTCAGAACCTTCATATTAAGCAGCCTTGGAGCTGGCTTTCCACACTGATGTTTTAGAGCAATTCACTTACAAATTCAATTCTCAGCATAATTAAAGTGGCTTGATACTTAAATGAAATATCATGAAATACAATAGTAATTGAAATCCATTCTATCTAAAGAATACAGAGGAAGTATTTTGAGGGGAAAAAGTCAGTCTATCCTCTGTATCTAAACTTGCCCCCAAAGCAGTTGCTGAATGATCTGTGTTCACACATTTGAGTTCATTCAAATGTGTCTAAACACAGTGTTCTCCCTTGTCCTCTCCATAGAATCAATGCCCAGCAGGAGGAAATGACAATTTTTGTCCACTGCTGCAAACACCTGTTTTTTAGAATTGTCATTCTTTTTTGTGCATCTGAGAGTTTATTTCTCAAACACAAGAGGAAGTTGATGAGCAGACGGGCCTCCTTGTGTCCACTATTTTATAATTCTGCAAAACCCATTCAGGTCATGGAACCTAACTGACTTAGTTTTCTTACCTGTATAACACATTTTCACACTTCCAAAATTTAGAGGCAATGTACATAGGCTGCCAAGATTAGTGTCTGGACTATGACCTATGACCAATCAATCATTGGCTGCTTGTGGTTGGAAGGGGCGCTGGTTCCACTTTGCCAATGATTGTCTCTATGGCACAAGGAAAAAGATGTTCTCTATGTGCTTCCCTGAGTTCACATCAAATGTGAGGTTTGTCCCAGACAGGCCAGACTCCTCCAATCACATCAGCCTGTACAGAGTAGCAAAAGCCTGCACCCGCTCTTTCTCAAATGGGCCCAGGCTTTGCAGCTAGACAAGAGCTAGCTTCTCGTATGGTTCTTTCCACTCAGCCTCATCATACCCGAGTTAGAATCTACTTGTTGATTTACGCAGTTAAACTGACCAACTGCTAGAGCTTATGTAACACCTCCAATGCGCACTCATATTTCCTACTGTGCCTTCTTCCACCATTCGAGAGAGTAAGTCCTCTTGTGAAGCTTCTTCATCTTCTTGGAATTCTGATTCGTTAGAATCCTCCGCAAGGTGCTGTAAGGAGCCCAGAAAGCCCATCCTAACACAGTGGGTAGTTTGTCTAGCTGAAAGGGAACTAGTAACTGTGGGAAGAAGCAGCATACGTCTATGGTGTCGTGCCAGATCAGCACAAGGATGGCTGACATGCTCCTCAGACTTTGGAGCCAGAAAACTTGCCACTTATTATCCTTTCCCCCGGAGGCTAGCAGGATGCCTGAAGATCCATGTGGAGAAAACATACACAAACCACCACCACCATCACCACCTCCTCTCCAGGAAAAATAGGAACAAGAAATAGTTTTTAGTAAATTCTTAAGTAGAAATCATCCAGCTGCGAACAGTGCTGCTGCAACGAATCCTGTTTCCGCATCCCTTACCACCTGCCCTTTGTGTAGTCAGGAGGTTTTGACTGAAAGTACCGGAATGAATAGAACACACACACACACACACACACACACACACACACACACCCCTTTTAATTGTTCACTGAGGATGATTTCACAGATATGGAGTGCATACATTTTTGAGGAGAAAGTATCATAATTCATTTCACAATATGGACTCCCCCCCCGAGAAACAGTTCCAGAGAATTCCAATTTTTTTTTAACTATAGAAAGCAGCCAATACTTCCCATGTAGTGTTTTGCTTACAGATGCAAAACTGTGGCTATGAGATGACATACGCGCATGTGCTTATGTGCTCTGCACTCAGTACTTGTCTGTTTTGTGGGCTAAAATGGTATAACTTTCAATACAATCTGTTCCCGCCTGGGACGGTGCACACTTCTTGTGTTATCTGAGGTTGGCTTTTCTCTATGTGCCTGCTTCATCTGCCAAGGAGGCTCTGATATGTTACTGTGTGCATCCTTCTTTCCTTTCTTGTTACCAGGGGTCATAGGTCACACACTCTTCATAAATTCTTGGCACACTTGTTGCAACTGGGAAATAGAAAACGGAATCCATGACAGCCCGGGTCTTGATTTCCATGGTGCCAGTTGGCGGTGAGAGCATCACACGCTTTTTAGTTTTATCTTGATAGCAGTTTCTTCCTTGCAGGAATTCTATTCACTAATTACTATTTCCTAAAAACTGTGGGATATTTCTGAGCTCATCATTTTCAAAAAAAAAAATTTTTGAGACAGGGTCTCCCTGTAGTCCTAGCTGGCCTGGAACTCAGGCTGAACTTGATCTCACAGAGATCCACCTGCCTTGGCCTCCCAAATGCCGAGACCAAAGGCATGCATCACCACACTGAGCAAGAAATGTGCTCTTTATTGTTGTTGTTGTTGTTGTTAAAGACTGTTTTGAATTTATTTTTATGTATATGGGTATATTACCTGCATGTATATAAGTGCAGGTGTACTGAGTGCATGCAGTGCCCATGGAGGTCAGAAGAGGGTGTCAGATCCCCTGGAACTGGAGTTATGGACAGTTGTTAGTCACCATATGGGCGCTGGGAACTGAACCAAGGTCCTCTGCAAATGCAGCCAGTGCTCTTACCTGCTGAGCCATCTCTCCAGTCCCTAGGAAATGTGTTCTTAACAAGCAAGAATTGAGTTTTCCCAGCAAAGTAAAGAAAGCAGTCCTCATTCTTGCTCCTTCCAACCCTCAGAGATCACAGCAAAAATGTTGATTCTGCCAGTGCTGGGGGGAGCTCAGGTTTCTATCTAAATGCATTTTAGTCCCATTCTCAGAGGTTAAGATATTCCCCTACACACATTCACTGAATGGTTAGACTATGCTCCTCAGACTTTGGAGCCAGAAAACTTGCCACTTATTATCCTTTCCCCCAGAGGCTCCTGTAAGTGAGCTCCTGTGACTGAGCTCCTGTAAGTGAGTCTGAGCAAGCTCTGATTCGGGGGGTAAAACTCAGTGCCAACACAGCCACTTGGGACAGTGGCAGCAGTGTGGTGCCCCTTGTGAATCTTAGAGCATAAGCTGCTTTGTCCTGGGGTGGCTGGTCTTTGCAAGGCAACACAGACTAAATGCAGAAAACTCATAATTTTTATGATCATTAATTAGCAACTCTAAAATTGGCTCTTTCCTTCTTTAAATTTATTTTATTATTTTTATTTTATGTGTATGTGAGTGTATTGCCTGTGTGTGTAAGTGCAACCGTGTCATGCAATGCCTGCAGAGGCCAGAAGAAGGTGTTGGATTGCCCTGAAACTGGAGTTACGGATGGTTGTTAGGTACCATGTGGGTGCTGGGAAATTGAACCAGGTCCTCTACAAGAACAGCCAGTGCTCTTAACAGCTGAGCCATCTCTCCAGCCCTGGTTCTTTTCTTTGTAAAGATTCTGAGTTTGTGTGGTAACAATTTCACCTTGTTTTGCTATCACAAATATTCAGTCCCTCTAGCTAGTAAATCTGTTACTAAAATATCTGCCATGTTATGTTTTCATTGGCAGAGCATCATTTTCCAAGCAACAAACAGACATCAAGTGGTATTTTCAGAAGCCAGAGGACGCGCTACAATTCACCCCATCTCTTAATTACTACTGTCTATCACCTTGCAGTCTGAACATTTATCTGTTCCCATCAGACCCCAACACAAATGACCTCCAGTAATTTGATGGTTCAATAGTCTTGTATTTAATTTAAGTCAACTAGCTAATACTTTTTTTTCATGTGGATTCCAGAAAATTCGGAAGAAAAAGCAATGCCTACTGAAAGCACCCAGAATTCATTGCTCAGGCATCTAGTTCCTGTAAATTTCTGATTTCTTTCCTCTGATGTTTCCCAACATGAAACCAAACCTTACGTGATCAATGGTTTTGTTTGCTGATAGTATGTTACCAAGATAAAACGCAGAAGTTTGTGGAGGGAACTCCAAAGTCCTTAGTACAAATCACTAGAGGTATTGTTTGCAAGTAGAGCCTTCTTCAGGGAAAGGTTATTCCACAAATGTTCATTTATAACTTTTGGAGAAAAGTCATATGAATGGAGCAAAGAGATCCTAACTTTTCCAAATATCTGCCATGAGACTGGCTTGTGATCCCCTGGCCCTGGGAGATACAATGTGATCTTTGGACCCAAGTTCTCCATGGGCCCTTTGCATGATGCACTCTGAATTATTTGGGGGGTATTTTCAAATAGCTTCAGCATCAAGATTTCTCAAACAAGGAACTGTATACTTTCAACTTGATTCAGATTTAATTTTTAAACAGCACTCATAAGAATTTTGAGTAATGCTGTTTTACTTTAAATAATAATTAGGGCTTTCTTACAAAAGAATTTTAAAAGAACTGTTTGAAGGGGTTTCAAAGCTTTCTTAATTTCAGGCTGTCTCAGAAATAGAGACAATTTTCATAATTTTGTTTTTGAAAGTATAGACCTGTCATTCTTCCAAACACCTTAAGGAGCAATTTTCTTTCAAAGGTTATAGAACCTTTTTTCCTTCTGTCACAGTTCTCTTCAAAAAGTGCTCAGTTTCAAAGACATGATAAATATTTTATGTGTGCTTTAAAAAATCTTCTACTTTTAATATGAGGAGCTGTGCTTTTGTTTTTATTGTTGATGGCATTTGCTGGGTGAACATTTGAGATCGATGTATATACACAATGCTCACAAACCTACACACATACCTGTATTTGACTTAAAAATCTAAATGGTTTTTAAAGATCTGGCTCCCGGAAACCTGGTATATATGACTGAAATGGCAGCTGCATTTCAGATCCATGAAGGAGAGCAGCAAACATGTTTTACTCACTTTCTTCTTTCTTAGATATGCCAACTCTTTGCTGGCTCCATATAGTCTCCCAGCAGTGAAGTCAATAGAGAGGGAAAGCCAAAATAAGAGACAAAAGCTAAAGCCCAGTAAAGCATAATAATTTAATCATGCACATAACTTTAATTAATCAACCACTGTCTCTAAGCAAGATAGTACCAGTGTAGGTGGAATCAAGGCAAGTGTAGTGATGTTACTCATTTGCAACCAGTTAATTATTTTACTTTCAAGTGAAAATTTCATCAAAGGTATCAAAAGCAGCCACATCTCATATACTCTGCTTTTTATGAGTAAAATAAAAAGACATTCCAACTCTTCCAGTGGACCTCAGATTTAATTGGAATAAGAAAAACACAGAAAGACAGAGCACAAGTGTTCCAGGCTGTAGTGATGTTACTCATTTGCAACCAGTTAATTATTTTACTTTCAAGTGAAAATTTCATCAAAGGTATCAAAAGCAGCCACATCTCATATACTCTGCTTTTTATGAGTAAAATAAAAAGACATTCCAACTCTTCCAGTGGACCTCAGATTTAATTGGAATAAGAAAAACACAGAAAGACAGAGCACAAGTGTTCCAGGCTGAATAGAGTAATCTCACCAGGGTCTGCATCCTGATCAGGGTCTGCATCCTGAGCAGGGTCTGCATCCTCACCAGGGTCTGCATCCTCACCAGGGTCTGCATCCTCACCAGGGTCTGCATCCTGCGCAGGGTCTGCATCCTGCGCAGGGTCTGCATCCTGCGCAGGGTCTGCATCCTGCGCAGGGTCTGCATCCTGCGCAGGGTCTGCATCCTGCGCAGGGTCTGCATCCTGCGCAGGGTCTGCATCCTGCGCAGGGTCTGCATCCTGCGCAGGGTCTGCATCCTGCGCAGGGTCTGCATCCTGCGCAGGGTCTGCATCCTGCGCAGGGTCTGCATCCTGCGCAGGGTCTGCATCCTGCGCAGGGTCTGCATCCTGCGCAGGGTCTGCATCCTGCGCAGGGTCTGCATCCTCACCAGGGTCTGCATCCTGCGCAGGGTCTGCATCCTGCGCAGGGTCTGCATCCTGATCAGGGTCTGCATCCTCACCAGGGTCTGCACCCTGATCAGGGTCTGCATCCTCACCAGGGTCTGCATCCTGATCAGGGTCTGCATCCTCACCAGGGTCTGCATCCTGAGCAGGGTCTGCATCCTGCGCAGGGTCTGCATCCTGCGCAGGGTCTGCATCCTGCGCAGGGTCTGCATCCTGCGCAGGGTCTGCATCCTGCGCAGGGTCTGCATCCTGCGCAGGGTCTGCATCCTGCGCAGGGTCTGCATCCTGCGCAGGGTCTGCATCCTGCGCAGGGTCTGCATCCTGCGCAGGGTCTGCATCCTGCGCAGGGTCTGCATCCTGCGCAGGGTCTGCATCCTGCGCAGGGTCTGCATCCTGCGCAGGGTCTGCATCCTGCGCAGGGTCTGCATCCTGCGCAGGGTCTGCATCCTGCGCAGGGTCTGCATCCTGCGCAGGGTCTGCATCCTGCGCAGGGTCTGCATCCTGCGCAGGGTCTGCATCCTGCGCAGGGTCTGCATCCTGCGCAGGGTCTGCATCCTGCGCAGGGTCTGCATCCTGCGCAGGGTCTGCATCCTGCGCAGGGTCTGCATCCTGCGCAGGGTCTGCATCCTCACCAGGGTCTGCAGCCTCACCAGGGTCTGCATCCTGCGCAGGGTCTGCATCCTCACCAGGGTCTGCATCCTGATCAGGGTCTTCATCCTCACCAGGGTCTGCAGCCTGAGCAGGGTCTGCATCCTCACCAGGGTCTGCATCCTGCGCAGGGTCTGCATCCTCACCAGGGTCTGCAGCCCCCAGTGCAGTTGGAAGGGATGGCACAGGTAGAATGAATGAAGGGCTTAGGGAAGAGAAGAACTTGTCACCCACCAGCTTTGATGTGACATGATTGGGTCCTATAAATAGGCTGAGACTCAGATGAAAGAGTTCTCACTTCAGGGGGATTTGAAGAGAGAGTCCGTGTTAATGGAGCATGGCAGAGGGTGGGTCATCATTAGTCAATGTACAGTTCCATGTGACACCACAGAGACAACTCCATTCCATTGTTTTTCTTGATAGTGTAAGGTATTTACTATAGTTTGTAGAAAATATTGGAAACATGATACATTGGTCACAGTCATGGAATTAATGCTCTACCCATACAACCTGGGCTGAGTTTGTTTTCCTTATGTGTGCATGTGTGTAAATGTGTGTGCATTTAGGACTATAGTATGTTCCATATATTTTACTTCCCTATCACAAAACATTATAGCTTAAATATGTCTCCTCTATCTAAATGATCTCAAATGTAAAATTCCATCAAAGGAATTTATTCTGTGTAGTTCCCCTGTCACTGAAAATGGATGAAAATTTTTACCCAAATAATAGCAAGAGATGAAATGCAAAGTATGCTTTTTCACACAAAGCAAGAAATATTAAGCACAATAAAAATACTAAATAAGTGGCTTAAAAGACATAATCTACTTGTCCTCTTGTTAGATACAATTTAAATTCTTCCAAACACTCATGCAAGTTTTTAGACATTGTGCCTGTTTCTTGTCTACCTACCAATTTCCCTCTTTTTGAACCAATGATAAAAGTAATGTAACAGAACAATGCACTTTATCTCATAGATTCCATTACACATTTTTCAAGTGTATTACTATTGTATCCCATCAAGGAAAAGATAGCTACGTGATAAAATGGCTACAATTTTTTACCATGTTACAAACTGACCAGGTATTGTGAACACATCAGGCACTTGTGCTGTTTACCATATGTTCAACCTCCTGAGAATGCTTTCCCCAGTCTTGTTTTATGCTAGCACATGCCACACAGTGGTTCCCTGAGTTCTACAATCCTTTCCATCCTGTCTCCCTGGGAGACTAGTACAGTCATGCAGTCTGAAGTTTGGCTGCCCCTCCTTACCACCCTTTCCTTCCCTCTCCCCATCTGTCCTCCTCTTTCCCACTCTACACCTTCCCCTCCTTTACTCCCTGCCCTTTCTCTCTCTCTCTCTCTCTCTCTCTCTCTCTCTCTCTCTGTCTGTCTTTCTCTCTCTTTCCTGTTCTCTGTCTGTTTTCTCTTTTGACCACTGTGATTGGTTTTCTGTCCCCAAGTAGAAATGATGTGCATTAAACAGAACTTTGCTTTGAGAGTCAGCGGGAAGAGGTTTTAGTGCAGAGGGCACTGTGCTCGAGCTGAATTGCCTCCTCCCCTGTCCCTAGAATTTCAAGCACATGTCCATATCACCAAATTGAGAGGCAGGGCATCCACTCTGTTGCCAGCCTTTCACTGCCCCTCACCCTGGGATCCACTGATGGTTCACACTTGCCAATCTGGTCAGGGTTGACACCATGTTCACACCTTCATCCTCAGAGTATGTGGTGATGAGGCCTTGGGCTGTGATGTTACTGTTGTCCATGGAATCGGGGATGTGCTTCAGTCCAAGCACTAGCTTTGAATCCTTGGGAAAGTTGTATATCTGCTCTGTGCCTCCATTCCCTCCTCTGTAAGTTAAGGATCCCATTGCACCTAATCTGAATTAAGGGACAGTAGATATGTCCTGGAAGGACACAACTCTCAGCACCCTGAGCTCATAATTCCCATGACTGTTACTGCATGAGACTCTTTTCTCTATTCTGTGTTGTGGCCAGATGCTGAAAAGATCTCTGACATCATTCTAGAAGGCCTGTGGGACATGTGTCTTACAGGCGCTTTGAAAAGAGAGGCTCTTGACTTGGCCGTGTTTCGATATTTGAGAACTATGCACCTGCCCACTGGTATATACTTTCTTTCCTTTTTGTCAAGAGCCACTGACATAGATTTGACACCAGCTTTTGATAGATTGCACAATTGCAGCTTCGTTTTCACAGTCTAGTCCCTGCCCAGTTATCACTTCATTCCTTGCCATGTGGGTAGGGCTGGGCTGTAGTGAGGGGTTGGTGCTGCCCCATGGCCTTACTTCTCTATGATCAAGTGCAGATGCCCCTGTGTCCTCCCCAGATCCACTCCCAGCCTCCATAGCACATTCACATGCTTCCAAGGGTCTGCATAATCCATCCTGGCTGACCACACCTGTCAGGCCACCCATAGGAAGGACTTGGTTAAGTACCATGGACAGTGTGCCACAGGGTAATATGTGTGGAAAATTCAACAGAAATGAAAACTTAAACATGGAAATAAGACATGAGAAATGCAAGCTCTGATGTTTGCTATATTTTAATAAATATAATAAATGTAGGAGAGAGAAAACAAATATATCAAATTATGCACATCCCTCAGTAAAAGCTTTCAGACCAGTAAAAATCACAGATAAAAGCTTTCTATAACCACAGATTGGCAAGTGTGAAGTTTGATATTCATCCCCTTAACCAAGTGAAAGTAACCAAGAGGTAGCGATGATCTTGTGGTCTGCTGTACTCTGACCCCAAAGAAATACCCAAACACCAATGTTTCAACTATTAAATGGCAAATGATCTGGCATCTTGCACATTAATTTATACCCTCTAAGATGGAACATCTACTGACAAATGATAATATATTTCAGGAGGATTTCTGTGCTTTGTTTTAATGAGTCAGTGGTGAAGAAACCAGTCACACAGTTAGGCTGACAAGGATAAAAGGAGGAAGTTAAAGCAATTTCTGCAAGCTCAGGGTATTCACTTCTAATATTTATTCAAAATGAAGCTGCTGTGGTTGTCTCCAAAATTATTTATAAGCTGTTTTTTACTGACAAGTTCCTACCACTTAGCCTGCAACATTTTAATTGATATTAATTTATTTTTAAATGAAATTTATTCCATATTTTATGCATTTGGGGGCATAGCTCACAAGCTGATCTTAAAATGCCACAGGTTGTGGCCTGGTCCCAAGAGGTATCACCATCCCCTAGCTCACAGCACTCTTCAAGTAAGGTCCGTAGGCCCACCTTGCTTAGGAAGGCTTCTGCTGCCACCTCTCTCAGTCTTTCTCAGGGTCTGTGTCAGTCTCCTCCAGAGATACCTTCTTGGTATGTGCTGGGCTTCCCAATGAAATGAACACTGCACTTGAGACCTCCATCTGCTCAACAGCTTGTGTTCAAATTAATGGACCCGTTAATAGCCAGACTTAGGTCTGGTGATGTAAGCCCATCAAGACTCAAAGCTAATTATTCGTCTGTAAATGAGAATCAATACACTTTAATTCTTAGTAATAATTTAAGCTAAATGAAATTGGCAGGAAGCAGCTAGACTCTGGTTTGATGTACAGGGTAGACGGCAGTTTTAGATGATATGTGGAACAATGTTAGCTGAGATAATTCACACCAGAGACTCCCTAGCTACTAGTTACAGGTCTTTTGCTTCTTTTACTGAGGTGACAACCTGAGAAACTGGGACATTCCTGGACATGTGCTGAACTGGAGGCAGCATGAAGCTCCAGGAGACAGTTCCAAGAGGGGGGTGGGCAGGACTCTGCCATAGCAGAGGCAGCCCGTGGATCTGTAGGAAATTCTCTTCTGCAATCTTGTGGTTTGGGTTTGCTTCCCATCTGTCTGGACCAGTCTTATACACATCCTTGTGAGCAGCTCTGCAATTTCCCCTCATTCTCCTACATTTGTGATGCACCAGGGTGTCAGGCCAGGTAGGACACTGCTCAAACCTGAGTCACACTCACATTCCTGCCTCAGCTCTAAATGCTGTCCACACTGAGTTTCCATACTTTTTGATCCAAATTCTAGGACAGATAGCATTTGAATGATAGAGAGACCATTTTTTAAGAGTTGTCTTGATCCCAGCCACCGTGGTAAAACTTCCTATATAGCATACCAAATGGTCACTATGGTAACCTGTGTTGTGGACCTACCTTAACTGTGTATCCTTCACAAGGCTGTGTCATATGCCAGATCTGAGACCTGATCAAGGTCTGGGACTCATGGCTCATGTTTTGAGACAAGCTGAAAAGAACTAGTACACAGAGGTGACCCACATGGGATAGCAGGGCATTCACTCATCACGGCAGGGACACAGACACAGCCCAAGACATCCAGTTCGGGAGGCCAAGGTATGGAACAGATGCTACCACAGGACATGATGGGAATAGCTGACATCCAGCTTTATTCACCCAGAATCCTCTCCCTCCCAGGGTCATTATGAAGCCAGATTGAATTGATTACTATGAATTTATGTTTGAAAATTCGACAAGCTGTTCTTATGGTATTGAAGCTTGATTTGAGAACTATGTCTTCAAAACTAAGATTTCCTTTTGTTAATTTTCAGGTTCAGGAAGACTGTAAGGCATATATGATCTGTAGTTTACTTGAGTGAGAACTCGGTCAGTGTCTATGGACCACAAAGACAAGATCAACCAAAGGACACACCAGCCCCAGACAGACAGCCCAAAGAAAGGGAAGGGTCAGTGGCCCTTGAAGGTCCTGTCCATCCAGGTTGGACACTGTCAGCTTCCAGGTCTCTGTCTGGCTCTGCTGGTCAGTGTCCCTGACTCTGGGGTAGGAGCCTTTTTTCCTGACCACAGTGTCTTGAGTGGGCTTTCATCAGCACTTCTCCTTCTCTAGAACCGATTGGCTATTTATAATGCTCTTAAGCAGTTTCTGAAGCTGAATAACCAATCGTCAAGATCAGCAGTAGCCTTGGTGGGTTTCCACTCCCTGCCACGGAATGGAGAACAGCCAAAAAGCCTTAGAATATTCCCACATTCCTAATGTGTTTCAGAAAATTGGTGAGGAAAAAGTGCCTACTCTGAACTATTTTCATTTGTTGTGAGTTGTGCAGAAATGGTATCTAGAAGGCTTGATTTCTACTTTAAACCAGACCCACCCGTGCTTCTGATGAAAGCAGAATGTAGTGCTTTTTTTGTTTGTTTGTTTTGGAGCTTTTTTGTTTGTTTGTTTTTCTGATTTAGGCAACTGCTAATTGAAAAAAAGAAAGAGTTAAAACATTTTTTTAAGTTTTCTGACAAATTCTCTCATTATTGCATCTTCAAAATACTGAGTTTATCCTGAACTGATTTGTTTGTAAAATGCACTTTGGTTGGCAAAGAAATAAGAACTTGGGCCTGGGGCTGCAGCTCAGCAGTAGATGCTTATATAGTAGAGTACCCAGGAAGCTCCAGGTTCAACCTCAGCAGTCTAGTTTGGTTTCTGTTG
Source organism: Nannospalax galili (assembly GCF_000622305.1). Taxonomy (NCBI): domain Eukaryota; kingdom Metazoa; phylum Chordata; class Mammalia; order Rodentia; family Spalacidae; genus Nannospalax; species Nannospalax galili. The sequence continues at coordinate 14,375,484 of NW_008352891.1, read as the reverse complement.
CTATGAAAGAACACTCTGACAAAAAAATTTTGTGGGGTGGGAGGGTTTATTTTATCTTACATTTTGCAGCTTATCATCAGTAGAAGCCAAGGTAGGATATTAAGGCAGGAGCTTGAAGCAGAAGCAGAAAAATGCTGCCTGCTGGCTTGCTTCCCCAGCTTCCATTCAGTTGCCCTTCTTATATAACCCAGGCCCACGAGCCCAGGTATGGTACCACACACTGGGGGCTAGGCCCTCCATCAATTAACTATTAAGAAAGTGTCCCCCAGTCATGTCCATAGGCCAGTATGATGGAAGCAGTTCCTTAGCTGAAAATCTCTTCCCAAGTATGTCTAAGTTTGTGTCAAGTTGACAAAACTATGACACTCAGCTCTGCAAAAAAGGAAAGGAAGGGACTGGGGTGTAGGGGAAGGAGAGGATGAGAGGAGAGGAGAGGAGAAGTGGGAGAAGAGAAGGGAAGGGAAAACAGTAATTTGGATGTTTTTATCTCACAGTGTTTTAGGAATGTTTAATGGAAAAATAACATCAAACTTCATTAAGAAAGTTCAGACAGGCGACTGCCTGATGTTTGGAACATGTTTGCCTGAACAAGATCTGCACAATGTCAAGCTATGGTGGGTAGAGGCACTTGCCATCTCTACCATAACTGAAGAGCTATGATGGTTGATGGTCTCTGGGGGAAGAGAGTCAGTTTTCTTTAAAGGGGTGGCCCCTGGTAGGTTGACGCTCCAGTGGATGATCCCACACTCATGTCTATATGGGCAGCATAAGTTGGACTCCTGGGTTATTAAAAATAAAAAGAAGACACAAAGTTGGGAAAGGATGGGGAGATGGGGGTGGATCTGGGAGGAGATGGGGGAGTAGAAGGTGAATATAATCCAAATATATTAGGTAAAATTCTCAAAGAGTTAATAAAACACTATATTAAGAAAATATCCAGGTTGCCTACAGGAGAATGGAAGAGAGAATTTAAGACTTGTCTACTAAGGACATTTGTGTTTGAACACTTGCTGTGACCATGAAAACAACCTAACTCTGCCCCTCAGTGCCCAGCAGAGAGTAGATAAGCATTTTTAAGGGAAGGAACATTGGGCACATGAGGAGACAAAGGGGATAAATGAAAGAAAGAGTAAAGGACCGAATACTAATCCTTTGAGGTGAAGCACGCTTGGAAGGCTGAGTATGCTTATATTTTGAAAGACCACACAGCATGGAGAAAAAGGTTTATTTTCTAATATTGCTTCTAGAACTGATTTATAACCACTGTACTTAGGAAGTATTATTTACTAGATCACACATCTACAAGGTGCCCACACTCAGGCTCATTCTGGACAACTACATACCAGTACAGATGTTTTTACGTGCCTCCCTGATGACTGAAGTTTCAAGTGTGGTCGAGAGCTTCACCTGACAAACAGCAGCCACCTATGCAGTGAGATGGCCCATAGCCAGGAGCTGTGGTTTGGTCTCAAGTTTCAGCCCTATGGCCCACCAGTTGCCAGCCCTCTTGGCCAACATCTAACACATCTGTGCATATTTTCCCCTTCATACAGCAAACTGTTGAGGGTTCTAGTGAATGGTCCTTTCTTCTCAGGACTCATTGTCCATCACCCAAAGATCCTGTAACAGTTACAATCAGCAGCTTTAATTGCCTACTTCCTGGTTGTAGGCCAGAAGCTAGGCAGGCTCACTTGGGTTCTGTGTTTAGGTTCTTATGAACTAAAATCAAGACTTGACTCCACAAAAGAGTCCAGATCTAAGGTCATCTGGGACACTGACAGGATTCAGCTCCTTGCTGCTGCTGGCCATGGGTCCCATTTTCTGGAAGCCAGTCCTCAGCCTCTCAGCTTTACTTACACTCCTTGGCCAGCAATCCTGTGTCTCCAGCAGCATGTAGAACCTCTGCTGCCCTGAAGCCATCAGGTGGGGAAATTTCTGTACCTGTGGGACCAGGCCAGGCTTCCAGGATCAGCTCTTTGGTTGGTGTGAACTGACATGACCATCACCATGGTGGCTTCCGTCTTCCCATGTCGCAAGCACAAGCAGGATCTAAGGGGATGGTGAAGACAGGGTCAGAGGTCTGTCCGTTATCCACCTGCAGATGGGGGAGACAGTTTTCCACATATCAAGTGATCTAATAAGCTTTTCATCTCATTCACTCAGCCCATGTTCAATATGTGCAAACAGTGCGTTAGACCTCTCTGCCTGACTTGGAGTCCAAACAATGAAAGACCCAGAATGATGACTTTAATGAAGATACAATACACAGTGATAATTTACTGACTTATAACCTATGGGCTTTAGTACAGTGTGCTTTCTGTGTAGGAAACCCTCATTGTTAAATTCAGGCAGCTGAGTTTTGACTGAGGTAGACAGGGCTTAATGCTCCCTCCAGGAAGATATAGGACTTTTTGACTTAGAGTTCTCCTCCCTCTGCAGTTTCTTCCTACCAACCAATCCAGCAAACACTGATGGTACAGGTATGCCTTTTCCAGAATGGAATGCAATGGAAGGGTAGCTAATTGGTGCCCTTCGTGTTTAGCTACCTTCAACTACATAATGCTTTATGATTCTCTCATGTTGACCCATGTGCTGAAAATTTGTGTCTTCCTATAGCTGTGGGCTTTCACCGTGAGCATCTTTACTCACCAGCTGAGGGGCACGCTAGCAGTCTCCACTTTCTGGGTATACTGGGTCCCAATGGCTGCCTGTGGGAATGCTTGTGCTAGCCATTGTTAGAATGTGCACTTTGTTTCTTCAGAGATATATGTCAGAATGGGAGGGTAGGTCCTGAGGGAAGCACATATTAAGTAGAATCTTCCAAGCCATCTCCCAAAGAGAATGATCTCACTCCCGACAGTCATGTAAGAGGTCCGATGACTACTTCCTGGTTGATACTTGGCATCGCCACTCTTGTTTTCATTCAGCTCTACTGGGCATTGTATGAGATCTCATTGCAACTTTAATTTCCATTTCCTTAATGAAGAAAAATGCTGTATGTATTTTCGTGTTCTTAATTGATATTCATGTCTTCGTTGGTGATGTATGAACTCAAAGTTCTGTCCATTTAGAAAAAATTTTATTGAGCTGAAAGAATTCATCTACTTTGAAAACAGAATATAAATGTTCTGTCAAATATTTACTGCTCAAATATTTTTCCCAATCTGTGGCTTGCATTTCCATCATCTGAACATGATCAGTCAGAGTCTGGTTGTTGAATGCTTCATTATTTCTTTCTTTTATGGCTCCTGCTTTTGCACACTCTAATAAATCGTTGTCAGTCCTCAAGCTCGGGGATCTTTTCTCACACACTTTCTTCTTACAGTCATTTCTGTTTTGTTTCAGCAGTACTCAGTGACCCAATCTGTGGCTTGCATTTCCATCATCTGAACATGATCAGTCAGAGTCTGGTTGTTGAATGCTTCATTATTTCTTTCTTTTATGGCTCCTGCTTTTGCACACTCTAATAAATCGTTGTCAGTCCTCAAGCTCGGGGATCTTTTCTCACACACTTTCTTCTTACAGTCATTTCTGTTTTGTTTCAGCAGTACTCAGTGACCGACTAAAAAGAAGACTGAGAGAATTTGGGGAGGCAAGTGATATAATAGTTTTGTTTTTAATTGTGGTTATAGTTTTCAATTTGATATATATATATATATATATGGGCATAATTTGAACTCCCTTAGCTCTGCATATAATTGAGCTTTAGATAACTAATGATTGAAATGGTTTGCTTTCAGTCTAAAATTAGTGGACAAGTTCTTAGAGTTCTCAGTAAGTTTTGACAGTGAGTACTACATATCTCTGTTCATTGATGCTTTGCAAAATAGGTGTTATCCTTGGTTGTTTTACATTTCCATGTAAAATTTAAAAGACATAAATTTTCTATAAATAGTTGTCTCAAATATCAGTGGGTACTGCAGAGATACACGTCACAGCAAGTATCAGTGGGATTGCATTAGGACCTTTGCAGACAGGTAGTTTACATGCTGTATCCAGTTTTCTGTATTTTAGTAAAAGATAATTATTTCTACATTAATTTATTCTCCACAGGTGAAAGATTTATGGAGTGATTTTTTGGTCTTGGTTGTTTAGAAGAAAATGTCCAATTTTTAATTAACATTGAGTTTTTTTATTGCTAAATTCCTTTCAGATTATGTCCTGAGAATTTGATAATGTGAACAGAAACAGCAAAACTTACTATCAATGAGCCTTTTCCTTCTATGCTTCTTATTTAGCTATTTGTGTGTGATAAACAAAATCTGAGAATGAAACAAACAAAACATGTGACTTGCCACACTGACTAATATTCCATATGATAAACCCATGATATTAGATCATGGTAGAAAGTACATTTTGAAATTAGCGTACAGATTCCTGTAGGATGACAGCAACCTAAATCAAAATCTAATCATATCCAAAGCCAAACCACGTAGGTCAACAACAATGAAGGCAAATAAGCCCATCCCAGCCAACTCTGCAACGCAGCCAGAGTGCAGGAGATGCTGAAATAGCTATGTATTGGTAGGAAGGAGGTGCCGGAAGAGCTATGTGATTATAGGAGAAAGGACTTCTCAGAAGCATCATCGCAGGTTCTGATCCAGTGCCATAATGAAAGGTCAGGGCACGGCAGCACTGGTATTAATATCAGAGCATATCAGAACAATGCTAACGATTACATCAGCAAGACCAATGTAAAATAAAAGCAAATAAATTGCTGTGTCAAGCTGCCCATACTCAAGTATGTGTATCTTCAAAAGAACCATCTTCTACACTGAGGGCCAAATGGAAACAACTGAGTGCTCAGTAACAGTACAAATGGCAGCTACACTTTAGTATTGTCATGTCAGGAATCTGTCGGGGATGAAATTGGATCACTACATCCCCACACCCCAACATGGAGAAACACCATGAACACACTAAAGAACTACATGAGGTATAAACTCCTTCATATAAGGACAAATTCAGGCAAAGTAAGCTGTGACAGGTGGGATAAATCGGCAGGTTAAACTGGGAAGGAAAATATTGTCAGAGGGTTCCTCTTGGCCCTAGGTTCTTTGCATATATGTGTGCACACCCAAGGCAATAGGTAGAGGTGAAGGCCACTAATGCAAGTTGCCACACATGATAATATTTCTTGGATGCATAAGGAATCTCCTGCAAAGCTGGGTCTGATGCTTGAAAAGCACGCAAATTAAATCATTGGACCTTCCTATAGTTTGATCAGCTCCTGAGAAGATGCTTTCTATAGCTCTTGTCCATCAGATTAAAAAAGTTAATCCTTTCTTAATGTTTATAGTGTTTACTAATTGAATTGCTGCCAAGGCTAGACAGGAAGAGCGCCTTGATCGGTGGGAGGTGTGGTGTACCCAAAGTGCTGGGGACAAAGGAAGGGCAACCTATCTGTCCCTCAGGTTCCCCTCCATAGGCATCAGGGCTGGTTCCCTGATGTGCCCCCTGTGGCTCATATGTTCCTGCTAGTGGCTGTTGATACACTGATGGGTAAGATGTTATTTCTGAGTTTTCAGTGGCAATAGAGAAACATTAAAAAATTTCAAAACTTCATGTTATTTTTCAGTTTGTTTTCTACATAGGTCAATGTGTGGCCTCCATTAAGCACAGTGCTAGCTCTTCAGACCAGCATCTAGGCAGACATTGGAGTCTATCACATTTTCATGTTGTGCATAAGTTGCTTATTAATACTTAGTTTCATTTTGCAAAAATGAAATAAAGTTATTTTTTTTCTTAGATTGTATCTGTTTCTATGGGATAACATGGAACTCAGGACTAATGATATGGTGGAAGTGGTCATGAAGAGAGCTTGTGAAATTTGGGTCCTTCTGCCTTTCCGTCATTCGTAAGACAGCACTTTGGGGTTGTTATTTTATCAGCTGCATTGAGCTAGGTGTCTAGTCTTCAGTAAGAGAGGAGACAGACAGCAGGCCTGGTAGGACGCAAGAGCTGACCTCGAGGCTCTGGGAACCCTTAGCTGTAGGTCAGAGGAAGAAACCACTGGATTAAAAGAGCCACCATGGTTTATGGCTCCACAGCAGGTGATGGCGCCTCAAAGTACCACAGGCTTTGGTCAAAGCAACACAGACACTGTTGGTCTAAGTAGTCCAGGTCTCAGTGTCGAGGTAGCCAGAAGTCAGGGGACTGATTGGGGCTATGACAACAGCTCAGTTGAGAAAGGGAATGGTGGAGAGGGGCAAAGGATCAAGAGGATAGATTTTCTCATCTGCTTTCTGCACAACAGAGGAGCCTGACGAAGAAGAATTGCTCAGTCACTCGATCTCACTCTGGCAATTTCCCCTAGGATCAAAATTTTCAGTTGACACATAGAAAGGGGTGCAAATACCACACTTCCCTAAAAGTTGGACCTGGATTTAAAGTGGAAACATCCTGCCTGCTAGAAAGATGTTTCCCGTTGATGATATGTTTTTCTCAGGCTGTGTGAAAATTCTCTCTTAGTTTAGCAGAGGGGAGACCAGCTGCTATTTCCTAATAGCCTCAAATCTCCCCAGTCTGAGCATTTAGCCACATGTCTGTCTTCCTGTGGAGCTGAAACCTGTGTCACAGAGTGGCAAACCCCAGCAATAATGAAGTCACCGAAATAATGCAAGGGGAACTGTATGTCATACCCCCAAACTCTGGGGGTTCTGGGTAGAAGAGCACAGGGATTTGTCAGAGTCTTTTTGTGCTGAAAGGCCTCCCGGCTGTGGCTCCATTCAGCACATGACACATGGTCTACAGTGCAGCTATTTAAAACAATTTTGCACAGTAGAGGCAGCAATTATATAACAATGCCCATAATGCCAATGACAGACTGCTAATTTTCTACAAGTAGAAGTTACTTATTTTGGAAGAGCTTCCTTTTATTCCTCTGAGAGGGAAGAAAAGGGACATTTCCAGGACCCTGGCAAACAAGATGCACCATGTTCTGGTTTTCTTAAATAAAAAATTTAACATGTGATAATATAAGCATATTATTTTCAAAAATATTCCCTTATACTTAAGCTTGTGGTTCATTACCAGGACCTTGAAGGCTTCTATTTATTCATTTCCACCTCAGGGATGTGTTTTAAGTATAAATTATGTTTAAATAATTTGTGAATATGTGATGTGATTTTGTCATTGTTGTTCCTTGTTTACTGGCTTTGTTCGGTGCAATGTTGCTACTTATACTGTATGATGCATTCAGTGGACTGAATTAAAAAATGACCCATGGAGTGTTGGGGAACCCTGCTGCTAAGGTAGCAGTCTGCCATGTCCGGATAGCTCTAAGGAGCTTGGTGCTGTGTGAAGGACTCCCTTTCTCAGTGGGGGCGTCCTGCTTTCTGCCTGACCTTATCTGGAAAGTGCCTCCAAACACAGATGCCTGGCCTTATTTAGAACATGACCTTTGGCATAGTTACCTGCAATAAACTTCCCCCAGGTTTTTTATATGATAATTAGACATTGCTGTATAGCCAGATGATAGGATCCCCCTAAACCAAAGCATACTATGAACACCTATCAGCTGAAGCTTTGGCTGCTGCCTCCACCCTATATTTTTCCCTGACCCCCACTGAATAAACGAGCGGTATCACTGAAACTGACTCCCGGAAGGTCTTTTCTGTCATGCTCACTGGCTGTCATGACCCCGTTAGTCACTTCTACTCCCTTTGTTCTTGTGGGTTGGTGGCCAACGGCCCACAATGGGAAGGAGAGACCCACAATGGAGACTGTTTTGTAGGCTTGTGGACCCATGTTATGAGAAACAGGCAGTACAACTTCCATTTGCTTCTCCCCAGGGCGCCACATTCTGGCTGATGCCCATTTCTACATCTCTAGAGCAATCTACTAGCATCATGTTCGTCAACGTCTCTTCCCTTCAAACCACTTCAGAGGTTGGATTTTCCTACAGTATCAAGACCAGAATGTTTTGCCTTGTTGCTAGAGTGTTCATAAGCTACCTGCTTCCTGGTTGGTCACTCCTGACCTCAGTTCTTCACTGGTTGGCTTCAATGACTGATCCATCAGTATCACTGTTTGCTTAGTGTCCACTCTCTCTTTAAAATGTCATTTCTCCTCCATTTTTCCAAGCTATGTTCTTTTTTCTAAGGCAAGATTCAGTTTCTGCTTTAATCAGAATCTTCCAATGAGTTGTTTAAACATCCTTGATTTCCATCTCTGATAAATTATCATAAGACTCATGGTCTGAAAGACTGGGCCACTACAGTGCATCACAATCTGGATCCTGCAGTAAATGTGACTCTTTCTCCATCAGTGTGCTGTGGAAAGGGGCTATCTAGACCCACAACACCTGTCCAGACTTTAAAATGATAGACCTAGAGACTGCCATAGAAATACTGAATCCAGGTTTCTGTAAGCGTTTTGACAAAATTTCCCGAAGTAGCTTTGATGTTCAGATGGGGACAGATGCAGTGCATGGTGACATGTCAACAATTCAACATTTCAGTAGCGATTTCCCCAGTGAACAAATGTTACCTATGAGACCCCCATGGAGTCATGAAGACTGTGAAGTAATTTCCACACCGTCCTATCTGCTTACATGAAGACAAGTCTCCAGAACTTCTTTTTCCACGCTTATATCCCAAGCTGTGAGAACTTCAGATGCATTAGCTGTGCCTCCATCCTACACACTGAAGGTGAGACAGCCAAGGTGACACAGCAAGAGCAGTGTTGCTCCTTGTGTTCTTAGTGCAAGCAAATTATGGCAGACTTCATAGTCTTTCAATCATTCAGTGCTCCTCAAGTGTAGCTCCAATGGTTCGACAGGGCAGTGCTTGTAGCATCATCGTCATCAAATAGGCTAACAGGTTTGAAGGCTCAACAAATGCTGAGATCATGTCCTTCAAACAGACAACTGGATATTGGGCTGCAAATGAAAGAATTAGAAAAACAGATGGGAAACCTGCAAAGCACTTGTGATTAAGCACAGACTTGCTTAATTATCAGTCAAAACAGCAACCACCATAGATCACGGGTGATCTGGCTCCCTGCCATTCAACCTGTAGTTCTACTTGTGGGTGCCAAGTTTGTGCCTGCTGGCCACATGCTAAGAATTTAGATCAAGGAGACCAGCTGTGAAGACAAGTGGGTCACATAAGGAATGTCTGGAGAAATCAGGAGCACTTAGAGATTAAAATTTTACAAATTTGTTTAAAGATCTTTTAAACATGTAACTTAGAATTGCATGAGTGGGCTTATGTTGCAGGGGTTTCTCTAGAGAAGTCCTATTCCAGAAGAAACTTACTATCTTATTAGAAAGACAAAGGAGGAACATGATGAGGATGTGGGGGAAACGGAACCCCTACCTACCCACTGTTGCTGGGAGTGTAAGTTAGCACAAACTGGTGAGCACTATAGAGGTTCCTCGATAGGAAAATCAGAATACCACATTAACCAGCAACTCTACATCTCAGTACACATCTGAAGGAAATAAAATTTGTGTTTTGAAGTGATATATGAACTATGAACTCATGTGTTCACATAAACTTCTAGGCTGAATAACAAGAAAGATCACTGGATCTTAAAGACCATCTCAGCCGGGCGTGGTGGTGCACACCTTTAGTCCCAGCACTTGGGAGGCAGAGACAGGCATATCTCTATGAGTTCAAGGCCAGCTTGGTCTACACAGTGAGTTCCAGGCCAGCTGGGGATACAGGGAGACCCTGTCTCAAAAAGACCATCTCAGGAGACTGATAACCATTAAAACATACCAGGATAATTCACCCTGCTTTTGGAAGTAATTAAAGTGGCTAAAGTAATCACAGGTGTTTAAAATTTCTCTTCTGCAACACATACTACAGGTGTCCTGCCCTTCAATGGGAACAGGCTCTGCTACTAAGGACAGTTCGAGTCACTTGGTGAAAATGACATTATTCAGGCTCAGCAATGAGAGCCCAGCTCATTTTTCTGACTCTTGGGATGTCTGCTTCTGGAAGCTAGTTGCCACACTGAGAGGAAGCAGAAATAGTCCTGTAGAGAGCTGCCCCAGGAGAGGAGCAGCCCCCATAAAATCCTGAGCTGAGTGCTCCACCAGTTCCATTCATTGCCCACTGTGGGGTACCATTTTGGATATGGCTGACTGGGTGGCATGGTGATGTTCCATCCTGACAAATCACCACAGATCATATCTCATATGTGCAAAATAAATGATCGAGGTATGTTTAAGGCAATGCCTGTTGAAGATATTTGCAATGCAACAGTAGATAGTTGGCATACTAAATATAAGATGATTTTCAAACAAACGAGTTATAGGTACTTATTTTATTTTAAATAAAAAATTTTTAAATGCAAAGCCAATAAAACTAAGATGAAAAGAAATATGATTCTAAAGATGCTTTGCTTAAATTTATAATATATGCACTGAATAGCAACCATACTATAAAAAGCAAGAGGGAAAATGATAGTGCTAACTTGAGAAAGTTATATGATAGCCCTAAGACACAATTAATAATTAATAGTAAACATGCAATAGCTAGCTGATTTCCAAAGTTGCTTTTACAATTTGTAAACTTACTTTTGTATAGATTATAAATTTCATAATTTGGGGATAAACACAGAACCGTGGTCCTTCTAAACATTGTGAAGCACCCTGTGAGCAAATGATCAGTGTTCCTTGCTTGTCTAAGGAAGAAGGTGACCAACCAACATTCAGGTCAAGTCGTGAGCTCAGAGGGGCCAGTTCCGTGCTCAAAGTCTTGAGCCATCCAGAGTGAAAAAGACCCACAACAACCACAGCTGTGGAGAACCAGATCTCAGCATATCTTGTCTACAGCTTTGGAAGCACCATAAATAATTACAGTACTTCCTCTGTAATGGCCTTAAAGCTGGAAAGCTGCTGGGCCAAGGTCCTGTCATGGATGGGCAGTGTGCTCTGCCAAGTACTCTGAGGACTCAAAGAGGCAGAGGTGCCATGGAGGTGTGGTCACACATAGCAAACTGAATGTCCCTCCAGGAGCAAACTGAATGTCCCTCCAGGGAAGTAGGCTGGGGCTATATTGTGGGTGCATTAGGGAGACTATGCTACAAAAATCCCAAGGATATTAGTTCTAGAAAACACCTGACTCTGAGAACTTTTGAGCAGAATCCATATGTAATAGAAAGAGAAGGAAGCAGAAGTAATCTCTTGTCCCCTTGATGAAAGGTATGCACAAGGCTCTGACCTTGGCTGGAGGCTGAGGGAGACACAGCTACTTCCAGCTGCATCTGAGGCGGTGAAGCACATGCAGCCAACAAAGACACTGGGCACTAGGGAGGGAATTATTTCTGCCTATGCGGAGGCAGAAGGCCATTGGGGTTGGAGGGCATGGCATTCCATAGCAGATAGAGCTCAGGTTTTTTGACCACCTGTTTTCCCAGCTACTGTGAACTTTAATGTTTAACAATCTTGGGGTCAGCACAGTGTAAATTATACAAAATCACCATATGCTTGTAGAGGAGTGATGGTATGAACAGTTGTTTGGATGCTAGCCTGCAAGACGGTCATCATCTCTTGCCCATTGTGCCTTAGCTCTTCCTGTGACCTTAAGAAAGTTATGAGCCCAGTGATCTCAGAAACTTAGGGGAGAACTGCAGCACCATCTTATGACCTGTGTGTGTGGAATTTGAACCAATATTCATATGCCTTGCACATGTATATGTGCAGGTTGCACATATGCATGCATGTATGTGTATGCATGAGCATATGTGTGCAACCTTAGCTTGCTTGGTGCTATAGGAATTACTTTTGCATCACTGTGATGAAATCTAGCATAAATAAGGGTGGGATTATTTGTTTTGGCTCCCAGTTTCAGGAAGATTCCATTTCATGAAAGGAAGGCATTGGTGGTAACATCATTTCTGTCTATGGCAGCAGAAGCATGAGATTGCATGTTCACATGCTAGTATACAGGGAGAGGAGACCTTGACCAGAGATGGATTTGGCTTTAACCACCTAAATCTGCCCCTAGTATCCTACATGTTCTAGTCAAGCCCATCTTATAAAGATTGCACAACTTTCAAGATAGGGACCAAGTGTTCAAAACATGAACCTATGAAGGAACATTTCAGATTCAAGTCCTAACATTCCAGCCCCAGCCTTAAAGGCTCATGGCCATCTCACAATTCAAAATGCTTTTAGTCCAACTTCAAAACTCCCCACGGTTTTTAGTAGTCTCAATACTATTTGAAAATCCAAAGTCTAAAACTGAAATTTTAACTCGTAACTGCTAGTCCCTGTAAAATTAAAAACTGTTACATACTTCCAATATACAACAGCACAGAGTAAATATTTCCATTCCAAAATGGAGCAACATAAAGGAAAGACTGAATGAAAGCAAGAACTTAGAAGAATAAACAGCAAATCCCGCAGCACCATGCACAGCACCTAGGACACATGGTGACATCACCTGAACTCCAGTGGGTATGGGCAGCCCTGCATCTCTCTTAGGATAACTCCAGTCCATGCCTGCAGCTTTCTGTCGCAGACACACTGTAGTCTTGGCATCTCCAACATTCTAGGGTCTCCATTATAAGTTAGGGTTCACCTTCTCAGCTTTACATGTTTGCCTCTTAGGACTCTGAGAGGGGAGGAAAATTGAACCTGTTATAAATAAACCTGGTTCCGATGGCTTTGCTATGGAGCTTTATCACAAACCCCCCAAGTCACCTTAACGCTTGCATTCTGAAATAGTGCATAGCCAGCACTACATAGACAATGACAAGTTTGGGGGGTGGAGAGATGGCTCAGTGGTTAAGAGCACTGAATTCTCTTGCAGAGGACCCGGGTTCAACTTCCAGCATCCACAGAGGGATTAACAACCACCCCTAACTGCAGTTCCAGGAGATCAGATGCTTTCTTCTAACCTTCATGGGCATTGCACAACATGAGTGTACTTACATGCATGCAGACAATACATTCGTACACATTAAAAATAAAATAAATAAAATATTTTAAAATGAAAATGACAAGTTCTACTGCCAGCTCAAGATGTAGCTCCATCTGCCCTTGGACCATGGCCTCAGTAATCCCTAAGAGTCTGCAGAGCTGAACCTGGGACATTTCCCTGAGGATCCCTTTCCAACATGGAACACTTTCTGAGCTGTCCTTCTAAATAACTTTTCCAAATGGGTTTGTATTTTTATACTCTGAAACCTTCGGTGAGTGCTCTCGATTAACCACACCTATTGGTCTAGTACCAAGAGTGTGGCTTCTCTTTCATGGCACTGATCTTGAACACAGCAACCTAGTCTGTACTCGCTTTATCTGCAGTTTTACCTGTGTTCATGCTCCTTACTTGCCAAACTGCATATTTTCACATCTTTCTTCTCTGCTTTATGATTCTGTTTTTCATTGTAAATCTGGCTAAAAGAAGTAGACCATCAGCACGCTACAGTCTGAATGCTATGGTGTTTTGCAATTTCCTCAGTAGTCCATTGCTTTTTAATTCAGTCCTTCAGGACAAGGGCAAAATGTAACCAATTATTTCCCAGAATGTGACACAAGCCACCTCTAGCCCTATTCTAATGTGGTCCCTGTTCCCATCTGATATGAGCACCTTGTTTACTCTCTGCAGTCCAGTCTGTACTTTGGTCTCCGGACCCCCACCAGAATAACCCATTAAGCACTGTTAACAGCATTCTAGGACCTTTTCATCCCATGTTTCCAAAATTTTCCACATTCCTTCCCCAAACCAGTTCAAAGGCCTATGTACACCATGGCCAGGTTGATCGTAGCAGTGACCCACTTCTTCAGATCCAATTTTCTCCCTTAGTTACTTTTCCATTCCTGGGATAAAATATCTGATGGAAATAACTTAAGAGAGGAACGTTAGTCTTGGCCCATAGTGTCAGAGAGTGTGAAGTCCATCATGTCGGGGAAGGCATCACAGCAGGAACAGCTCCATCATTGGTGGCAGGATCAGGAGTTTTGCTTGTTGTTCAGGAAGAGGAAAGTTAGGCCAGAATTGGGAGCTGTATAACCTTCTAAGCCCCATCCTTAGGGACCTTTGTATGCCAGTCAGGCCCAACATCGTATAGATTCTACAGCCTTCAAAACAGTGCCATCAAGCACCCAAAACATGAGCCTGAGGGAGAGATTTCTGATTGAAATGATGACAGTGGCTCAGTCATCCCATGTTGCTATGGTGTCTCTTTGACAGGAATTCTTAAATTGCTGCACCTTAATAAGGCATTTGCTCTACTCTGTCCTCTGATTGTAAGGCAGGAAACTGAGACTGAGGAAGGCAGTCAGCATCTCTGTAACAAAGAGGAAGCCTAGAGGAGCTACATAGCTGACATCTAATCCAACCCCTTCATCTCCCTGCTGAGGGAGCTTCAGGCAGCTTTTGAATAGCTCTGTGCCATGTGTCCTCATTTATGGAACAGTTATCCCAATAGTCACCATCTGCCAGGGAGTGAGAGCAAGACCAGATTATGTCCTCAGACCATTATCACGAACGCCCACAGCTTTCCATGATGTTGTGCTCCAAGCTCTCCTAATCTGGGAGAGTACTTTTGACTAACAAGCTGCTGTCACTTCTGCCACAAGCACAAGGCCTCCCCGGGCTGGTCAGGACTGGAGTCTGAGTGAGGAGGAGGCAACATGCACTGGTCCCAGTGGCTTTTCATTTGACTCCAGTATCAGCTGCTTTAGGGTAAGTCATGTGTCTGCCATAGATGATAAGGACTCATACACAAGGAATCCAGATTCAGTATTAAAATAATTGCAGTTACCACACGAGTTGTTGGAGCTGGACTCCAAACATATTCTTTCAGGTTGGATGTCATCATTCATATCTGACATGTGACTGTCTCAGAAGATGTTGAGATGATCAGGCTGTCCACAAGAGGAAGGAGAAAGGGGAGGTATTATCAAGAGTTGAAAGCAAAAGGCCATTCTGTAGGGAAGTCAAAGACAAGGACACATTTTGTTAGTCAAGGTTTTCCCATCAGCTAGCCGAAAGTGATAGCCTCCTCAGCCATGTTCTCTGTAAGCTTCTCCACAAGGAAACATGCCTAGCAAGAACACAGCTGGTGTGGTCAGTACTGACATTGCAAGTAAGGAAACTGAGGCTCTGGAAGGCTCTGAGGTCCCTCAGGACAATGGCTCCCTTTGCTTTATGGCTGATACTGAGCCATGGAGGTAGACCCATGGGAGGACCTATTAGTAAGATATGGTAACAATCACAGTGAATCCGAGGAGGACAAGCTGGGTCAGGGAGCCCCAGAGTCAGAGTTACAGGAATATCCAACAAAAGCAAAATCAAGGGCCACAATTCCAGGAACAATAACACTATGTAACACAGCAACAAAACAGCATCAGTACTGAGCTTGTGGATACCGTCATGCCAGGGATCCTTTCACTTAGGACTTGGAGCAGGATTGGTTTTGATTTTAAAAGGTGAGTTGGAGTCTAACAAAAGAGTAACTGGCCCTGGTCAGGACAGCTAGAATACAGGTGGGCATAGGCGTTAAGGAAGAATCTTGTGCTCAGCTTACAGATTTTAGACACTCTGTGGTGCTTTGGACATTGTTCATTTTTCCTGGCTTCTCTCTTCCAAAGTCAAACTATAGTCTGAGTTTAACCATGATACAGTACATGGAGTTGTTTCCCAACTTATCTAACTCTTTTCACAATAAACTACTTTTTTAAAAGTGGCTCTATCTAGGTCTGCAGACATGGAAAGCCACAGAGACCCCACACTACCAGGGTCAATAACTCACGAAGAGAGGATCACATCTGATGGACTGGCAGAACTTTCCCACAGAACAGAGATGAAGGCTCATAAGGACCATTCACTGTCTCTGTCTCTCTCTGTCTGTCTTTCTCTGCCTGTGTGTACCAGTGTGTGCACGTGTGTGTGTTGTAGTAACGGATTGTATTATTCTTTTTGGTCTTTTTGAGACAGGGTCTCCCGAGGGCATCAGATCCCCTGGAACTGGAGTTATGGACAGTTGTTAGCCACCACGTGGGTGCTGAGAACTGAACCCAGGTTCTCTGCAAGAGCAGTTAATGCTCTTAACTGCTGACCCATCTCTCCAGCCCCGTAATACCTTTTTTTTTGGTGTTTTTGAGACAGGGTCTCCTGTAGCCCCAACTGTCTTGGAACTCACTATGTAGACGAGGCTGGCCTTGAACTCACAGAGATCCACCTGCCTCTGCCTCCGGAGTGCTGGGATTAAAGGCGTGTGCCACCACGCCCGGCCCAAAGGAATTTAAGAGGAAGAGTTTATTTGAGCTTATGCTTCCAAACAGTTATAGGCCATAATGGTGGGGAAGGCAGAAAGCCAAGGGATCACATCTTCAAGCACACACAGGAAGCAGAGAGAGACTGAAAAATCTGGCAAGGCTTAAGAACTCTCAAAGCCCACCCCCAGTGCCATGTTTTCTCCAGTGTGGCCATACCCCCTAAAGGTTCTCTCTCAAAACAGTGTCACAAACCAGGGACAAAATGTCCAAATATTTGGAACCTGTCGGGGACAGTCTTACTCAATCCACCATATGGACAGAGCAGAGAGGTTAGTTAAAATGATTCTGATTTTGAGTAGAAGTGTAAATTGCTTGTATAAAATATGGAGCATGAGAGTTCATGGAGTCAATGGTAGATGAGACAAGAGCCAGGCTGGAAGGATGAGAACATATGCAGAAGATGCAGAGCAGAAACGGGGATTCTAGAGAAATGCTGGTGGGCAGGGCCTTGCTTCAGGCTACACCTCTGCTCCGCAAGTCCTCTGTAGGCACTCCTCCATCCCTGTGTCCTTGACTCAAAAATTCAAAGTCCAGAAAGGTGCTGGGATCTGCAGGAGTGCAAATCACAGGGCAGCAGAATGAACACTGCCTTCAGGGGAGCTAGAACTTCCTGCTGGCAAAGCCCTGGCTGCCAGGGGAGAAAGCAGAGCTGTCTTCAGGTCAGAGGGACAGGAAGTCCAAGAGCCATAAACCACAGAAAACTGCCATGGTACTTTCAAAGCTGGGCACACCCACATCTGCTAAAAGATATATAATTTATCACTGGAACCTTAGACTTAACCAGGCTTTTAAAACCAAAGACACATCTGATGCATTTTGCAAGTTATGCATCTCCATTGTGAAGTTTCACATCACTCTGTAGCAGATGATTTGAGGGTACAGAACATGAGTTAAAATTTACACTTGCAGACCGAGCCTCTCAAGATAACTAGCACTGAGCAACAGTACTATTTTTTTTTTCTTTTTGTCCCAGTGGTACCTCAGGGTCTTCTAAACAAAGAAATGCAGAAACATACATTTCTGCCAGGGATATGTTGAATTCAGCTTTGTTGACCTGTTTATAATTGCTTTTTGATTATTCTGGTATCATGATAATGACTCTGATTATAATCTGCCTTACTGCATGGGGGTGTGCTTAACTGTAATTGTGGGTCAATGTCCAATCAGATAACTTGCTAGCTTAGAGTTCCACTGAATTTGTTAAAAAGCAGCAGGCTTTGGAAGAGGAGGAGGGAGTATGAAGCAGTGGTGGTGACTCTCAGAACTGAATATAGATTTGTGGGCATCAATATTAATTATGGGGGTGAATACCTCTAAGAGTTAGAGATGGACATAGGACTTTGCAACTCAATAGTAACTGAGTTAATAATGTCTCGTTCATGTGTCATAAAGTCTGTACCATCCTCAGGGTCATCATCAGTCCTTAGCCTGTTGTTGCTCCTGGTCACCTTGGGAAAGAGCCGTCTGTCAACCACATATGAAGATAAACCACATATGACCAGGAGGCAGGAAGAGCTACCCATTGTAGAGATAATAAAGCTTTTTTTTTTTGTCATTGGAATGCATTTTTCAGTCAGGGTCTCACTACTTAGTCCATAGCAGTCTTGAAATCCCAGAAATCCCCCTGCCTCTACCTCCTGGGTGCTGATGTTACAGGCATGCTCCACCATGCCTCCTTGCACGTCCATTTGCAAGGGACTTCAGTGATTTGATGTTTAACTTGTCTTAGAAGGAAAAGAGCACTTTTCAAAGGCAAAGAAATATTTGGAGATGAATTTGAAAAATAAGTAATGGCTATAACCCATCAGTTTTATGTTATGTACCACAAATAGTGTCCTATGTTACTGGGAGTACCAACCACACACAGCGGCACCGCACAGCATAGGCCCCTTCTCTGCACAAGCCAACCTGGACTCTTGTCTTCCTTTTACTCCTCAGGATGCCTTGCTTTCTCCTCATCCTTTCTAATCTCCCTTTCTCCCACATGCATGCCAGAATCCACTGGATTCCAACCTCAGCAGCATCTTCTGCATGAGACCATCTCTGAGCATGCCTTAGTAAATAACAGAAGGTACTATTGCTTCCTAAACTCCCAGCATTCCATCCTGGAGCAGATGCCCTCCATAAATTCCAGACACACTGAACCTCTGAGTCTTCCCACAGATCCTAGCATGATCCTGATGCAAATTAATCTCCATGGCTCCAGGCACATGGCTTTTTGCTGCAGGATTTAAACTAAAGGTCAATAGGAGACTTGCCTCAGCATCTGGGGAAACCAGGAGCCCTCAAATGTACTCCCCCAGTCTGGCATGTGGTGTCTCCTCCCTAGGCTGTAAGCACACCTGAATGGTGAACCATTACCCTTTGCACCTGTCCAGTGTTAGGCATCTTTGTGCAGCCATTGGATGACCGTATAGAGGAAACCCCTTGCTTTTTTGCTGTGACATGACTCGGTGCGTCAGAAAGTATTCCTACTATACTTTTCCTGTAGGCATGCTGTGCTGTGAAACCCACGTAGGGAGATCACTGTTCTGTTATTCAGGAATGACTTATTGATAACCCAGCATGTGAACGCTGATAGTCTACTATACAAGAAGACAAAAAGAACAGAACACCTTTGAGCTATGTGACATTCACATGTGGCGACATCTATATGTTGTCAGCAACCTTGATACTCAGGGATTCCCACTGTCCCTGTCCATAGACAATCTTATTCACATGCTTCACCTTTTTTCTATTTACCCAGTATTTGCTTTTGGACTGAATTAACTTGATTGACTAATAGCCTCAGAGAAAATTATCCATGAAAAGTGTGAATCTGCTATTTAAATATGTAATTTAGTGGTAAGTCAACATTAATTTGTCTTTCTGGACCAGTCAGAAAGTCTAACTAAAAAACTGGATTATGCGTGGAATTAGAAAACATCTGAGAAGGTGAGGCGTTGAAGGTTCACATGTCAGAGTGTTTGTACACAGAAGATGGAGAATGTCAGAGAAGAATTCATCTGAAGAGAAATGAGTCAAAATAGCAGGCTATTCCAAGGACTTGCAAAATTTACTGAGGCCTTGATAACATGGCCATAGGGAGAAAGAACACATTTCAGAAACCCTGGGAGCAAGAATTACTAAACAGTTCCTAATGAGTAACTGAGTAGCTGTACCCCCATCAATAGCAGAATGTGGAAGAGGGGAAATAGCAGTGGGAGAGGATTCAGAGGAAGAGCAACGTGCAGCCTGGTAGTTTGGTCTAGGGACACAATACTGACTGGGACCCAGAGCACCATCAGGGTAGTGAGATCTTGTGCTATGTCACCTTCCCAGGGCAGTATGGGGCAGCCACCCAAAGACCTCAGCAGCTAATTTGGGGCATTCGTATGTCATTAACCCATATCATGGATATTTTAAAAACATACTTCACATCACAGGGTGGTCCCTTTAGGCATCCATTCTCTCTGTGTATCGCCTTTCCACAGGAGGAGTGATGGCTAACTCCATGGAGTGACCTGGCTCATGTTCTGAAATTGAAGCCTGTTACTGGCATTCTATGTACTATTATACCACTTTCTGTGATATAAAATGAAAAAGTCACAGAATTTCATTCAAAAACATGGGAAAGAGAAGGGGCATATTGGCCAAAGGGAAAAAAATCACATGTAGGTGTGACAAGAGCCAGGGCACTGTGGCAGTCATGAAAACATGATGTACTTTCCTCTTCATTACCTTGTTTATTTTTTAATTATTTTAATGTGTATGCACATATTGCTTGCATGTATATAAGTGCACCTGTGTCATGCAACATCTTCAGAGGACGGAAGAGGGCATTGAATCCTCTGGAACTGGAGTTACAGACAGTTGTTAGCTGCCATGTGGATGCTGGGATTTGAACCCAGGTCTTCTGCAAAGACAGCCAGAGTTCTTAAACACTGAGCCATCTCTCCAGCCCTGCTGGTTTTTTATTTTTGAGTGACATTAATTTTATTAAACAGCTTATTGTAATAACCTGAGACATCAATCCATGGATGCTTCTATGGTGGTTTTACAACTGTCTCTAACAAGCTTTGGCATGTTTGTCTTCTAGCTTCTGGTCATGTGTTTCTAAACCCACCATGAAACTCCCTTGTCCTAGCTGGGCTTCTGATTGCTCTAACTTTTCAGACAAATCCTGACCAGTAAGTGGTACAGTCTGCATTAGTAAGCAAGCTAGAGGAGTTCAGAGTATTCATTATGTATTGTACAAAAGCTCAAGTCGTTTGTGATCTAAAGAGGATTTGAAATTCGAGATTTCTAAGGTATAGTGTTGCTTGCAGTGTTCACCCAAATCTTCGATTTTATTAAGTTGGATGGTCTGATATTCAGAAGGTCTTTCATCAGAAGGGTTGTAGCCCTTTGGGTATGTTTTAAAGGTGCCAAGTGTCACTTTTCCTGCAGATACTTGTGGGCGCGTGGGGATCTCAGAGCGCCAGCTGCTGGCGTGGCACTGGTCTCTCACGCGCTGCTGGTGCGGGTCCCTGGCTCTCTGCAGCTACCGGACGCTGGCACCTCTGGGGGTCACTGTCAGCTGCCGGGTGAGTTTCGTTCCAAGTTGCTGGGCACTCCCTCTGTGTACGCGATCCGTCGGCCACCGGATCACAGGGGAGGTGCAGGAACGGGGAAAGCAAGATCTTCGCAAGTGAATGTTTACAAAGGGACAGCTCCCTCCGGGGAGATTGTATCACAGGCTGGTTCCGTGCGCAGTGAGACTCAGGATTCAGTGATACAGCTTCAGACAAGTGATACAGCTCCGTGATACAGCTCCATGATACAGCTCCGTGATACAGCTCCTATTTATTAGGGGGAAACCAGGATATTTATAGTGTGGAGGCAGTAGCAAAAGCCTTAGTTGATAGGTGCTTTGTAGGATGCCCCATTTACATGTAGTGGTGGGCTTCCACCAGGCTGCCAGACATA